>NC_084603.1:21726675-22326675 GCF_033807715.1 Cololabis saira
TATTGTATGTGCTATAAAGTTAAGGTTGTGTAATAAATCTATTTTTGATTATTTCAATCAAGAAAAAGTATTTTGCCACATATTCTGCCCTGTGTTGAGACTGACACGCACATTCAGGCGCACACTCCACTTGGTCATGGGTGAGTGTGATTGTTTCTTCCTCGTGTATAAGATAAAATTATATTTTTTGCAATAGCATTGAGGTACTGCTGAGGTTTTCTGACCAAAAACATTTAAGGGCTTATTTGAGAAGTAATACCAGCATGTCTTGGCCTGAATTATTTCTATAGAGTTTAAAATTTAATTTAGACCAAAATTTTAGCTTACAGTTGAAATTTCAACATATTTATGTTAGGCTGGATAAAATACCGGTAAATCTGCTTTGAAAGTCAGTTTAAAATTGTTTTAAATAATTGTGTTCTCAAAGCTGACCAGAAAAGATCCAGTTTATGTAAGATAAATAAACATATACACCAAAATTATGTAAAAATCCTACATTCAGCATATTCTGGACAGTAAATAAGGTATTAATATTTGCATCAATACATATTTCTCCACTTATTTTTCCAAAGTTAACTAAACTCTAAAAAAAACTGCACGCATCAAACGGTGTATTCTGAAACGCTGCCATAGATATGAAGAGAAATATGATGCATTTTGTCTGCAAGTGGCTTGAACATCTTATACAGAAAAATAAAGAAATAACTTTGGTTTTTCCGAGTCCACCAAGCATGGCATAGGGAGATCAGACAACATGGCCGCTGTGGTTCGCCTGCTACCATCAATCACAGCCCAAATGGCTTCCCTGACACCACTGCTACTCATTTTCCAGTGTGCCTTATGTGGCCACCATCTTGAAGAGAACAGCAGGGGAAAATGGTGAGCAGGAAGGGTGCTAGACATTTGCTAGAATCTCTGCCAAACTTCTAACAATAGGTTTCCATCACTTCATCTGGAGAGGTGCAGCTGTAGATCTAGTCCAGGTGCACAGCAGAAGCAATTGAGTGAGTTCTGCTCTCAATACTGTATGTTTGAAATTTTTGACATGCGCTCACCCCTACCTTACCCCTCCCTCGTTAATGCCATCCACTCACTTCACACTCCTCTCCATATCATTACTCCTCTCTTATTTCTCCCCCTTCGGCCCCTCCCCTTCCTTCCGTGTGCAGAGGCCAGACTCAAATTTACAACAACTGTCAAAGTCAGGGATGACAGATAAATTAATCTTCTCTTCATGAGTTTACATCCAAGGCATCTGGGCTGCTGATCTGGCCCCTAACAAGCGCAGGGTCTCAGCGAGCTGTCTTTTAAAGCTGATGTTTTCATGGCCAGAGATGAATTATGCTGTCACGAGAATCTATTTATACAGCAGTTAGAGGGTGGGGCTCTGGATGCAGGACAGCATGATTTCATGGGTTAAGGTCCCCTTGAAGCATCTGTTAAATCTGGTTTTGTCAGACACAAGTCAACACTAAGTCCTTTTTTAAAGTAGTTTTTGTTATACTTTCCCTCATACATGCAGACTTATTGTAACAAACAAATCAGGCATCTGCGGCGTCTAAATGGCTTGCCCCCTAAATATTCCTCACTGTATAGATTCAAAAGCAAACTTCTCTTTGATAGTAGCTCCATTAGGGAAATTACAGTTCTGTTGCGTGTACGAGTACAGTGAGCTAATGTAAATTCACATTCATCATCACAAAGTCAGAGAGGAGATGGAGTGCAGGAGAGCGAGTTGGCCCTGTGGTTCACGGAACCATTATCTAACTCAAACAAATCCAGTGGCTGTAAAATCTCCCACCAGTCCCACAGGCACTAAATGAGCCCTGACTGACTGACAGGTATATTTTGACAGGGCACAGCAGTTTTTTTTCAATGATTGCTTGCATCTCTAGGGCTCTACAGCAAAAACATTAGATTTAGGAATTAAAAGCAATGCAACAAACATTTGTTGCTTCGTCTTTAAGTATAAACATGTAAACTCAAGCTATGTTTTCATTTGTAAAAGGCTTGCGTGTAAAATTTTCAGGGAAAGCATTTACTTTCATGAAAGGAAGAAGTACACATCTGCAAAAAAGATTCATAGTGTATCAAGTGCAGTGTATAGAAGCAGTTCTGGGTGATCCCATCAACAAAATAAAACCCCAATCTCTGAAATATGTTAGGATGTTTCTTCAAACTGCAAGAAACAGCTGGACAAACCAAAATGAAACAGACAAAATCAGGCAAAAAAAGGCTAAATAGAGGTTAGATATCCACTGTACTACTCAGTTTCAGCTGATTCAAGTTAAAAAGTTCACATGCTGGGGGCACGGTGTCGCAGCTGGTAGTGCAGCGGTCTCACAGCAAGAAGGTCCTGGGTTCGATTCCCGCCGGGGGACGCTGTGGGCGCTGAAGTGCGTGTTAGTTCCCCCATGACTTCAGTGCCCACACCATGGGTGGGGTTGGCGAAAGGATCTTTCTGTGTGGAGTTTGCATGTTCTCCCCGTGTTCCCCTGGGTAGCTAGTGTGAGCTACTCTCACAAAAACATGCCCACAGTCCTGGGCTCTACTGCCCCCTCTGGCCGACCGGGGCGCCAGATGGGGTGGGGAGGATCCGGCCGGAATAACGTGATCCTTCCACGCGCTACGTTCGGCCGGAGAAACCCCACCCTGTCTGGTGAAAAGATGCGGCCTGCTCACTCCTCAGGTTAAGGAGGAGACCTGAGCTCAGTGCAGGGCCCTCCCGGGGTTGGTAGAGGATGGCAATGCACAGGACTGTCAGTAGGTAGGAGCACGGGGTGGTAAAAAAATGGGAAAAAAACCGGGATAAAAATATTTAAAAAAAAAAAAAAAAAAAAAAAGTTCACATGCTAACTCACTCCAGAAAAAGCAAGTGGACACTTGAAATTATTGATGTACTTATTGTATAATCAAGTACGTTAAAAAAATGTTATCCATTTTAACAAACAACAAGCAAAATATAATAAAGTCATCCAAATAACAAAACTGTTAGGCAATCTCTTTCGGTTGCATTGTTTCTCGTTTCATACACATGTTGCTATTTTCACTGCAGTCACAGCCCCTTAGCCCCTTGGACAATTCACTGGAAATCTACACCTTTTTAATAGTTTATGGCTGTTATTGTACACTTCGTGTATCTTAGTGCATGTTGAAGACAGACTTTCTGTTCTCACAAATACATGAACATCAGGAGGAACAGCGTCCTTGTGGAATCGCTATGGGAACCAAGCCGAGGGAAGTGATGCACATCAGATTCCAAGCGTGAACAAACATTTGGCCAATCAGAATCCGGTATGCTCAGAGCATTTTTGCTGTCATACACTGCTGTGACGCCGTGGCATGAGACCCAACAATCATGGAGTTATAAATACAGAACTCGTTCCAGAAAGTGCTGATGACTTTCCCGTTTCAGTCTCTCTGCCTCTACCGCTCTCACATTCATCTTAAAATGGATTGCTCTGTCACCTGGACTAACACTTTACTGAGAGCAGCCATCAATACTTTTTGTCAAAAACTGCAGGCTGTGCCAGACATGTCATCAATCACCATTTACATAAAACAAAGAGCTTTCTATGACTGCCAGAGGCGGTACTCCTCTGATTTTTCAGGAGATAAAAACAAACAGACACTGACTGTGCTACAGGTCTACATATGTTGTCAAGCTCAAATAAAGGCTATTGGTTTACAAATAGCAAGCAATAAATCAATGAACCAAGCTATCTGAGTTTAGTTAGATTAAAAAAAGAACTACTTAACAGGTGAAAGTAGCCTCCTAAGGGATTTTTTTTCCTTCATTTTCTAACAATGAAGACAGGGCTTAAAAACAAAACTGCAAATTCAACATCTGCCTGCTTTAACGGCATCTGCAGGATGTCAATGTCCACCTGTGTTTGGACAAGTTCATAACTCAAGAGATTTCAGAAGCATCCTTTACCCCACCTCCCTTCTCAGTAGACAAAAATAAGCCATCTTTGATATGAAACACTCGCATGGCTGGCTCATATATTCGCCACATCTGACACCCACAGGAAAGCAAGATTTCATATCATTTATTTAACAGAAGAAATATGGTAATCATCCTTGTAACTGTTTTCACTCTAATCCATATTTTCCAGATAAATGCGGTGAGCAGGCCAAACATTCGGAGATAATCTACTCAACCTATGCAGTGTGTTATTTTGGAAATAATATATTGCATAAGCACTAAAAACGGATTCAGTGGAAACTAACAAGATTTCTTTTGTTTTCTGCTCACCTACAGTTCAGCAAAGACGCACACATGTACAGCATGTGCATGCACATGCATGCATAGAAAAAAGCATGCACACACACATTTAAAGAATTCAATTTGGAAACCATCATTGGAGCGCAGAGGAGAACTGGAAAGTCATATTGCTATAATGCTCAGATTATCAATCATCCTGACATTTTATTGGCTTTATCACTGTACATACCATTAAAATGATGTCTGGCCCAGATTGTCAGGGGGCAAACATTAAACAGCCAAGGATTAAAATGCAGATCCCAAACACCTTTCCCACTCCTGCTGAAATTGCACAGGACTAAGACGCTGACTTTGGATGTGCTGTCAGAAGAGACATCGTATCAACACCGAGCTAGGCTGACGAATAGCTGATAGTGTCACACTCAGGAAATGCAGAGGTCTCCCTCTATTTATCACATGCTGTAGTCAGTCAATTCACTAAAAGAGTGATAACAAATGAGGAGAAGAAACATCTACTAATCTCCCCTTGCATTCCTAATCAAACATCATTGTCAAACTCATTTGCACTGGAATGGCATGCAGCTAGCCTACAGCTCAAAGAGGACCATATTAATACAAACACTTGCGCTATTAAAAATAATTTTTGTGGCTATGAAGCAGCACGGAAAGCAAATATCCATATTTCAAAAAATCTTGACAGTTAAAAGGTTGTTAATGGGCATTTAAATGCTAGTGCTGCTGCCAAGCTGGCAAAGAGCCCCATAAAGCAAGAGAAATGTCTCCTCTCTCACACAACCTTTAATCAAAGCCATATAAAATGAATATGCAGCTCTGCCATCTGTGAATAGGAAGAACTTTCTTCCAAAATGTCTTTGTTTTGCTTCTCCTTATTCTTTGTAGTCATGATTATGCAGGACTACACATGTTAATATTTTTTATGTTTATCTTCACATGTGGTGTTAAGTGAAATGACAAGCATGAGTAAGAGGTAAAATATAAATTGTGTTTCTGAGAGTTAATTTATAAAGATATGCCAAAGTGTCTGGAAAAAGACCTGTTGTACTCCTCTAACCTCCTTTTTTTAATTGCAATATCTCCTCGAGAAGACCATTGCTGTTTCAAAAACACCATATCCAGACTTATCTTGATTGAAAGATTTTATGTAATAAACGCTAGCTGCCCAAACACAAAGATGTCTGACAATTCAGGTCAGAATTAAAAACTATTCATTTAAATAAAAATAATTACATAATGGCGTGATTAGTAACGCAAAACAATGCAATTACCATATTTAAACAACCTCTGTTAGCAGTTACAATGCCAAAGAGTAGAATCAGGAATATAAATTGAAACAGGAGTGGAGTGAAGAGGAAATAAATTGGCTCCTTGCGGTCTGCTCTTGAGATACAGAGAAGTCTGAAATGTTCATGGTAGAAAGTTGCACCAAATCAATTCCAAACTCCAGGTACTGGTACTGGCTGCACCTACAAAATTTTGTTTTCCATTGTTGTTTTTCGAAGGGATTTTGCGTCTCATTTTATGGATTTCCTGCTGCTGATTTGGTAAGGTAATAAATGACGTAGGGCCTTGGTTATCCAGCTCTCCGGTGCTCCCCAGCCAGTGGAAAAGCAAGCCAGTTCTTTATAGAACTTGTTTGGAACTGGCTATAGCACCAGCGTAGCACCAAAACTGGCACTAGCAGCAAGTTTTCAATGGTCGAAAAACACAAATAGATTGCAGGGGTGAAGTCTTCATTCTTTGGCTGTACAAATTGTATGTGGCTAGCAGCTGTGCAAACTTTATTTCAAATTTGCAAATTAATTATGTATGCAAATAAAAATAACAAAACAGGTACATTAAAATTATTGTCACAATAGATAGAAAATTAAGGGCTAAAGGCCAAAAGCGCCACCCCCCAATTATTAAAGTTTTTTTTTGTTTTTTTTTAGCCATAATTTATCCAGGAAATGTCCCATTGAGATACAAGATCTCTTCTTCCAGGGATTCCTGGTCAAGACAGCAGACAAATTATTGCTGTCACAAGATATTTTTACTAATTTTATTAAAAAGAGTTTGTGCAGTAGCACAATACGAGCATCTGCAGAAGACTAAAGTAATTTCTCCACATAAACACTGCCTCACATCTGTTACATAAATCAATAAGTTGATAAATGCAAAAAGTATCAATCGGATTAGTTTGGTTTGATGGCACTATCTTTAGATATGTAATATCAACGAAAAAAATCTAAATGATTTGAAAGTATATTAAAGTGTAAGTCATACATACTAAAATCATGATTCACTGCAAAGGCTTCACTGTGTTCTAGTTTTCAAAGACAGGCAAGCAGTCAAAGCCACTGGTCTCATGACAAGACACAAGATTTTCTGTGAACGTCATTTCCTCATTAGAGTCACTCCCACCCAAGCCCCAGGCAGGACACAAAGGTTTCACTTCAAGATGACCGACTCGCAACAAAAAAAACTGTCTTTCAGTCTGATGAGTGATTTTAATCTTACAATGAAATGAGCTATAAGGGCCGTTATTTGTCAGGACAGCATCTGATCGTATGAGTATACATAACATGTGTTTTCATTTGTAAACATATGTTTACTAACTAACTAACTAACATTATTTATATATATATATACATACATAATGTGTGTGTATATATATATATATATATATATATATATATATATATATATATACATAATGTGTGTGTGTATATATATATATATATATATATATATATATATATATATATATATATATATATATATACATACATAATGTGTGTGTATATATACATAATGTGTGTGTATATATATATATATATATATATATATATATATATATATATATATATACATACACACACACACACACATATATAATGTGTACAGTATATATACATACATACATACATACATACATACATACATACATACATACATACATACATATACATATATATATATATATATATATATATATATATATATATATATATACTGTATATACATACATATACACAAAATGTGTTTTGTTTTTACTTTTGCTGACCTTCTAAACTGACTCCCTTAGCGTAAACTGAAATGAATGCCGGCGTTAACTTTAGAGGCAAAAAGACAAGCCCTCCTGTACAAGACTTTGAATCATGTCACAAAAGGCCTGAGACAGCAGTGTTCGTCTCATTAATATCGCAATAGAAGTAATGAATAGACTGACTGGGCTTGACATTTTTTGCTCTCCCATAAAGAGAAACACAGGGGAGCTTGGAATGAAGCTCCACACATCATGAAATCTATTATCATCAGCTGCCAGTCTCAGTGACGGAGGGAGAAAGCTGGTAAGCCAAAACTAATAAGCAGAATGAGAGGTGCAAAAAAGTAGGGGACTGGGTCAGATCATCTCTCGCACTCTATCCTCCAATTACTGACAGACAGTTGAGAATATGAAATGAGACCGAGGAATGAGAAATATTCATATCTTTTTCTGAATGGTATTAAACCCTGACAGAGTGAAAGAAAATGAATGGTGGTTTCAATTTCTGCCATGTATCAAATCTGACAAGATATTGCACTGATCTCAAATCACAGACCGTATCATTGCCAAGACAAAATAGGATGTTCGCATTTTGGGTCATAGGATATGATTTATTACTAAAAAGACACAAATTGACATTTTCAAATTGACTGCACCAATCCCTTCCTTTCATCAATTTATGAAGCAAACTCCATAGCCTTATGTTTACAGAGACTCAACTGGCACCAATCCTGAACCATTTCAGTGGTGCAAATAGCAAGCATGACATAACTCAGATAACTTTATCACAAACAGAATCTCTTCAAATCCTTCACGACTGCAGCTGGACACTCATCTATCGCACACATCTATCATCAGAGATTGCGACGAGGTCATTGTTACACAGATATATTTCGTGGTGGGGGCATATTATTAAAGTGACAAAATTTTACCATGTCTATTAATATTATTTCTCTGGTCATTTACAAGGATTATATTATTATACGTGCATGCCATTCATGACTTACCTACAGCTGAAATAACAAAAACACACGCTTGCATCACCACCACCCCAAGAGATGTATAAGCCTTTTTTTTTTTATTGCTTCCGGATATTCTTTTCAATTCTGGCCACCTCGAGCATCCAGCACTGCCTTTACCACTTCAAAAAACACACCTCATAAAAAAATCAGAAGGCCTGTCTGACATGTGTCCCCGTGCCCTGATGGCATGCCTACACCAAAGACCAGCATTGATTTTCTGTAACGTGGGGTCGGATTAGCCCTCTGCAGGGATTAGCTGCCTGTGCAAGGCCTCAGGGTTCACTATAAAACTAATAATTAATTTAAACATCTAGACCCTTGGAAGGATACACTCACTATGTTCCCAGCATGAGGGTTGAGTGGATGAAGGACTGTCTGGCATCTGTCAGCTGTGTGTGTGTGTATTTTGCATTTTATATATATATATATATATATATATATATATATATATATATATATATATATATATATATATATATATATATATATATATATATATATATATATATATATATATATATATATATATATATATATATATATATAAAATATAGTCACATGCATACATACATACATGGCACATACTGAGACACAGATGTTGGCAATCAAGAGAAGGTGGAAAGAAGGTCAAACAAGTGACCAAACAGAAGGAAGATGCAAAAAAGAAGTCCAAAAGCAAAAGAGCACAAGAAAACCAACACCAAAATTTGACAAAACAGGAGAAGACTCTTGACTCTTGAAGACTCGATGAAAAAAAAACATCTTCATACATAAAAGCAACACTTTATTTGGCCCTATGAGAAACAGCTGTCTTACTTTAAAATCCAACGAAACAATATTCTTTTGAAATAACAAAAACAGCTAAAGGGCTCCTAAGGCATTATTGGTGATTTTTCTTTTTTTCTGTTTGTTTAATTTCACTTTATTTATCTTCGTTTTCATGTGTGAACAAGTTTAAATAACTAGCTGATCAAAAACTGAAGAGCTCTGTGACTTTGTGATAGCACACACTTAGTTGCTTGAGATGGCTTTAAATCCAGTGTTTCCCAGGACTGGTCCTCCAGACTCACTGTCTTGCACATTTTAGATGTTTTTCAGCTTCAACACATCTCACCCAGAGGGTGGATGAGTTTACTGTGGAAGTACAAGCCGACATTGTGGAACCCGTTGCTCCTACCGACGACACTCCTGTCACTCAGACGAATGCGCGGCATCACGATGCAATACTTTTCCGTCTGTGTGACGTTCCATAGAAGAACAGATGGCTGTTCTGCCCCGATATGGTGGAACGGCTGTGCCTAAAATAGCTATTGATTTGTATTGGTTGGTAATCATAGACAGTTGTTTTTTTAAGCACCTTAGTGATTACAAATCCTTCTGCTAATTCTCAGTGTGTATCAAGGTGACTGTTCTCAAATGACCCAATGAAAGGTGTATTTTTCACAGTTGATGTACTTCCTGCAGCGCAACACTGCCACTTGTCATTCACCACATCAGCATACCAAATCTTATTAGTAATGAATGTAGTTGTAAAATCTTTGCGAAGAAATCTTCTGTACATCTTTATTACTATCAAAAACAAGGAGCCTAAAGTTATATAAATAAAACTGTCTTAGGATGGATTTATGATCTTTCAACAAAACAACACAAGTTCAAGCATTTCACGTCAGCCCTTTCTTATCACCCCCCTCCTTTCACGTATCTGCCAATAAAGGTTTCCATAGTCAGAGAAGGTAAAGGGATTTCTCCTGCTCTTCCACAGACTTTGATCTGACTGACACAAAAGCGGCCCTCAGATCACAAGTCTACAGGCCCTGCTGGGCCTCTCTGCCTGGTCTGCTTGTTCGTGTACACTTCGTCCCAATGAGGATTCTTTACCCTCCTCCCATTTCCCTTTGTCTCTCCTTTATCCCTTCTTCCTCCTCCTCCTCTGCCTCCTCCTCTGCCTCCTCCTTCTCCTCTTCCTCTGCTGTTTGGTGTTTTAAAACATCTGAGTACAGACATGTTCTGAGCTTTGGAGGACCCAGGGGCCTGGGATCCAGACAGAGGGAAAAAATAAAGAAACTCTACAGTGCCCCCAGTACAAAAGCTATCTTGCCATTACCACTGGGGATAAACTCCTAAACATCACCAAACGTCTGGACAGAGAGGGAAGATCAGAAGACTGTTTGGACTGTTGTTCGCATCATCATACTGTTAGTTAATAGTGCAGTTAGCAGCTTGCAGGGGAACCAGTGTGATGGGAGCAGATGCATTTATCCTAATAAACTGTGTTTTAAGAGGGAAAAGAGAGAATGCTGCACTATGCAGCCTGTTGGGCCTAAAATGGGAAGGGTTGTTCCTTTTAGCTTTCCAGCACAGACGTGTCAGCAGAGTGGACATGAAACATGCCATCACTGTTTCTTATCTCAATATGTCCCTGGGTGGAAAGTGAGGCAACAGCTTACTGATGTCTTGCAGCCTGCCTGACCATTAAAACATATTTCCATGCTGATGGATGTCAGATGTAGCCTCAAAAGAAACACAGCTCGCCCTTGATTTCTGAGCTCATTCTCAACTACAGTTTTGTAAACTTCTTCTTTGTGCTTCATAAATGGAACAAGCAAATGCAGACAATAAACAACAAGGGGTGAGCAAGAATGGAGCTCAGTGAGAGCAGAGGCGCTGATATCACAGACAAGTGGTCCTCTGACCATTACCAAATTCTTTGGATGGAAGTTTGGAAGGACAATCAATTTTTTTGTTATTGTTTTTTTTTTTTTAATATATGTAAAAGTGAAAGCTGTGAAAGATGTGAGCAAGCTTATCTGAAATGGAAACAGGAAATGAGTTACAGCTGTGTCGAGAATGTTGCACAGCTGTCCAGGGCCAGAGATGGTCGTACTATTCTACAGGAGTCCAGAAAAAGTGAAGACCCACCCATGAAAGGGTTGCTACGGGCAGGAAAGTTTCCAGGAAATTAACTGTAATTCATCACATCTAGAGTGCCAAATTATGATTAAATTTCACTCAAATTATAGACAGTGAAAATAATTATTAAATGTCATCTTCGCAAATATGTAAAAGTAAGGTATTTTGCTTCAGTGAGGCCCTCAAGTCTGCTGTCTTCAACAGTGGTTTGCAACTGCATTTTATGATCACAGGATTTATTCTTCCACTGACAGGATTTATCATGCAGCCCCTCTTAAAAAAATCATCCCCTAAAATTCAAAACATGGCAAAAGCTGCAATCATCCTCTAAAATCTTGGCATAAATACAGCCATGTATCTGTCTTCACTTTTCACCCCTGGGCCCTCTAGGAAAGGCTGTGGGAGATTGAAAACCATGAAACGACCAAAACTGCCTAGACCATACCATTGGAAGCTCCTTTGTTCATCATCCAAAACAGGCTCCAAACCTTATTCCCCTCCTCTTTTTTTCCCACCTGGGATTCAGCCAAGGGAAGCAGAAGAATGGCTACCCCTCTCCATGGTCTGTAATGTGTTCCATGCCTTCCAGTTGCTTACATCATCAATCAAGGCGATGGCTAAATGTGATGGGATGAACATAAACAGTGTTTGAGTTATGGGCTAAAAGAGACACAGGTTGAGTTTCAAGTATTAGCTTGTGCCCTTTTCCCTTTTTAAATGTGAAAAATGCACATATGGAAAGGTCTTAACCATGTGCACTCTCAATAACTTATACATGTGTTCATACACTTTTTTAAATCATTTTACAAAATCCAGAGCATCAGACACATTAAGATCAGGGAGAGGACTTAGGAAATGGAATCGGCTTCATAATATCAAAATTCCCTCATAATATCAACACTAAGGAGCAAGCTTAAAACTGACAGCAAAGTGCCAGTCCTAATCAACTCCCCTTTAATGTTTGCTTAAAAATGCACAACCTCATGTCAAAACCTGAGTACACATTAACTCGCCCCAAATGGTCTACTTACTAAACATGTCACTAATGAATTATACATCTGACTTTTTCCCCTCTCTCATATTTACATGGTGTTTCAGCAGAATTTGTGTAGTAGTTGTTAAGTATTTAATAAATGTTTAAACATGTATGAGAGTCAAGATCTTAGCCAGTGGATGCACGGCGCAGCAGATGTTTACACAAAATAAGTATCTGGTATGCCTATCGAAATTACTAAGACGTATGAAAAGTTTGTTTTTTACTTGCCAAAACAGAAAAAAAATGAGTATGTCCACTTGGGCCCCATCACTTCCAATCATAAAGATCTCTCACTGGCATTGCACTCTGCTAAAACACCAAGGAAACACATTGTAGATTTTAAGACCCTTTTTATTCAGCCAGACTGTGTACTAAAACTAACTGGATTTCTGTCAATGGAAAATATATATTTATATACCTAGGACAGCTTTGAACTCAATAGCTCTTATTATCCAACTGTGCATGAGGGAGTGGGACCTTGCCACATGCCAAGCACCAGGCAGGAAAATTAAATCACTGGTCAACATAAAATATTAAAATAGCATGGTATCGAACTTTTTTGAAAAATTATGTCAAGGCAGCTCATTATGGTCAGTGAGGCAGTGAATTAAGCTATATTTAGTGGGTGATAATTGAAATCATAGCTGTAGTCATTACAGCTGACAAGTTTCTAAATAATACCCAATAAATTTCCCCTTTTTAGGAAAGTCCCTGTGACAGCTGGCAACGCTGAAAAATATAAAGTAGAGAAACAGAATCTCTTTTTCTTTCTTCCTCCGCTCCCTTTCTCCCTGCCCCCAAATCCCAACTCTTCTCTTTCTCTCTCCTAGAGCCAATAAAATGTCAGCTTTTATTCTCCTCCTCCAAAGTGTTGGCTTGATGTCAGCCGGCCCTTCTAAAGCTCAGCCACTGCAAGCTGAAGGCCTATAAATCTCCGTGTCAGTGGCACGCCATCCGTCTTGGGATATACAATAAAAAAATGTGATGCAGTCATAAAAGGAATGGCATCACTGCCCAGTATATATAATGTGAACAAAAAGAACATAAAGATGTTCTCTTCCATTCAGGATCCTAAGCCACAAGATGGTCTGAGATTGAACAGAATAGGAGGTGGAAGAATGCTCTTGAAGGTTGATGGCAGCTCTGACAGTGATGGATTTGTAGTCTTTATTGTGTTTTAACAGCGAGATTAAGCTTTACGCTATATATGTTATAGTTGGAGTAGAAGGCATTGTGTCAATGAGGCCGATATACAAGCCACTTGACCATGTTACAAGGTGTCGCGAGAGAAAAGCATGAACAGCACATTAGCAGAACAACTGTAGCAGTTCTGGCATGTCTGACTGTACAGCACAAAAGAAGTGCCCAGGTACAATACCAAGCTGAAGGAAGACACCCAACCTTTAGTAGTATAGATAGTACAAAAAGAATGCTTTGGGGCTTGAAATAGAAATATGCTTAAGGAAAAGTTACAAATGATACATTTTAAATTGTGAGCTCAAGTTAAGAGAATGTAGGTCTATTCAACTCACAAGCTCTAAAAGTCGGTAGTTTAATATTTTGCTCCAAATATCTCTGCTGTTACCCAAGAGCTATCTAAGCCATTTTGTTAGTGGCACTGCTGCGCTTAGAGACATCTTACTTTGCCATCATTAATGTTGACATAGCTTGCATGTAATCTTCATTGCACTGCGCAACACCAATGGCCGTTACACAGTGTCACTAAATGGCTGGCTACAATGATAAGACTTTCAAATTCTCTTATAAAATTATGAAACCACTACAAACCACAAAAACTTTGGACACAGGGTGAATGACTTTGATCTTTTTGATATTTGCAAACACACACATTCTATTATATATATATATATATATATATATATATATATATATATATATATATATATATATATATATATATATATATATATATATATATATATATATATATATATATATATATATATATATATATATATATATATATATATATATATATATATATATATGGCATATATATATATATATACATGCATACACACACATGCATACACACACATACATATATATACATACATACAGTGGGTACGGAAAGTATTCAGATACCTTTAATTTTTTCCCTCTTTGTTTCATTGCAGCCATTTACTAAAATCAAGAAAGTTCATTTTATTTTTCATGAATATACACTCAGCAGCCCGTCTGGACAGAAAAAAACTGAATGTAGAATTTTTTGCAAATTCATTAAAAAAAGAAAAACTGAAATATCACATGGTCGAAGACGAACAACAAAGAAACTAACCGGAAGAATACCAATGCAAAAGTGCGTGTGGCACCACCTAGCATCGCGGAGTCAAATGCATCTCATTCAATAATCGGAAATTCCAGTTTAATCCTTAGCTAGATTGCTGCAAATAGCTTGATTTAGATGTGCATGTAACCGCACTGACTGTTAATCAGCACACTCTTCTGCTTACTTCAAAGCTACCAGACTTTTTTCCATATTTCCCAGTCTGGCATGACTGCACACCAAAGTTTTGTGCATATTGATTTGTTCCACAAACAGTTATATACTAAAGTGTATATGCTTTATATTCCCTTAAGTGCCACAAGAAAATGAAAAAATATATAGGTGAATAAATGATAAAAGGTTCTTCCAATCAACAAAGTATTTTAGCACAGCTATCCATATATTCAAAGCATAGAAGCTGCTAAAACCCTAATGTGTTTGTAAAGATTAGTAGTAGTCATAGTAGTAGTAGCAGTAGTAGTAGCCTACTGTAGTAGTATTTCTACAAAATCTACACTATTCTGAGCAAACTTAAAAATCTAAGTAAAACTAAGTCGTATGGGGCATTCATCTGATTTTCATACAATTCGCTACAATTCATCTGTGCTGATATTGATTAAAAGTCTTTAAAGAATAAAAAATGGACAATCTATTTCAAAGTTATCTGCCAACCAAATTTTTGAGTGTGTCCCGGAGTTACTTGTAGGCATGTAGCTTGCAAAGTAATTATCCAAACCTGACAAAGCTTTGGAAGCACAAGGAATTTTGTGAAAATTCATCCATATGGACACTGCAATTCACATCTGTCAACATCTACTGAACAGCTCAGGATAAAAATCTGAAATGTGGTTTGCTTATGCAAAACCACCAATCCAATTTCCATGAAGTGCAAATGTGAAAGACCAACATTCAATAAATTGTATAGGCTTGTGTAGGCTAACGGCATAAAGGAAGAATACACCAAATTTGAAACCAATTGGCCAGTACGAGATGGTATAATGCACAGAGAAATTTACACTAAGGGAAATTTGACTGAGGTGAAGATACCTGCAAACACTGAAAACAGCATCAAAACAAAGACGCATCGGCTGCTGAAAGGAGCAGAAAAACAAGCCACATTATTGGCTACAATATATGGAGTGAGTTTTCAATCCATACAAGTAAGCTGTCTTTCCAAAACAACAAAAACAAATGTGTATAGCTGTTTTTGTTATATTAGATGATAATTGTCTAGATTAACTTCATCCTCCACAAGGTTTAAGGTCAGTGTCGATCATTTAAATTTTAACAATCTGCCCACAAACATTACAGTTGAGACTCTCCACAATATGAGAACATTTACATGATTTAAACCATGGCACACCACACATATGACTCTGATAAACCAACTTTCTCATTACTTCTCCACATCTACCAGGGGCTCTCTGTCAGCACTGTTTTAAGTGTCCGCAGCAAAGGGAAAAGTGTTTGCAACAATCACGTAAAAGAGAAATTCTGATATAACCTCAAATTGGTGAGATGGAAGAGCAGGACAAGGAGTCTATTAAGCGTAACATCCTTGGCTCTGTGTCATCCCACCACTTTCCCAGGGGTAGTACGTTATTTAAAAAACATCCTACGGAAAATTAAAAAGGTAGGTTTTTTCCCAGTACCATTGAATGATATAAAATATCACTGTCCTTCACATGAATAAGTTATTTCCTGCCAGACCGTGTCCCTTTCATCTATCTGGTTTAAATCTCTTAGGGCTGGGAGAGCTCTGCATACTCTTTAATTTATGAGACACAGATCAGGTTATACTAGAATATCTGCCTAAACAGGCCTGATAGATAGGATATGGAATACATTTCCTCAGCAGAACAGAGTACGCCACCACTATTACCAGACATACGCACTCTATGCTCCCAGTTAAATGATTTGAGGACTTCATACTGCCAATGTTTCATATCCCCTCTTCCTAACTGACACTTTATCTGCATACCGGCATCTCTGCAGATTGAACACTTAGGCAAGACAATGACAGGCTCTCTTCCTGTTGTCACTTCTCATTCTAGGACTGGTCTAATGCCGCTTACTGGGCTTTTGCCAAAAGCAGACCCCCCCTCCACCCTTCACCATCAAACAGCCAGACTCTACCTAGCATGGATGGAAAAGGAACACTTGATGTCTGTGACACTCATTTGTCAATTAGCAGACCCCTTCCAGTGTTGACATACAGCAACTTGAAAGACAGAGCACTGTCAGTGATGAATTAAAAGAGACAGATGAGTGAGGCTTGAGCGGCAGAGTAATACTATAATGTTCCTTAGATATGAATATAAAACGACGAAGTTGACAGGCCATACAAGGTTTTATTTCATTTCTCGGTGTACCAGGCCTCCCTACTTTGTCTTCTTTGTTCTCTTTTCATGTGACTACTTACATCTCATTTTGACAGCCTGGCGACATTTAGAGCACTTTCGTTTTAAAATGCAAGTTAACATACTTGATTTGTCATTAAAATGCAAAACGCCTGCCATCACCAACATGGCCTGGGTGAACACAAACCCCCTCAGACACACACACGCACACATTCATACAGTGCAGCTGCACACATCTATGTATATTTCTGCACACTTAATTCCGCTAAGTATACAAGAAAGACATGTCAGTGTTTTAGATCACGCAATAAGTTATATTAAAAAAAGCAAGAGATAGGTTAAGAGCTAAATTTAAGATCAATGTAACCTGAAATTTAAAGACTTTTGTTTTTCAGTCCCTCTTATAAATCCTAGGCATGTGTGAAATAATGGAGGTGTTTCAAAGGCCGCAATTTAAACACTCACCGTGGCACTGGCTGAAATGACAACATTCACACAAGCTCATCAAGTCTTGCTACTAAATGCATTCCTGCTATCAACAAGAGGTTTTTTTCAGTTTCCACTGTTGGCAGAACACAGAATAAAGCACTTTCACATCAAATGGTTCTCAGAACTTTTTGGGGTATCTACCCACAAAGGATCTCCCAAGAACTAAAATCTCTTTCTGCTTGCATTTGGATCACCAATATTCCTAGTGGCGTACAATCAGCGAGATGGCGGTTTGACGAGTAATAAAAACAGTTTTTCTTGTAGGTTAAAGAAAGCGTGGAACTCACAGTTGGTCCATTTTGGACAATTTTCTGTATCAAAGCAGGAAGAAATGTTTGATGACTGCTAAGAAAATGGTGACAATAAAGTGGTTGAATACACAGCCACCTACAGTGGCACAGTGGAAACAGAAGCTAAGGGAGGTGTATGGAATGGAGGCTTTAACTGCTCGATTACAATTAAGGTCTGATATTTTTGTGAGGAGATGGCTACCTATTGCAAGGTACCTTTCCAACTGAAGAGAATCCGGGGTACGCAGGATGTCTCAACTGTCCATTTATTTGTTGTTTTTCATCTATCAGTTTTATTCAACTTTCTAGACCCCACTGGCCCCATTTTGTTACTGTCTTTAGCGCCTTCATATATATTCTGTGATGTTGTCAAGGAATGTTCTGTGTTTTTCTTCAATAAAAATAAAGTTCTAAAAAAAAAAAAAGCAGGAAGAAATTTGACTCGTTCTTACTTGTGTGATGAAAGCACTCCAGAGACACCAACTGTTGTCACAGCACTTCTGTGTCAGTAGGGTGTAAGAGCTACCGCATAGCATTGCAAATACTTTACTGATGTTTATACATTTCTTTAAATAGTAGCTTCAGGTGCTATATTCATGTATTTGACCTATCATTGAACATTTAGTCCATCTCGACCAATCACTACAGGTCCATCACTTAGACACAATCATCTCAAGGGTAAATTGATCTGGGATTTTCAAAAGCCATTGGAGATTATTTCGAAAACCAGAGGAGGTGACTGCTACTTGGATGAATATTTTACACCATTAAGTCTGCATTGACTGTTTGCTTGATGTGTTCTGATTTTTTTTAATATCCACTTTTCAAATATCCACTTTACAGGCTATCCTCACAAAAGATTATGTTGTAATTTTTGGTTTATTGTCATTAAATATTATTATTGGCTGATGTTGAATATCTTATCATCAATAAATCTCTATAAAACTCTCTATTTCTATTTAAAAAAAACAGTTCTAAGATAGTATAAACTCTAGTAGAGGCTAAAAGAAAATCCATCACTTTCTAAAAATGAAAAAAATGTAGTAGTTCCTCCAACAGATATAGGAACTGTGAAAAAGTTCTTTTGGTCTGAAAGTGACTATGACAACCCTGGAGGAAGTCAACACTTAAGGAAGAGAGACTACACTTTCCACGGAAAACAAGCATTTAGGGACAATTTGTCATGTGTGTTATATTTTGTGGAGAAGGGAAGGTCAGAGTGACTTCCTTCTATCAGACTTGTTCATCTGTGTCGTTCTGGTCTCTGCTGGTTTGCTGACTACAGTCATATTTTCTGTTTTGTCTGGCACTGTCTCAGGCTGAATGAATAAAACTCTATCATTTCAGTAGCTCTCCTCACTGTCAAGCTTCGATGGTGTCAGAATGCTCCCTCACAACGTATAAGCTCAAATAAATGTGTAAAAAAAGTTTTTCCAGTCTGACTTTTCCTTTTTTTATCTTTCCTGACTCTGGCTTATTTTTGGAAATTAATATCTAACAAAATATGACACCTGTGTTGAAGATCACTGCTTAATATATCAATATGCTGATGGAAGACAACAACTTTTCAGCCCATTTGCATCTTGTCATTAGTAAACTTAAATAAGGAAGCCCTGGGACAGAAAAAAATATTAAATCACATGAAGGATTTATCATAATTTAATTTAATGCTAGATTAATTCATTACCCACATTACAGCAATTAAATAGGTGAATATCTTGCTGAAAAAGTCTTAACCAACATCAGCATGTTTAGTTTTTGTTATGTCTGTGTGCTAATTTGATTTGTACTGCACGTCAAAACAACAAATAAACCTTTAAAAAGAATAAAATAAACCACACTAAATGATTCAGAGTGAACTCGTACGGATGTAAGATCCCACATAGTTGATTTGTTTATCAAGGCACTGTGTCAGATTTGTGAAAAAAACACTCATTGTGCTAACATTGTTAGGACTGTGAGTCACAGACATGTGTCCTCCTCAGTCCTCATGTGTCCAAGGTGATAAAGCTGCGTGTAACAGATGCAGACACATAAGGTGGGCTCCAGTCACAGGGGGGAAATCATGTCAAGATATCACATGCCCCCTCAATGCAATGTGTGTCCACCTGACCTGGAACAAAGTGGACAACACAACACTAACCAAGCCAGTCCCGAGACAGAAATCTCACAGTGAGCCACACTTCTCACCACATTGATGAGACAGGCTGACACTGCAGCACACAGAGGGAGAGGTGTGGGTGTGACAGCCCACTACCATAATTTCATCCTGCCATTACCTGCCCAGCCACTCACTGTTGTGCCACAGAGACAGATGCACAAACACTGTATACAAGCAAAGGTGCACAATCCCACACACACACACACACACACACAAAAAAAACAAACACATGTGCAACACACATAAAAAACACACAGGTCTCACTTAAATCTGATCCCAGTGCCTTGCTTCTCATTGTGACTCATTGTCAGCTTCCCAGATGAGTGTTGTCAATTGAGCAGACAGAAATAAGCGTATTAGCTCCAACTAACCCTGGCAACGTCTCTGTCTCGATTTCACTTGAGCAGCATGAAACGGTGAATGGTGCTGAAGGCAGTCCACCGAGTTTGCTTAAGATGTGCCTTTATTTAAGCATGATATGCTGGTGCTGAAAATAAAATGGGGTCACAGTGTTAATGAATTGTCTTTTATATATCAAATGAATGCCAATGACAATTAAATCTTGTTTCTACAAGATCATGTCATAAACAAATTAACTTTTTTGATGTCTTGGTGTCTGGAAGTTGGGAGAGACGCATGTTTACTATTGTGTTGCTTTACGCTCTTGAATTAATTACACAAAATGTTTCGGTAGCTAATTGGTAATCGGTTTACAATGTTTTTCTATATCATACGGTGACTCGACACCATACTGCTGTATTTAAAAAGTGTTGCATTCACATACAGTCACAAAATCAGTAAGTAAGCTGTGTCAGAGGTCTGTTGCTTGCATTCTCTGGATATCACCAACCAAAGGAGGCCTGCTTTGCCTTAGTTAGAATATAACATTATCACATGATTAGCTGCTTATTGAATTTAACACACCACCCACCCATGACCTCAAAGTGTTATCATGTGAGGTCCAACAAACACCCAGTGTGTCCATAGTAGAGAGGCTGACATCGTTATACTTGCTATGGGTGTCCACACAGCTTAGACTGCCAGTGATACTGTTTGCAACTAGATTTGCAATAAAAATTAAAACATCTGAAACATCTTGGACATCATGTCCTTATTGTGACATGTTCAAGTGGCAGAAACATGTCTCAGGAGGTAGAGCAGTCTACCTTCTGGCCTTGAAATGCATATGTTGAAGTATCCTTGGGCAAAACACTGAACCTCACATGGTCTTCCTTGCATTCATGGATGCGTGGTTGTGCATGTATGATAGAAAAACCACAACCTAGAATCATTGGAGGAAACTGTAAAGATCTTTAAAGACTAAGAGAATGCTGTCCAAATGTGTGTGTGAATGTGACTTGCCTGATTCAACAACCTGTCCTGAAATAACTGTTGCAGAAATGTCAGTACAACCAAATGAGAGTTAATCTATGGAACTAAAGTATATGCTCAGTTTTTTTAAAGTCCCCCTACAAAAGATTTGCTGTTCACTGTATTCATACATACTAATACAAACATGCATAGATATATATATAAATACATTATCTTTTTTCTTCTTTTCAGCCAACACCAAGAAAGGAATGTTGCTAAAAATGATGTCACACTAACAAAACGTTGCCCAACTTCGTCCTCAAAAGGATTGTCCAGCTCCAGAGGCAAAACAGCAATAAAACCAGCAAAACCTTAAGAGTAACAACAACCCCCCCTGGAAGAATGAAAAATCAGAAGTTGGCATCATAACCTCCTAAACAGAAGGAGCAGATGGTTAGCAAGAAGCGTAGCCAGCAGCAGGACACAAGGAACCAAACAACACACATTAAAAAGAAAAAAATCCTATGCATAGCTCCTCCAGAGCCAGAGGCAGTAGTCAGGGACTGGGCACCGAAGCTGACCAGTATGAAAAAAAGGGGGGGAAAAAACTGAGTAAGACATCCAGAACTTTCAACAATCTTTGTGAAAGACCAGAAAGGAAAGATGTGTTCTCTTCTTCAAGATTACAGTGCAGTCTTAAAGAAGAGAGCAAGTAAATACGTCAAATCAGTAAGAAGAAGACCAGAGATTTCAAGGTGGTCTCTAACAGGAACCTTGTATCTTTAGATGGAGAGCAAGTTTACTGATGGCTTATGAGATGGGAAAACATGACTTCCAACTTTAACACACTCCAGCATGATTACAAAAAGAAGGAGAGTCCGGTCATCCTGGAAAAGGGTTTATCTGAGCTTTAAACTGAAAAGTAGGCTGTTGAAGTAGAGGTGTTGGAGACCTTGGCCAAGCTAAGATTAGAAATCATCCACTGAAAGAGAAGATCACTTTTTTTACCTCACTCTCTTCTTTTGCTTTCCTTTTACTTCATCCAAGTCCTTATGAGCCTTTCATCTCTCCATCCCTCTTCCCATAACTTTTCCCTCACATAATTTTTTCATAATCTTTCCTCTCTATTGGTTTACCACACATACCAGTTTTCCCTCACCTTCCAAAGACCAGTACATAAACAGCAACAAAATAAGCAAATAAAAACAAAACCCGACAAGAAAAGAAAGTGTTATCTGTATGTTTCAGCCTGTTTGATAAACTGTGACAACAAGTGACCATTTTCACATTTATTTTCAGTTACACTGAGCACCTTACAATATTATGTGAATCTGTGTATCTACGGATTTGTGTACCTACATGTGCACTTTGTGACATCACAACTATACTCGTGCCTGTTCATGACACAGGTTTGGTGACATAGCTCACTTACTTTAAATTCAGCTCTTCAGGTCTTTAGTATCACAAAGCTGTTTCACTTATATGGAGTTTTGATTCCAGAGATGCTTACACTGGAAGCCTTATTTGCTCCTGACTCGGTTAAGTTCATGGTGTCAACACATGGAAAAGCACAACAACCAAACCAGTGAATTTTCAAAATGAAAAAAAAAGCCATAAAAGGTGTACACAGTTTGTCCCCTCAGATGTAAGTCGCTTTGGATAAAAGTGACTTACTTAATAACATGTTCATGGCAGATATTGCCAGCTGATCAAAACCAAGATGACTCTTAAGTCTGTTCCTGATTTTGATGTTGTAAAAATCATTATTAAACTATTCCCTTTAGAAGCCACATATGATTGAGTTAGAATCAGATCCAGAGTATGAAAGTTGTCTATCAGAGGCACCTCAACAAAAAAGATTGTGAGCTGATGTCCCAGTTTGGGATGGAATAAAGACATTTCTGAGAAATGTTTGTTGTATCTTCACAACCAAATACCCATTTCCTCCAAGGCATTACAGAAACAAAACCAAAACCATTTGTATAAAGCAGAAACTCCTTACTCATTCCTTGGTCCACTTTTGGTGTCCATCCATGTCCTTGGTTGGGACATAGCATGAATATTTTAATGCAACACATTGCTTATCTTTTTGTTCTTTTGACCTTAGGATGATGTTTAAGGTAAGAATTCATCATTGCATCCATTTAGATAAGTCTGAAGACAAAGCATGTAGAACCACTGCATGATCTTGCTTCCAATAACCCAACAGCATAAAATCTAAATCAATATCACACTTATCAAAGTATACATCTCCAGATATGCCCATTGAGGAATCTTAACTGTACAGGTAAATAGAAGTCAGGGAGTTACTACAAGTAAACAGTGGCACTTGCTGCACTGTTTCCCTGTTCGCTGTTAGACTAGATGAACTCTGAAAAGATTCAAATTGTGGACTTCAGTGGATTTCAATTGAATGGCAGAACAAATCTAGAGCGAAACCATAAAAACGATGGTCTCGACTGAGGCAAACAAAAATGAAGGTACAAAATGTGAGTTTCAAGAGAAACACTTTCCAAACTTAAGTGGCAGATGAGTTTCCCTAAACACTGACAGTTCAGTTGACAGTTAAATTACATGTTACTAATAAGGTGAAACTCTTTTACAAAATATTAAATTATCCGTAATGGAACAGCAGAAAAAAAACAGCAAAAACTGCTATTACATGAGACAAATTATCTATACAACATGAATATAGTAATTTTGAAACCTAAAATTTCACATCAACAGCTGTGCTCACTTGTTCACTTGTTTCATAATGTTAATGTTTTGAAGAAACTTGTAAAAATTCATTTTTTGTTCAAAAAGTCATTTTTGTGTCGGTGAAATGTAGGTTTGCGTGTTGTTGGGTTTTTTTTTGTTGGTTCTTATTTATTTTTTTTGGGGGGAGGGGGGTTTGCACCATAGAGACACTCATTTACCATGTGTTACTTAAACTGTGTGTTTTTTAGATTACAAACCCCTCCAAATAACAGGCTTTCTAGTTGAACGCAGTGTTTAAATTAAGGATTTTACACCATAAATCTCCAGCATAAACAATTGCCTCAAGACAAAACTTGAAACACAAAGACACTACTTGTACTGATGTGGCTTCATGTCCTGACAGTCATGAAAGGGATTCAAATACAAAAGTACCTTGTAATGATCATAATTCCTTTCACGTAGCAGATCAACTTCTGTAGCCCAGCAGCAGTAATGGCAGCCCCCTCTGAAGCACCTGCCATGAAGTGCTCCCGCTCACCCTGACAGTGGAATCTTACTTGCTGCAAAATTAGCATGATTAACATGATATTTACTGCTCATGCTTTTTGTCGTGTCCCTGAACGGCAGCAGCTCAGTTCAAAAAATACTAAACCCTTTGATATTCTTATTATTCTGTCATACCTGGCGGATAGATGCATGTCTCCCAGTAAAGAAAAAAATGATAGTCGTAGCAGCTGCTTGAAGTCTTTGCACTTTGCAGTGTGTCAATCTTCTTACCTGAGCTGATTGAAACTCAGATCCAGACGCTTTGCAAACTGCCCATATGTGTCTCCAAGGAAGTGGGGAATGTCCTTAGAGTCATGTCCGATGTATGAGAGCTTTAGGAATAAAAAACAAACAAACACGCACACACAATGAAAAACAACAACAACCTGATGTGTCTAATACAAAATGCAAAAAAAGCTGCAATTCATGTTTTACTGTTCTTATGATTGTTCTTATTATCATTTCAATTCTGATGATGGGAAATAACAGAGGAGAGTGTGATCATTTCTAATCAGGGAACACCAGCTTTATTTTTCAGCTTTATTATTTGAGAAAACCTCAAAATAACGCATTTTTAATTAAATATGAATGTGAAACAGCCTGTAATGCTGCAGCTGCACGTCTGCAGGTATATAGGATGACTGCAAAAGGATGCCAGCTGACATGCACGTTACACCTGTTCTGTTATGAACTTATTACCACGTGCCAAGTATACTTTATGAAATGATAATAACGTAACCTAAGGACATGTTCTCCACTTTTCAGCAGTTAAGCTAAAACAGGAATTGAAAAACTGAAGTCATGTCTGTCATGGCAAGTTGTGTCACATGACAGCAATGATGACGAGAGAAAAAAAAAACTGGCAAACATTTCACCCTGAAAGTCTCCGCTTTAAAAAAAAAAAAAAAAGGAAAAAGAAAAAAGCCAGGGAAAGGTAGCACGTTTAAAAAAACAAATGGTAAAGACAAGACGGATACAATTTTCGGAACAAACTTACTTGAGTCCCATTCAAAGCGACCAGCGATTCAAAGTGAGCCATGACTTTCTCCGCAGGGATGACAGCTCAGTGGTTTTAAGATAAGCTATCAGATTTAGTCTCCAAAGCCCTACACGCGTATGAAACCTTTGTCAACATCAAGTGTTGAGGTTAGCAGATTCAGTCCTGTAACTTTGGAGAGCTTTCTGGCGCTTTCCAATTCACTTTACAGTTTCCGCGTGCCGCTCCAATCAGCTGACCCGCTGTTTTCCGGAAGCACGCGGTCAGTGTTTGTTAACTCCTCATATGTCAGCTTCTGCAGCTAACACCATCACTGAACATTCAATAAACTGCGGTGGTTCAATTAAATAGTAGACTAAATAATTGCTGTCAATCAAAAGCTATAAAATATAAATACAACACATGCACACTGCTGCACACTAAAACTTGAATTATGGTTCCCCGTTAAATCGACGCAGACCCTACGCCGTAGGCTCTGCGTTAGTGTAACGCGGAACCATAAATCAGCTTTAGAGACGTTTATATGAGCTGCTGTCTTCATTGAGTTGACCAGTTGGAGACAGGGGCGTTACTAGGTCCTTGAAACTGTGGGGGCTTAGCCCCCCTCAGACAATGAGTTGTCTTTTAAAGCCAAATAGAAATAATGTGTTTAAACAGTTATCTTAATTTTCAGTTAAGGAAACTGGACCATATTACACCAGTCATGAAATCACTACACTGACTTCCAGTGAGTCAAAGGATGGAGTTTAAAATCTTACTGCTGGTCTACAAAGCACTGAATGGTCTTGGACCAAAATACATGGTTGATCTGTTAGTTCCTATGAAGCTCCCAGACCCCTGAGGTTCATCTGGATCTGGTTTGTTGTGGTTCCCAAGAACAAGAACCAAGCAAGGTGAGGCAGCGTTCAGTTATTCTGCTCCTCACCGGTGGAACAAACTGCTGTACTCTACTGCCCTTACTTTTTAACAACTTGTGATTTTTATTATTTTACCTCTTTTCTTATCATTTTATTTTATTTTATTTGTTATTTACTGTTTAATATGTCTTGCCGCTTTTAATATTGATGTAAAGCTCTTTGAATGACCTTGTGTTGAATTGTGCTATACAAATAATCTTGCCTTGCCTTAATTTGCTGTTTATTTGTTTGTTTTCCATCACTGACATCACAACAAAATCAGCAACCTAGAATCTGATAATGATTAAGCTTTGTAATTACTTTTATTACTAAAGGCAGAAGAAATTACAGCCTACACATTGATGTTTGTTCTATGAAAAACTGTATGTTAACACTTTGTTATTTTTTTCCCTTGCCCAGCTGTCTGACAGCCCCCACAGGAGCCAGGTCTGCAGGCAGGACTGGCTGCTGAGCATCGTATAGCCAGGCCTGCACCCGTGGGGCCAGCCTGAACGGGCTACGTGGGTCCCTCTCCGTGTGGGCTCGCCACCTGTGGGACGTGCCATAGGGGGTGGGTGCATTGTGAGCAGGGTGCTGGCAGATGGCAGAGACCCTGGTGGTCTGATACCTGGAGAAGCTTGTTCTAGAGCAGGGGTCGGCAACCCAAAATGTTGAAAGAGCCATATTGGACCAAAAACACAAAAAACAAATATGTCTGGAGCTGCATGCATCTATATTAGTTATAACTGGGGGAAGATTTTTTTTTCATTATGCACTTTGGGAAAAAGTTGAAATGTTGAGAAAAAAGTTGAAATGTTGAGAAAAAAAGTCAAAATTTTGTGAATAAAGTCGAAATGTTGAGAAAAAAGTCGAAATGTTGAGAAATAAGTTGAAATGTCGAGAAAAGAGTCGAAATGTCGAGATTAATGTTGAAGTACAATCTCGAGAAAAAATTTGAAATGTTGAGAAAAAATTTGAAATGTTGAGAAAAAATTTGAAATGTTGAGAAAAAGTCAAAATTTTGAGAAAAAAGTCAAAATGTCGAGATTAATGTTGAAGTACAATGTCAAGAAAAAAGTCGAAATGTCGAGAAAAAAGTCGAAATGTCGAGATTAAAAAGGAAAGGAAAAAGCAAGAAAAAAAGAGAAAAAAAAAAGAAAAAAAAGTTCAAACATTTTTGAAAAAGCTCCAGGAGCCACTAGGGCGGCGCTAAAGAGCCACATGCGGCTCTGGAGCCGCGGGTTGCCGACCCCTGTTCTAGAGAAACATGGAATGTCACCTCTCTGGTGAAGGAGCCTGAGCTTGTGCACAAGGCTGAGAATTTCTGGCTAGATATATAGTCGGGCTCACCTACTGTAAACCTGGACAAAGTGGCTGGGGAGAGGGAAGCCTGGGCTTCCTCGCTTAGACTACTGCCCCAGCGACCCAACCCTAGATGGATTTTAAACCAGTTGACAGTATGTTTGTAAGCAATAGCAAGGTGTAGTCACGTTTTGTCTGAGATTTATTAACAGAAATACACAGGTGACTGTTGGCTGCAGCCAATGTAAAAAAATCCCCCACAAAAACAACCTTAGCTTCGACGTAAATCAACATGGCTCTTTCCTCATCATACACATTTTCACACTTACATGGAGAAACTGAAAAAAAACCAGAACATCCCATCTTGACTTCCTAGCAATCACGAATCCTCTCTGAGTCAGTGTCATGGTAACTCAGCTGGTTGACAGGTCCACTGTTCTTCCAGCTTGTGGTGTGTTCAGTGCACTCAGTAAATGTCAGAACAACTATTGCAGTCCTAACTAAACCAAACATTTCTCTAATAGAGTAATAGAGCAACAAAACACAGTTAACACAACTGAACTAATACCACTCAGTCTATTACAAATCAATTCCTAATAACTAATTTGGTTCACTCACTCTTTAGCAATTTAGAATCACTGATTAGCTTTATCCATGTGTTTGGACTGTGGGAGGAAACTAGAGTACTCAGGGAAAACACAGAACGGCCACTGCTGGGATTTGAACCAGGAACCCTGTTGTTTTGAAGCAACAGTTCTAGGCTCCAGCAGATCCCCAAGACCATGAATAGGGATAATCAGGTATAGATTGATATGCTATACTGTAGTATTAACTCTCTATAGTCTCAAAATACTACATCCCTAGTTCTATTATTTGGGGTTGTCTATTTCTACAACTGTGTTGTCATATACATTCTGGATAAATGTCCACTTCTCCAGCTGGAGCCCAGTGGGGAAATCAAATGCTTGCATAAAGTTATGCAGCATTCAGTGTACATTTTCCATCGATCCATTTTCTATTAACGCATTTAGGGTCACAGGGATCTGCAGGATCCTATCCCACTGTTCTTCAGACAAAAGGTAGGGGTACATTCTAGGCAGGTCGCCAATTTATGGCAGGGCCACATATAGACAAACACACACACTCACACTCACTCCTATGGGCAGTTTAGAAACACCAATGTTGCCCTCAGTGAATGTTTTGTCCAATTTGTTATTCCTTATCCAGTAAATACATACATTTTGTTTGCGTTCTTCAATTTATCTCTTCTGCTTTTTTGGTCACACAAACTATATAGGTAGCAAGACATGCAATATATACTAATATAAATATACTAATGTACATGTTTAAAGTATGTATGTAATTCTGAGTAGAAAAAAACATTGCAGTGACAGTTACAACATAAAATAGTTTAGTAATATGTGTGTTGATGAGTTAAAAAGTGAAAGTAGCAACTCAAACCAAAGTGCAGTGTTTTCTTAAACATTGTATGAACTATAAAGAAGTCATGAATAATAGGATTTTGAGCCCCAATTGTATTTCATACTGAATGAAAAATCATGGTCAAAACATCTTTGGACCATATTGGGTCAGATGGGTCTCAATTTCTTTCCTACACAGTAACAATCAAAGATGGAATAATGCCACTAACCTGTTGCTTTTAAGACATTTTTTAATGAAGTGCTGCAGTTGTTTAGTACTGTGTTCTGCAGATAGTGACATGTTTCTAATTTCGATGGAAAAATTATGTAATTTTTTATGTGTTATCAAAATGTAGTGTGTGGTGCCTTGAAAAATAAGTAATTATACAATCTTTGACAATGCTGTCCCCAATATAACACGTTACTCAACTTTCAATCAATTCAACTTTATCTGTATAGCACTTGAAATGTTAGTGCAAACCAAAGGAATTTACTGAGCAAAACAGGACTTCAAAGGTTAGTGTGTTATAAGGACATATATGAAGCCAGAAATTGTTTTAATTTGCAATTTTTTTTAACCTTTTTTGAGCCTGTTGTGGGACTTCAAAGTTTTGCGCTGATATTCTGTGTTGTGCTGTGTGTCCTTAGTTAGACATTTCAGTTTGTTTATTAGAGTAAAGGTGGTACAGTAAATCAGACACAAACAGTAGCAGCTACAGTCAGAGCAATAAATGTGTGATAAGACAGAATCTATTGTCTTTATGGAGGCATTTAGACTTTATGGCAACTTGCAACTTGGCAACTAGTAGAACTTAGAAATGCCTTGTGTGATGTGTACATATTATCCTGTTTTTGATATGATGTTTCTGAATATTATCTCTTGCACCAACAGCTTCGGGACAGTTTTAATTTCTTAGAAATCTTTTTGTGACATTTGCACATTTGGAACAAGAGCAAGCCTGTTACTGTTCTTGACTTATTTCCTCATTAAGGACTACAATATGCTATTAATCAACCTATTTGTCAAATTATTTAGACAAAATGCATTATCAAAAAGTAACTGTGGACCAAAATAATACAGGTCTGGCTCTCAGTAAAAGTTTAATATCAATATATTTTTTCAAAGGCAAGATGAGCTTTTAATTCATACTAATCCAAGGCAAACAGGTTAATATACACACCATGGCTGCAGGCAGACTTTGATCACCTGTTGATATGTGATACAGTTTATTTGAAGTTTTCTTGCATCAGGTAACCTTCTGACCTTTGTTAGAGGTCAGATGTTCAGATTTATATTTTTGTAATAAAGTGAAATCTTTAATTTTTTATAAAGAAACAAAAACCAGAGTATGGTTGGTCTAAGAGAAGTCGATCTGCAGAAGCCTCTGACTGAAGACTGATTGGTGAATCACCTTATTGTAAGACAGATCCCATCGTTACCCGTTATGTTTTTCGTTTCATGTAGCATCCTTCTTTGCAGTCACCTCTACCGGCTCCAAAAGAAGCAAAACAAACAAAGAAACAAAAAACATCCACTTAAATTAGTTTGTGAACTCTCTCAGGCGTAGTAGTTTTGTGAAACCACCAGCTCATTTGGTCTAAATCCCTTTATTTCCATCCCTTAATAAATGCATATTTGCAATTATATATCCAGGATGTTATGTAACTTGTAAGGAATTAAACTTCATTTTACAAACCTTTTTAATACATATAGTCACTCAAATATTCAAAATATATTCAAAGTTAATGTTGTGATGATGATGATGAAAAACTCTAGGTACTCTATAGTTATTAATCTCATTACAACTATTATTATTTATAAATAAGAAATACTTCGATGTTAGTAACAATCTTTCAGAGGTCTATAATGTGCTTTTAGGAACAAGCATATTGGAAGCCAAACACTGAAGCTACTGCTACTGATCTCTCATTGAAGCTGATGTGTTAATAAGTGAAATAATTGCTACTAATTATTGATGATTATGATAAACCTGCGCTGGCCTACTTTTCATCTCCCCCCCAATGTTTGACTTTAGAAAGTTTTCGAGGACTGTAGCGTACCCCTCGTGTGCATGTCTAGGCTGATTTATGGTTCTACGTTACACCAACGCAGAGCCTACGGCGTAGGGTATCCGGCGACACGCACGTAATGGGCGCGTCGTCGCGTAACCTACGCCGTCGATTTAACGCAGAACCATAAATCAAGCTTAAGTGTGCTGCGTGACGTCAGTGCGCCCTCCCACCGGCGGAACAGCTGCAGCCTCTTCCTGCAGGAGAGCCGGCAGAGCGCGCACGGCTCCAGAGCTGCTTGCGCTGCGTTACATTGGGCAGAATGTGAAAAGCGATTGTTTTCTGATGCAAAACTATTTATTTCAGGCAAATGGACTTTAACTCTTACTGTTGATACTGACGTTTATATTTTTTTTTAACCATTTACGCCTCTGTGGGAGCTTTTAGGCAATGATTGCAGGTAATGTTGAGTCACGGATTTTTTTTTTCCTAAATGCTTTTTTCCCTCTTTGGAGTTTTAGAAAGAAATCATAGCTTCTTTTTGCATGCGTTATAATGGTTTTATCACCAGCTCTTTCTCTATATTTTGTTACCTGTGTGTGGTTTTTTAAATATATGATACGATTAAAAACGCCTCTTTGGGGAAAATAAAAATCCACTGGTGTCAGGTTATTTGATGACATTTTAGATTGAATAATTAAATTGAAACTGACTAAAAGAAATAAATTACCGTATCTGTCCATTTTAGATTAGAGCCTTAACACAGACAACAACTTCAAGCAGCATGAAACACCGGCAAAGTTTGGAAGGATCAGTATAGTTTTTCAATTGTTGTTTTCTTTTTATTTTAAGTTAGTTTGTTTTTTAATTCAAACTTAGTATTTACTTATTTTTTTATCTTTTCATGGCAGAGCCGTCCCAACAAGCAGCTCACACTTCCCCTTCAAGCCCAAGATATTTCCTCTGGAGATGTAAATAGTTGTATTTGCATGAGGGGTGATTCGTAAACATGTCACTGTAGTGAAAAATATGGGGATATTAAAACTTTCTATTTAAATATCATGAATTATGGCCGCAGAGATGTGTTCCCATTTAAGAGGAATGCCGAGTATTTTGGTATCTGCTGCAGGAGCTCATTTGTCACACGGACAATAAAGAGGGTTTTCGCCTGACAGTGAAAATTTATGGTTGCCCTTCTTTGCCCTAATAACTCACATATTGTGTCAGGGACTGACATCCCTTGCAGAAAACAGCAAGCCTGTTATCAATCACACATCTTTGCATATTGTGAAACGTTCCCCCTTTTTCTACCAGAAAAAAAGCAACACTGAAAACATTTGGAGGAATAAATCTCGCCTTATGTCTCTCTTTAAATAAATTGGAACAAACTTCAGGCCTTTATTTTTTTTGTATATTTATATTAAACACGTCTCAAAATTAGAAATTGCATATTAAAAAAAAAAGAAATGTGTTGTTTATTTCCGTTTATGACTGCCCTTTACACAGCTGTGATCATTCATGCAGAAAAGTCAAGGCCTAAGCTTAAATCTTTTTTTTAATCTTTTCTCATAAAAGTGTCATCTCTCTCGTCGTCTCTCTCGTGTGACTTTTAGTTGTTGATTATTTCAGCTTGTTCTCTGTTTTCTCAAATAAAACAAAAGCAAAAAACACATTATGCATATGCTGTTTTACTCTACTCTAAATAACCTACCGCAGCTTTGACTCCAAACTGCGTGTTTGCGGTAAACTTTTAGACTTTTAGAGTCCACGCGCGCGGCTTTTTCTAATTTCTCAACATTTTCTTCGTTCATTTTCTTCTTCTCCCCAAAAACATTTTGCCTTCTTGACCGTCCACTCCAGGTTTTCTTGCTCTCCAAGTTGACCTGTCAAACAGATTACCACAGAAGGAGATTAATGGCAGAGGCGGGTTGCAATAATAATCGTTTTGTTTGATGTGACAACTTTGATAGGCGTTGATTTACTTACAAACTGATAGGCTTTTAATTGAGCGCCTTCATCCCGATTGAGATGAAAGGAAAGCCACATTGAAAAGCTGCCCGATTGCCCCAGAGCCTCAATACTGATTAGCCATCTCAGCGGTGAATAGTTCAAGGCATTTGAAACTTCTTTTCTAAACGGCCTGACACACCATTTCTCTTCTTTTCTCTCTCCCGCTCCGCCTTTCCACCTCTTCAAGAAAATAAATCATTTTCATTATATGTAAATAAAATCGAGCTGACATCACTATGTAATGTCTGGATTTCTTTCTTCTTTTTTTGTGTTTCTCCTCTTTGTTGCCATCGCAGATGACAGTGTGCCCGAGGCAGATGACAACAACACAATAGCATATGCGTTTGGCCAAAATGGACAGAGCTCTGAACCGAGGAACCTTGGTTTTTAACCGCTGGTTACACCTTTTCTTTCTTAGTTAATGTTTTATTAAACTAACTTATGTCCCATATATTAAATATGGGATACGGCTGAGATATAAAATATTAATCCGGTATAATTACGAGTGTATTTGACTTTCTGTTAGTGATCATTTATTTCTGTTATCCCCTTTTTGTTCTTTATTAGTTAACAGCACTGTTCTTTTTCCTGAGGCGTTTTTTTTTTAACACCATAATCGGCCCGATTATAGCAAAACCACTTTAGCACCTGAAAGCACTAACAGCTTCTCTTGCAGAACAACGTGTGCTCGGCTGTCTGCAACTTATTAAAGTTTCATCATGTATACCACCTCCGAGGTGTTTTATGAAGAAACTTACAGACTTTATTTAGTAACCTCTTGTTCCTCACTCTCATTACGTTATCTGAGGTGAGAACGCGGCTGTCGCCGACGCCCTTAACAGTTCAAGATCTTAACTCCCATCAGCGATTTATTCCTTGTGAAAACTTGACTGTTTCCCGCAAATATCTCCCTCATCATTTGTCCTCCTCTCGCAGTCGCGCTGGCATGTAATCAGCCACAATAGCTGACATAAATCAAGCGGCGGATTGACAGCGTCTGACAAATAACTGATTGATTGCGGTGGAGCAGAATTGACACTTGACGGAGGGGTTGAGATGGAAATAGAAGGGCGGTGTATATTATACTGAAAACATGTGACATTCACATCCCTCCATTACTACATTGGTCTATTCCTGTCAACGCTTGTCTGTTTAGGGAATTCGAGCTCAAGTGGTTGGTTTTATGTTTGCAGGTGGAGAGTGAGAAAAAAACGAGCCCGGTGAAGGACGCGCATAATGTGCGCGGACTTTTTTTTTCGGTCTGTCGTGTTACAGAAATGTGAAAATATCACACAAAACATATACCAGAAGTTGGTAAAGTATCATGCCGTCGTAACTTTATTTTGTGAACCATATTAGAGGGCAATTACAATGCAGCCTAATTATTATAAACCTTTTCCATCAGAAAGGATACGATGATTAAAGTAAATGGACGGTTTTACAGGAGGCAGATTCCGTAGTTTAGGAGTGAAGGAGTTATTTGTGTTATATTATTGCCCCCTAGCCCCGCAGTCTCGGCGCTCACACTAACCACAATATTTTTTTCCTATCTCCTCCCCCGAGCTGTCAAAATAGAGGCGCTTACAAAGAGGAGAACGTCACATCCCCTTGACCCTCCAATCACCTCAGGGTCCCATTTGATTGGAAGGCGGCAAAGGCTTTAATCTCGGACTAATTCAGCTGCTTTTGAAGTGAAAATTTCTACCAGTTTGTACTTCGGGAGTACAGAGCGAGGACCTGCAGACAGGCACGCACAAGACGCAGCGCTCATGGTGCAGGACGCAACCGCGGATCTGCGATAACCTCGCACGGACCTGCTTCCAGCTGCCTCGCCTTGCGCTTGTCCTACTAGGATTACCTGCTCTCGAGGCATTTTTTTTTTTAAATATACATTTATCACGGTTATTTTTCTCCGACATAAAGGCTCTGGTCCCATTTTTTCCGATTTCCTTAATGAATCTGACGAAAGCCTCACCATTTCATTTCCTGACAATTGGGACATGATCACGTCGCCCTTGGCGTCAGCTCTGAAAAATAGTGATATTTGTGTAACGTGGGAAAGCAGCAGTTCTCGGAATAGCAGCTCTGCGAGCATCGACAAGCTTTTGCTTCACTCCGCACCTCCGACTGATCCAATACGGCAAGCAAAGCGACTTCCCATCAAGGTTTTGAAAATGCTTACTGCACGGTCGGGACACATTTTGCACCCGGAGTATCTGCAGCCTTTGCCTTCTACCCCAGTTAGTCCGATAGAGGTAAGAAAATGTTCTTTATTGTAACCTATTTTACTTATTATATTGGTGGTTCGTGTGCAAACATTTTGGGAGCTTTATTTTCGTGAGACATAGGGTCTTATAAGACATTTCATCCGGTGTTTAGAATGTTTGATATATAGTTTGATTATTCGCAGTTTGTTTTCTGCCGCTTTCATCGCGGAGATTGTTAGTTTAAATGCAGGAAAAAGCCGTGCGTAAAATTATTATTGATTCTTTCTAAATAAATGCTTGTATATTTTACTCTTATAAACCAAAGCATCTGTGTGCGTTTTATTAAGCAGCTAAAAACATTTATTTAATCTTGTATTTTGCAGCTAGATGCCAAGAAAAGTCCGTTGGCTCTGCTGGCGCAGACCTGCTCCCAGATCGGCAAACCGGACCCGCCGCCGTCCTCCAAATTATCCTCCGTGACAACAAATGGATCTAGTGAGAAGGAATCTAAGTCAGGCCCTTTGAAATTGAGCGACATCGGTGTGGATGACAAATCTAGCTTCAAACCCTATTCGAAACCATCTGACAAGAAGGACTCGTCTTCGGAGAGAGGAGAGAAGTGTGGTTTCCGAGTGCCGAGCGCCACCTGCCAGCCGTTCACGCCGCGGACGGGCAGCCCCAACTCCACCGCGTCCGCGTCCCCCAGGCCGTCGGAGGGCAAATGTGACAGGGACAGGGATGACAAGAAAGACTCTGATTGTAATAAAAACGCCTCTACAGACGGGACTGGCACCACGAGCCACAGCAGGATAAGCGTGAGCTGTGGAGGGATTAATGTGGAGGTCAACCAACACCAGGAGACGACGCCTGGCACAAAAAGCACCTCCTCCTCCTCGGACTCCTCTTCTGTAACTTCTGTATCCTCCGCATCCGTTCTCGGGTCAGGACTTGTGGCGCCTGTTTCTCCTTACAAACCGGGACAGACTGTGTTCCCCTTGCCCCCGGCGGGCATGAGCTACCCGGGCAGCTTGGCCGGGGCCTACGCCGGCTACCCGCAGCACTTCCTGCCGCACGGAGGGAGTTTGGTGAACGCGCAGCTGGCCGGCTCTCTGGGCTGCAGCAAGGCCGGGTCCAGCCCGCTGGCCGGGGCCTCGCCCCCGTCCATCATGTCCGCCAGCCTGTGCAGAGACCCGTACTGCCTCAGTTACCACTGTGCCAGCCACCTGGCGGGCGCGGCCGGCGCGTCGTGCACGCACGACCCCTCCGGGGCCCTGAAGTCCAGCTACCCGCTCATGTACCCGACACACCCCATCCACGGCGTGCACTCCTCGGCGCACTCCCCGGCGTTCAGCGGACACCCCCTTTACCCCTACGGCTTCATGCTCCCCAACGACCCGCTCCCCCACGTTTGTAACTGGGTGTCGGCAAACGGACCGTGCGACAAGCGTTTCTCCTCATCAGAGGAGCTGCTGAACCACCTGAGGACACACACGGCTTTTACCGGGGCCGACAAGTTGATATCGGGTTATCCGGGGTCGTCGTCTCTGGCCAGCGCCGCGGCGGCCGCCATGGCCTGCCACATGCACATGCCCCCGTCAGGACCCCCGGGGAGTCCCGGGACTTTGGCTCTCAGGAGCCCGCACCACGCGTTAGGACTCAGCAGTCGCTACCACCCTTACTCCAAAAGCCCTCTGCCGGCCCCCGGCGGGCCCGTGCCCGTCCCCGCGGCCACCGGCCCGTACTACTCCCCTTACGCACTGTACGGACAGAGACTCACCACAGCATCCGCGCTGGGATACCAGTGAGGGGAGAGGGGGGGGAAAAGACTCTGCAAAGTTTATAGTACTAAAAAAATGCAAATATAAAGACTTTTATATTAACTGCGCTAAACTTATGGACGGGATCCGTGGACTTGAACTGTATTTATTTATATGTCGGCTTAAAAGCAGGCAGCAACAAGCTGCAAATGGAAAATATTTGAGCAACTCAAAAAGTGCATTATGTTGAACCCGATCTCTATAGGTAAAGTGAAAACACGCATATGTTTAGAGTACTAATTAACGTAGGGGGGGTCTTCAGTTCATGTTCATTTGAAATTGCTATGATTGTATTTGTTATTATTTAATGTCTCATTGAGAACAAAATAATTTACATGCATGGTTGTTTCTTAAATTTAAAAAAAAAATTGTCCACATTTGACATTGCCGTTATTTTTCAGGTGTACCTGATGGAAAGAGAATTGATATTTTTTTGTATGTATTCTGAGAAAGAAAAAAAAAGAAGCAAATCTGTTCAATATCTCAGTCTGGCTCTTTTTGTTAATTTCTTTGGTTACTTTTCCTTTTTTTTAATTGGCCTATTAAATTATTGAGGATAAAACTCTCATCTGGTCATTTCTCCAAAGGCCTATGGATTTTTCGCCTCTATTATAAAGGTTTAATTACTGTATGATGACCTTTTTCTCTCATTTATTTCTTTACAGCACAAGGACAGTCTCCATAAGCATTAAACAATAAATACGGATCATATTAATTGAATGCAGACGTAGATTGCGTCTGTGTCCACACACACGAATTCAAACTGACTTTGTGTGAGAATTTAGTTGCTGGGGGGTGAATTTTGTCAATTTCTTTACTTAAGAAGGATAAACAGGTTTTGTAAAAAAAATATTTGCGTAAATTGTGTGGAATACGCCCCAAAAATGTTTAATCAGGATATTGTGAAAACACGCGCACGGGCATTTATAACTGCAACATTTAAATATGGTATATGAAAAATAAACTTTCTTCTACACAGTCTTAATAGAAACACGATTGAACCGACTAGTTTATAGGCTTTCCACTGAAATGCACTAATATTTGTACACAATTTATTTATTTAGGCTTATTTAACTCTTGGCTAAACGTAGCGCTTTCACTGGGTTGTTGTTGATTGGATGATTATCGCCATTTCAGCATTTAATCAGTCTGATCTCTTCCACCTGTTTGTGAATAGTGTCATTTTGTTATTACGGCCAAGTTAAAGAGCAAATATTAGCGCTTAAGAAAATGAAACTAAAAATCAAACGGCAATAGATTCTGTCCTATAGCCCACACATATTTTTTTGGTGCACATAAAGCAGAAAAAAGTGTAGACTAACAGACTGTGTTGTTGTTGACTTTTGGAAGCGAACCTTTGCAGATCAAAATCGATCACGGCTACAACTCAGTGTCTACAGAGCATGATTTTAAATCAAACAAACAAACAAAAAGGCCGTTTATATTTTGCACATATATATCTTCGTTGCTATTTTCTCCTCGGTGACCCAGCTGTATTCCAGTTATCATCATCATCATCATCCTCATCCTCATCATCATCATCACTAAGAATACCTCCTCAGCTTTGCTGCCCCTCGTCCATGGCGCAGCGGTTAGTCAGACTGAAAAAGCTTCTCTCGTGGTGGGTATAAGGCCCACACGCGTCCTAAACTGATGTAATGACGGTGAAAGGGAGCAATTTCCATTTTTACCCACATCATGGTGGCGGTGCTCGGAGGTCCCTGGTGGAAGGCAATTTATCATGTGCCCCTCCCCCTGGCCCTGTCACAGGAGGAACAGGCAGGCACATGTGTGCATGAATTACCAACCCTCCCACCTCCTCAGCCTCCCCCTCTCCCAACTGTGGAGATTTGACACAGAGGAAAGACAACATGGGGGATTAGAGCATGCGGGAGTGCTAAAGTACTATTCACTTTGTCCATCACGGCCTAAAAGTGTCTAGGTGTGCAGCGAATTCTGCAAAACAAAACATGGCAAATAAGTTTGAAAAATTCTAGCAAAGAGTCAATTTAAAGAAGAAGTTCATTTTAATTCAGTGTAATTTTTGGTCACATGATTTTACTATTTTCAACACTGACCTTATAAAGCAAACTCGCAGTGTGATGGGACACAAGAGCCATTGATATTAGGTTTGTGGCAGCTGTAGCTCCCAATTTGGCAGAATATAAATGAACAGTGTTAGGAGAGTTTCTGTGCCTGTGATTACAGAGCTTCCAAAATGAAAAATGCTCCGAATCCGACACAGAGCATGGTGAGGAAGCAGCAACCTCGAAGGGTTTAAATTGCATGTCTTTCTTAAGATTATAAAGATCATTTTTTCCATTCCTCACCGAAGACAGTTGCGCTTGTGCAGCTCTTATTTACGGCTGTCTAATCTAGCCACCAAGAAACCCACCGAATATATTTTTAAAATATAAACCATAGTAAAAAAAAAGAAAAGAAAAAAAAAGAAACATCTTTAAAACATATTGTGTTTCCTCAGTCTGGTCAAAGCCTGAAGCAGCCATTTTAACTCCCCGGGAGCTTCCATCCTCGGAGGGAGAGCAGCGCTGCAGGAAACCTGGCAGGACATCTGGCAACAGGGGTCACCCAGGACATGACTCATACACCTAACCCCATATTCAGCCCCACTGAATTACAACCACTAAAGCTGCCATTAGTGGGTGTGTGGCACAATATTAACTCATGCTCTAGTCTGCAATGGCAAGTCTATAGTTTGGGTAACAGTTGCCAATAAGAAGAAACTGCTATAAAGTTCACCCGAATGGCTGTGTAACTGAAAGAGTGATTATTATCTTTCATGTATCCGTAGTCATTTTGTTGAGCTGTGATTACAATATTAGAACTCTCTGTAATGGGGATTAAAAAAAAACAATGTCTGTGCTGTATATGAAAGCTTAGATAGCTACTGTGCAGAGACTGGCTTTTGTTACGTGTATGTACAGCACTTGATTTGTAGTAAAAGACATCACCTGAGCTAGGCTTCTTGACTGTCATTTTATTCATTTGTGATTTATGGTGATGCAGGCCATTGAGATGCATGAAGGACTCGATGAAGCCATAAAGTGAGCAGTATGAAACAAACCAGGGACTCGGAGGTCATAAACGGACCCACTGCATCAAGAAAATCAGGAAAATCTATACTGAATCTGTCTTTTATCTAACAGATTTTTTTTTAAAACAACAAAAAAACAAATCAATAGTAAAGCATCATTCTTTGATAGACTGATATTAGATTGCGGTCCCCAGCTGAGCGTCGTAATAGAGGTAATTTGGTTCTAAAAATCCGTGCCAAGGAAGACAGGATACCCTCCCAGCTCTTCTGCATGCGGTTACCCTCCTCATTGATTTACAAATGCAAAGTGCTCATCCAGGTGATGTGAGAGAAGTGGCAGCGCTGATCTATCTGTGCCACTCAGATCTCTAACCAGTGAGATACTTTCTTGTGCTTAGACAGCCTAATTGAGGTCATTTTTGCCCGCTCCGGGATCTACAGTGCACTGGGGGTGGTTTAGTGTTCAGATAATTTGCCCATTTTCTGATTCTGACAAAGAATATTTTATGGAAATGCACCCTTATTCCAGGCACCTTAATGGAACATGTTGGAGTAGTATGCGAGCTGATGAGGTTGTTGCCTGTCACTGATAAATGTAAAAAGCAGGGAGAATGTCAGGAATGGGCTCGACTCCAAAGGGCTCTTTGCCTTCATTTGAAATCAGCAGTTGCTCTAAGCACTGTGTGTTTAGGGTATTACGACGTACAATCACAAGGTTATTCTAATTGTTTGAAGCTGTGCAGATGCAATACAAGACGAGATCGGGTTTTGTCCCTGCGTGCAGCTATGCAATTGACTATCGAAGAGTTCCACATAAATGCTGTCGCTCTGCAAGTTTTTTGGTGTTTTTTTCCGCAGGTTTAGGTTATTGTCAACCACATAATTGCTGTCTTCTGCTGCTCTCTTTTTGCTACAAGTAAACCCGGACAGTCTCGTATGACAGTGAAAACATCATGTCATTTCCATGGGCGTGGGCCGCCAATTAGTCTACTGTGACTCACATGCATACTAACTGGATGAATCTACGTATGTTTTATGTTGTTTTGGATGTAAACAATAGCAAACATTTGCCCAACTGATTTTTCTTCTGGTGGAAATCTGCAACTAACAAGTTGTCTTGCAACATCAAGACCATGTAATGTAGCAACTGTGCATACACTTACATTGTATTACGAAAACAGCAAACAGCCTCTGAATAGGCCTAAAACTAAATATTTGAGTGGTAATTCTGGGAAATAATTTAGCCACTTGACGATACCCCAGGGGGATAAAACCAACCCATTCTCATTCATAACTGTCAGGAGCTAGTCAGTTTTCAATATGCAGGGTATCCCTAAAGCAGAGATGGGGAACCTTTTCTTCCTCCGTTGGGTCATATTGACATGGTTGCGGTCATACCTTGAACAGTTTAATTGAAAGTTGCGCAGATTTTACCCCGTCTACCATACAGTATTTCAAAAATGAACCTTTGGACAAAAGTAAGCTTTGTTTTACATGCTTGCATGTGACAATATTTAGGTTATTCTGGTTGTCAATTTGTGGATGCCTTACAGTTCTTTACAAAAAATTCTGCCTAGAAGTGTAGTTAAAAGACATTTTTTTTTTTTTTCTCTTTTCACATCAATCCGAACTTCATACTGTACGTGGTCCAGGAGTGTCTGCCAACCCTAGTTGCCATGCCTCGCCTGTGTCCCCTAAATTTTGGACATGCAGAGCATCCAAGCAGGTAACAATCACAGGATGTGTCACAAAGTTTCTGCAATACAGTATGTTTCATTGTGTATTTTAATGTATAGCCATGATGTTTTCCTGATCTTAACTAAGTAGTGCCCAACTTCAAGCAAGAAGCTTACTTTTACTGAGCAACGAGGCGGTACATATGCAGGGTGATAAATAAATGAAAGAAAAAAAAGGAACTGAAAAACGGCCCTCTAAAGGTTGGTCTTGAGCACAAATCCCATGGTTGGAAGTTAGGCACACAATACCCACTTCCCTTTAAAGCTCCTAACCCATCCTGTGGTAGCTGCTGACAAACGAGAAGTGCAGAATGTTGTTTCCCTGTTGACGTTAGCTACTGACACAACCGGTGCGTCTTATTGCCGCAGAGGGATAACTGGCAGTATGCAGCTGTGGAACAGTTTCCTTGACAGTTAAGGGGTACTCGGTGACTTGAAAACTGATGCCAAGGTGATCAGTTGGGGATAAAAAACAGTTGAAAACAAAACTGACAAACCAAACAAAATTAATAAAAACAAAAGAATAAGGACAAAATTCAAGTCGTGGTTGTAGTATATAAACTTCTTCACCATTTGAGCCGTATGTTTCAATGTGTGGTCTTCATCAGGACTTTTTCCATCTCCATGGACTTTGGAAGTAGATGAAGTTATGCAAAACAGCTTTAGACTGGAACGGAACAATGATTATAATAAATAGAAATGTCCCACAAAAATATGATACCGAAAGAGAAAAAATAATAATAAAACCAAATACCATTGTGTTTTCTAAAATGCATTTTTTCTTGAAGTGATAAAGTTTCAACAAGAAGTTTACATGCAGCTTAGAAATGTATTTTTCCACTTCTGGTACTAAAGTTGAGTCTTTAACGCCTTGGGTCATTAAAGATTCCCCAAAAAGCTTTTTTTTTCTTTTTTGGTTGTTTTTTTTTTGTAATAACACATGGATTTTAAATTACTTTCTTCAAAGACATAATTTTATATACTCTCAGTTAACTATAGCTTTAAATAAATAAATTGATGTTGATATTTTGGCAGATTAGAATTAACCTATAGATGCATTCTAAGGCACACCTTCAAAAAAAGGGCTTCATTGCACGATATAGTGGGAAAATAAAAAGAAATAATCCAAAACATCAAGAAAATAATTGTGGACTTGTTCAAGTCCGGTTCATACTTTCATTCAAGTTCGAAATGCCTGAAAGTCCCACATTTAACTTTCCAAACAATAATGTAAAAGTGGGAACATTATGGTTGCTGTCATACCACTCAGGAAGGAGGTGCATGTTTCCCACAGAGGAACTTTCTTTGGTGTGAAATGATCAAATTAATTCTAGAACAACAAGGAAAAAAATGTATGAAGATGCTGACTGAAACCAGGACGGGATTAATGTTATCCAAGGTAAAATGCCTTTAGTACTGAGATTAATTTAAAGGTCATGATGTAAGGGAAACAAGACATTGCTCCAAAATCACCATAAAAAGCCGGATTACAGTTTAAAGCTGCAAATGAGGACAAAGATTCGTTCTGTGGTTGGATGAGAGAGAAATTGAGTTGTTTGGTCATAGTGATTATTAGTTTGTTCAGGTTAAAAAGGGGGAAACTTGTGAGCATCATCATTCTGCATCGAGATGTGGGGCGGAGCTTTACTGCATGCCCCACAGCATAAGGATAGAATATTACAGCATGCAGATATATAGCAACATCTGATGACTTTGGCCAAACTGTTGATGCTTGGGCATGGATAGGTCTCCCAGATGAATAAAGAGCCTAAGCATACCCCTAAATTAGGATGCACTCAAACTAGTCAAGTTATACTGTGCCATGGCCAGGTATGACTGACTCTACTTTCCTATTCCCCCATTGGCTCTGGTCCTGATTGAACCTAAGTATGAGTGCCACTTGCACATGCGTCATAATGCTGTTACAGCAAGTGCCCATTTGTTTGCTCAACTTATGCTCAGCCTCAGAGAATAAGAACAATGGACAACAGCTCAGACTATACGTTGGCAATGCAACTGACTGACTCTTTAAAAAAAGCTTTTGGGTCAGACACAGTCCTCTATGATTATGCTTGTGCACTATGTTTTTAAATGGCTGTCACAAGAAACTATTGCATGTACGCATACGTGCATATATTTTGGCAAGTGGATATGCATATGCACTATACAGTCATAAATGTACAGTATATGTATATGACTGTAGCCAAACCTCAAGTCTATTGATGCTTCGCAGATGGCACTGGCATGTGCAAGACAGAAAGTCCACAAACTTGACTGAGCTCCAGGAGGAAAAATGGACCAACATTTCTGCAAAACATTGTGAAAAGCTTGTAGATGGCTACCCAACATGTTTCAGTGAAGTTAAATTTTTTAAAGGCAAATCTACCAAATCCTAACCAAGAGTATGCTCATGACTTTTGAAACAGTATTAATTAATAACTTATCTAAAAAAGAAACTAACCTCTTTCATTACTCTAATGTTTCACAAGCCAACAGAGGAAAAGTTTCCCTAACTTGACCGTCAGATGTAGATAAAAAAAGTATTTTTCGAAAGCTTCTGGTTGCAAGTGTATGCTGAGTGTGGTGTTTCACATGAAAGCCACCACAGTTTCCTGTATGCAGTAGTACCACAGCTATGCTGCTGTTGCAGTAGTTAGTAGTTAGTAATAGCCTTATGAAGATGACAGCTGATTAGGGCTGACTTAATAATATAATGAAGATGGATATGGACATCATCAATTTCCAAACTTAACCTAAATCCTTACATCAGAAGTATGGTACAGTGACCACACAGCACAGAAAAATACTATTGAAATAATAAATTTAATTTTTGCAAGTTTCGGAAAGGGCCTAAGGTCATTGATATTGTAAAAAAAAGACAGAACAGTTAGTGACATATAGTTAAATTAGAAGGAAACTGTGTCATAACATATCAATTGACAGTGCAAGTATATTGTGAAAACAGGGACTATACAGTGCTCCATTCATTTAAAGAATCATTTTTGGTTAAAACTTAAACAAGCATAAAACTAATACAATACTTTCTAGCTACTTATTCAAATGACAAAACTAACCTACTTCTCTTCCCTGATTTAGGTTACAACAAAGAGAGATTAATTACTTCCGTATCTGGAAGCGTCTTTATAGATTTTAGATTTTCTTCTTGAGAAAGTGTTTTCATGGCAGAGGATAAGATAATATTTTTATTACAAACAGTAGCCTTAATAAATCATTGCTCCGTGTAGCAGCAAAATGTGTCGGATTTGAATAATAGTGTGATGGTTTGACTCTGTGACCGTTCCGTAAGTGGAAAATATTACTCAATATATGTCGCCATTGCTTGATCCACCTACACATAAAAAATAATGACCGGATGCAACAAGCTCAAGTACATTCCCAGAAGGATCTTCTGAGAGAATAACAAACTGAAGTAGGCGTAGGTTGAGTCAGCTGAAGTCAGTGGATACAACAAGTTACAGTTGAGAACTTCATCAACTTTCTGGCAGTCATATGAAGTTTGGCTGATGGCAGGGATTGTTTGTTAGTGACAGGGGTTGGGTAACATTTTCTCCCCTTTCCAGTCTCAAAACAGCCCGTTGACACCACACTCTGTGTTTTCTTTTGAGCCATAGAGAAATTGAACTTGAAACAATTACTTTATTAAACATCTTGATGAGAACATTGTGGCTGCTTTGCAAAATCTAAAGACCTTTGAATTGGCACACATTATGACTTGTAATACCATGAAAAACTAAGCAAAACAAATTCCTCTAACAATGATTCACTTACATCAAATTTCCCAGTAAGCCATAACTCTCAGTCAGCATGCACAATTTCAAAACCATGGACTACAGGTCTGGACACCATTATTAAGATCCTTTGAAATTAAAACTCATCATATCCCCTAAAACACAAAACTAAACCAAACCAACACAAATATGGAGAAAAACACTCAAGGTCTTAGTTGTATTTAGTATTGAATCATAAATCATGTGTGGAATTATAATCCACAAAACAATAAACTAAGGCTGAAACCTTATTTTAATGATACATATCATTCCCTCTCCTTTCTTTTTAAGTTGAAATAACTTCCTTAGGTCTTACTGAACTGTATGTTTCATGCTTTGGTCAAAATACTGCAGAATTGCAGTACAACTATGTTTTCCATCATCATTTCAAAGCAGCTGGTTTTTACGGGGTGGAGTCAATCATTGATCTGACCCCACCCTCTCCTCTGCAGGTGTGCATCTTTTGAGATTTCTCTAAGTTGTGCGCCACTCTCTTCAGATGGGAATTTAATGCTGCATGATCTTAAGGTAGGTGGAGGAAAAAGCAAAAAAAAACATCTACTCCCATCTGCGTCTGCAAATCAGAATCCTGCAGATCTGAACAGCTCTCTGAATGCCACTTTGAGACTGGCTGGACAAAGACTATGAGTTGTGATATGTTTTTGATTCGGTAGCCCCTTTTGACACCGTAGTATATGCACTATGTACCCTTTAAAAGTCTTTCAAGCACCCTTTTAATCTTTTTTATCTTGGACAGAGTAAGGTGGAATCATGTGCACCAACATTTCTATGTAACTTTGCAGCAGCCACAACACAGAACTCGTGTATTTGGATTAAAACATTCATAGAGGAAGAATAACTACGCTCAGAGATTAGAACATTGTCATGGTGTTCTAACTCTACATTTCAAATAGTTTATTGCTGCTTTTCAGTGTTGTAAATAAAATAATGAATTGAACCTTTAAACAATACAGTTACTGAAAAATGTTAAAGTATGGCATACAATTGGCCTATTTTCATAAAGGAATCATTTGATGTTATCATAACAATATCTGTGTTATGTACTATCTTTTTCATGCTACAGACTTCATTACATGAGTTCCATGCTAACTCATGTAATGTGTAACTTCAATACAGAAAACAAACTAAAGCAGTTTTCTTTAGCCTCTCAAGCACGATTGAGCAGAATTTCTCATCTCAGCAGCTCTTCTCTAATCTATAAACAACCATATTTGTTTAATGCTGAAGCTCCATAGAACCATCATCAGGTTTAAAGAGCACAAAAGACTCAGGATTCAGTTTACACAGAAAAGAAGTGTAGCTTACACTTCACTGTGATATCCTCCAGAGCTTCCTGGCTGGAGCCAAGTGTGAAAACAGCAATATATAACACGTATGTGATTTATGAGAGCTATATTTATTACGTTGATATAAACTATTCAACTATTACCAGTTTCCGCATTACTCCACCAATTCATCCATGTCAGTGGACCAAACAAACATCAGCCCCCACTCTACATAAGCAACCACAAACTAAACTATTCTTCTCGCTGCCTGTGCTCTTATGACTTCCAATAGAGACTTCTCCAAGGAAATAAAAGGAAAGGGGAACATTTCTCAGCTCATCCACATGCGGTAAGTGATGATGCTGCGATTTATCACACATTGATCTGAGGTATTTGGAGGAGCGGAGCGTATTAAGAAGGGTCCGCTGTAGACTAATAGGCCTGACTGGGAGACAAATTGGGTCAGACATACAACAACACGGCCTCGGGAAATATGGGGACTTACATCAGTTTTATTGCTTTAATGCATTCTGGTGTTAACTGTGAAAAAGAACCTTAAATTACCCTCGGTCCATTTGTTTTTCCCCCTCATTTTATTGTTGTCTTCAGCACTGCAGAAGGTTTACTGAAAACATCACAGGTGGCTTATATCACAGAGCAAGCAACTTTCTCAGTTTTCAAATGGAAAGAGGTTGCTTTCTTAGGTTGGTACATTAAATGCATGTGCAATAGCTAAGTTTAAAGTAAGTGGGAAAAATAAAATCAAGAGCGAACCTTCAATAAAAGATTCAAAGAAAGCAGTCTGCAATTATTTGCAATTTATCTATGTTTAATGGAACAATAAAAACATAACAAATGCTAAAACTAAGATATGTTAGCTAATTCACCCATTTTTTTTAGTAGTGACGTTATGAGTGTAAATCTGAACACACGAGTAAGTAACACAATAAGGGAGGACTATGGGACACAGATGTCAATAACTGAAGGATACAACAGGTATGTATTTTTAAATATAGATGTACAGTACATATACATATGGATAGAATCCCTTGTAAATAAATCTATATAAATAAATGGATCCGTTCTATATTAATGTACACAAAATAAATGAATCTATAAAATACATCTAGACCCAATGTGCACATATCAGAGTCAGTCATACCTGGGCACACCACACCAACACATGCACCCAGACAGCAACAACCGCGAGCCAGCCCGGGCTCCCAGGGTGAGGGGAATCTGGGGGTCCAGGGAAAAAACACAACCCCGAGAGATGGCCATACCTGAGGGGGCCTGATGTTGGGGGGACCTGTGGGGGTATGGCTGATGTGGAGTGCTGTGGCAAAGGGGCCTGGTGTTGAAGTTGAGGTTCACCACGTGTCACAGGGGAAAGTGGGCAGGGGGTGGAAGGCACAGACCTCTGGGGAGTGTTCAGACTGCAAATATTTATGTCCCCCGGGACTCTCGCTATAGATTCTGACCCTAGTACTGCAAATACTCTCTCCTTTCCAGGAGTGAATGCAGGCAGTCTGGTGCAGCCATCTGTTGCTCCATCGGAAAGCTGCAGCCTTCATCTCAGGCACACTGGAGTAGTCCCTCCACCTTGTCCTGACGTCTTCAGGTGTTTTTATCCAGTCATGCCGCATGAAACTGATTAAGTCTGTGATGGCCTGCCATGTTTCTTTTTCCTCTTTCATCTTTCTTTTACTTATTTTTTTTCAGTGTTTGCATTTATATTTTTTCACCTATAGAAAAAAAATGTTTGCTTTGTCTTGGTTGATTTTGCTTGTGTTTATTTGTGGTTTATATCTATTTTTTTTTAATCTGTGGCCTATGGGATGGCTTGTCACTAGGGGCTTAAACAGTTCAGAGGTACAAACAGCAGGTGTATCCTCACCAATTTCCCAGCAGTTGAAATTCCCCTAATTTCATGTATGAGCCATTGAGGGGTAAAAGAATTAAACATGGAATGAAAAAGCCTTTGTTTTTATATTCCCTTTTAAGTTAATGTGTATACATTTGAATATCTACCAAGGATATTGGACATACTCAGTAGTCTTCATTGAAAACATATATGGAAACACATAAATAAATCACTGAGTATGTCATCCATCTACTACGGTGAATCACTCTGGTGCCGAGGTGTTGGGTTACTGGACAGGTAAATATTCATAGTGTTAAAACCAAAACATTTACAGACAGTGATCATTTTGGTATAGACTGGCAACCCGTCCAGCAAGTACAAATAACTGTAAATAAGATCCACTACTGACAAATGGAAGATACCATTTTCTGGTGCATTATGGAAGCATAAGCAAAGGTGCATAAACCGACCCCATCAAACAAGCTTCAACATGAAGAATCAGAGCAATTAGAGGATGGAGAAGCCAGAAAACAAGAATAAATAGATACAATCTAGGAATATTTGATAAAAAAAAAAAAAAATCTACCAGAAGAACGAATTGAACTTACTGATACAGAAGCAGTTTGTCGCTGGACAGTGGGACGACTGCATTTGAAAAAGCTTTCTGTAACTTGACCGCTTAAGCCGTTACACGTGGTTCCTTTTATTAGACACTTAGAAGACACTTACACAGAAGACACTGTTACATTGTCACCTCTCTTACCTCCTTATGATTATGGTCTTTGTCATTCTCATATTACACTTGCCAGTTAAATATGTCCATGAAACCAAAAGGCTGGTGGATCTTAGGCAACAAGAAGAGTTGATTTCCCAGGCATGAAAATATCCACAACGCAATTGTCCTAATGTAATGCAGTTACAGATAATGTTACATACATATAAACACTTCTTGTTTTTAGTATATTTTTATACAAAAAATACAGAATTTTCATACAACCTTTTCAACATTTTGAACAGCATCTTGCTCGGTTTGCGTCATCATAACAAAAGTACATATTAGGTAATAGGAAAAACTGACTTCACTGCAAAATGTAATCACATTGATTACACAAGCATTGACAAAAATACAAAATACAAGTATTTTAATGTGGTATTATTTCCACACAGTTATGTTTTATGCACACCATGAGTGCTCAAATCACAGTCAGAAGGATCTGAGGTCAAACAAATCAAGTGAGGCCTTTCTGTGTTGAGGGCTCAGAAAATCAGAAGACTCAAGAGCAGGATGGGTGAGAGGCAGGATGGGTGAGAGGCAGGGCTCAGATGACAATTTTATTTCTAAAAAAAAAAGGAACCGAGAAGAAATAATGAAACAACAACAAAATGCCAGAGCTGGGTCTCTGTAAAAACCCAACTAAAACTGCCCATAGTGAGTCCACAGAAAAGTCATATGGCAGCCACTGGCAAAAGATGAGCCTAAAAAACAAACAAACAAAAAAAAAGCCGGGATAGAAAACGTCAGGGCAAACAAAAACTCATCTGAAAAGCAGAGCTTTGTGGATTTTTCAGTTTAATTTGCATTGAGTGGCGAGAAGGATCTCAGCTATGAACTGGTAGAGTAAACAATGATGAAGATGAGGGTCAGGAGTGTGCCACCAGCTTAACTTAATGCTTCACCTCCCAAAACTCAACGGGTGAAGGTGATAAAAATAACATCCAGAACGATGCTGCCCCACAACACTTTCTGTGTCAAACTGGCCCGTTGTGCCTGAATCCACATAGGCTGGTTTCTATTTACCTCCATAGACCAAAGACATGCAAGTTAATTTTTTCAGTCTGAATTAGTAAAAAATGTTAGTGTAATGTTTATTATTGCCTCTTGGTTTGCTGTTGACTCAGGAACTCGGTGTAAACATGCTACGGCCCCGGGTGTCCCTGTCCAGGATAAAAGCAAGTATGTATGGACAAACTTATTCTTAAACACAGTTGTGGTTGAAATATGTGCTCTGTACTGAGGGATCTCAAGCTGGTCTCCTTGTGAGAAGGCCATCATCTGTCCAAATGTGCCATGCCTTGAAACAGATAAAGAATATATGGGTGTCTATTTTCATTTCATGTGGCAAGGCAAGTTTATTCCTAGCATACACCTCAGCTACAGATGGCGCAGCATCTGCTTTTAAGATGCTACAGTATGTGTGCTGTCTGAGCCAGTAGACAAAGCAACAGCTTAAATGGCAGCAAGGCATTAATTGTATTTTGTCCCTCCCATTACACTATCAGCACAAATGTGCGCTCAAAATCACACAATTCAAAAAAGTCTGCAAAGCACGTCTGATGTGAAAGTACAGACTTTAGTTAATTTTCTTTCTGGTGGAAGCTGGTAAATGCAAAACTCCAACCTTTAAAGCTTTACAGCGAAGACACGCAGTTACACATGCCACACAAATGAGCAGTCAATCAAAAGATAAACAGATGAAATTTACTGAAAATGTGAAGATAGAAAAACTGTCAAGAGGATGATTTTTACCCCAAAAAGAGTGGGGAAGACAAGTGAAGGCATCTTTTGAAATGTAAGGTAAATAAGAGGAATCAGGGATTGAACATCCAGGTTATAAGTGATGTCATGACTTGGCATTTGCTCTGACATGCATTTGAGACAGGAACATTAAAAGATATCCTCCATATGACAGGTATCACAGTTTCCCCAGGCAAGAAGGATTCTCATTTTGATGAGTGTGTCAGTCACAGTGAAGCCTGTCGACAAGCTAGATCTCAAACACGGGTGTTCAGGAATAACTCTAGCTTCAAAAATTACAAATGACATATTGGAACAGCTGTGTGAAGCAACAATGATTGTGGCTAAACTATAAAATGTTCATAGAACGACCCATTCAGAGCAGACAAAATTTCAGCATCGTTTTCCTTACATGGCCCTACTAAAATGACTCAGAAGGGTTCAAGTCAATACCCCTTACATGACGTGTTTGACACTGAACACAGCTTCACATGTACGATACACTGCAGCGCTGTTCAGGTTGCTTCACGCCTTGAAAACACAATGCAGAAAAAAAGCACTGAAAAGTAACATGTGGGAGATCACTTCCAGTACACATGAGCTCAATATTCACCAGAGAGCAATTGCAGAAATTCTCAAAAGGGATCATTTATAATCAACTTCAGTATATTAGTTGTGACTGAAGCTGACAGGGTTGTGGAAAGATGGTGGACGACATGGGGTTTTAAATGCCACGCTCAGCGCCAAGTGTGAATAGTTGCTCTGTATGCATTTTTCACTCCAGCGTGTGCCATGTTCAGTGTATGACACTCACGCTGATTTACTACCCTCTTCCAGCTAAATAATTTACAGGGATATGGCTCTGTGTGCTTTTAATGGTTGTTGTATAGACCTGCTTGCCTTTAAAATGTTTCACATGCAAGCAGCCATATGGTTGGATGGATGGGAGACCTCTCAGCGCTGATTAATAAGCTGCTCAGGACTTCAGTCCAAACAGGGTGTCAAGGAAACACTGAACAGCCACAAACGGCACGGGCTTGTGCGCTTTGTATGCATTTGTGAATAGACCTCAGACAAGGGCTCCGCAAGAGATATGAATGATCTGATAAACAATAGATCTGTTGTAAATTTTGATGACCTATTTACACCAAATAACTATGATGGAGGCTCTATAATGAAATATGGATGGCTCTGCACTTCCTGTAAATGTTTGTTAGCGCGGGTAAAAAACGAGTTCAAAGAAATGCACGAGTGGTTCTTTGTGGAAGGGCTTTTGTCATCAAACAAAACCAAAGAGCATAAATAAGCATTATTTTACATTTACTTTAATGGATGCAGGCAAGTGAAATACTGTATTGGTCTTTTTCTTCTGTTGTTTAGTGTCTCTGACGAGTTTCTGAGTTCAACTAAAAGAGATAAACAAGAAATGATTCATCCAACTTTTCATTTTAGGGTACCTGTTGATTATCATCTTTGTTAAGAATGAATTTGTTGGGGCGGAGGGGGTTATACTGTCATGTAAAATACAGTAAGGAACATGTATTAATATCTACTGTACAACAAAAAGTGTGTAAGAATGACATTAGAAGATACTGTCGATAGTTTGGTTTAATATAATCCAGCCCTGATCAGAGTGGGGACTTTTAATCGATATTCTGATGCAAGTCTCCTTGGAATTCAGTGACATGAAAATGTTTGAGAAGCACTACTTTTGGCAGGCCAAAACTGCAGGGAGGCAGCCAGCTTTTTCCAGTTCAGAGCTCAGAACAGCCCAGCGTGGTTTCGACAGGTTGAGTGCCTGCATGCTTTTACTCTGGAGTGAACAATATACCCTTGTTCTCGGGTAAAAGAAAGAGAATCAAAGTGACAGCTGTGAGCAAATATCAAGATTATGCGGCAGTCAGGCATGTTATGTGCAAAATGTTTTTTTGTTTTTTTTTATCTTATGAACTTCAAAGTTGTAATTTATAATTTCATTCATAAGCTTTCATGGTGCCTGACGGGCAGTCAGGGCATCAGTTTGAAAAGATCACATGCAAAGTAAAAATTATATAAGATACTTCCTGTGCAGCAAAACAGCAAAACATTTGTAGAAAATAAAATGTAGCATTTCAGTCATCCAGAAAGTGATATGTAAGTTTCCTTCGCGTGAGCATCAAGGAAACAGGGTTTCAACTTCAAGCAACTTACAGATATACAGTATATGCTTCTTGGTCCATCTTTCTTGATCAGAATTCGCTTCAGTACTCTTTCTCAATTTTACTGAAATACACTTAAAAAACAGATGAATGCTAAAGCCTTTCCACTCATCTTGATCCCAACACAAAGTTGTTCTCTGTTCCCCATTTAATGGTTCATCCATCTCATCTGTTCAGCTAAATGTACTTGTTGAAAACTCTCTAAAAAACGCGGTCAGTGCCACAGATTTCATTTCCATACACACTGTACACTGTGAGCTCCTCTGGTGGCTGCGTCTTTTTGGAATGAAACCTGGCTCTTGGCCACAAAAAGTCCATCATTTGAGTATCACACAGTTAGCGGTGCTTCCTACAGCGATATTTATGTACTCTAACTGTATCCTCTTTCATAGAAACCCAACCAGAGGGTGATTTGTCTCCATAAGAGAGTGCCATTTACAAGCAGCCATGCTGGGGCAGAACCCTCGACGAGAGGACTTGTTAATAGCATACATCCACTTTGCACCAGATGCTGTCCAGAAAAAACCAACATACACTGAGAGAAGTGTCAAAACCAATCTTCTATGAATGCTGGACCACTGTGTTACATTCTGAAGAAGTTAGAGAAACTTACACGTGCCATTTTCTATTTTTATTTATTTTTTAAGCTGCATGGCAGTTAACTTGCCATAGAAGGACTGTGTAATATTGACAACTTAACTTTATTTTGTATTTTTATTACCTTAATAGAAAATAGATTATGTTGAAACGTTGCACACTGGAGGAAGACCTTGGTAGAGTTTAATAATATTTAATCAAATAACTTGAATTTGATTAGGGTTATGATTACAGTCTCGGTTTCACCATTGTTCCCCTTCATTAAGTAAACTTTATCTGATATATAAAGGTAATGAACATAAACAGAAAGTAAAAGAGTATACATAAACATTTGAATATATTGTCAGTGATCTGATGGTCTGTTGACCAGCCTGACTACTTTGATTCTGAGTTTTTGCCAGATACGTTAAGTCGGTCCAGGATGTTTTGCTTTGGGCTTCAGCCAATCACCACTAGATTTTAGATGGATTGGACATTGAGAGTTTCCATTACAGTTTAGAGAATCTCATCATCTCCTTTTATTACTGCAACCTTAGTTATTTCACAGAAAGCTTGTGTCACAGTTCAGTCATCCAGCCATCAGTAATTTCCCATTGATCCTGCCTCAGCCACACCCAGCACGTCAGTTCAGTCCACTCACCTGTGCAGAGAGCTGCCTCTCATCACATGCAAGGAGTCCAGCATATCCAGTCACCAGCTTTACACTCACTCCTCCGCCAGATTGTTCTTTGCCATGCAAGTCTGACCAAGAACTTCGCCTCTCCTCTTCTGATTCCTGTTTCTAAGCTGTTTGCCAGAGTCTAAGTAAAATGTTGAACTTTTTACCACTGTTTTCTGAATCCTTTGTACTGCAATTGGGTTCATACACCACCCGTTACAACATGTTTTGAGTTCTGTTAAATGTGCACTTTACAATACCCATTTAAAATGTTTTGGAGTTTTATTCAATTAAAAGAAATATTCTCAGGGCCTTATCTGATGGCTGACATTTTAAGTTACTTATGGAGTCCATTACCAACCCTTGATCGGTCGGTAGGTAATGGAGCCACAGAGAGGATGTAGAAACGGTCTTACTCTTTGGTTGTCTTCAAGTATGACAAATGCAAATAACTGCACAACCCGCAGCATACAAAAACGACTATTTCCTATTGTGTGCACGCTTGCCGACCAATCAGTTTTACATACTGTATCCCACAATGCAATGGGACAATAAAATAGATGCAGGTCATAACAGTTGTGTGGCCAGTTTCTGGTTTTGCAATTGCATAATTGCTTTCATGGTTCTATACTATACAGTATATTGACAATGAATGCAGGACCAGTAAGCAGTACATACTGTATACCACTGCAGTAAGCAGAAGTATGTGTCATTAAGGTTTTATTTAGATTTTCTTTACTGTTTTTGCTGGGTTCTTTGTTATTCTTTCCTGTTTTTGGCATTTAAATAATTCTGTTTGACCAATTAAGAAATGTTTCTTCATTCTGTCATAGGCAGGGCAGATATTCTAAACTGGAAGTCTTTTGGATCCACCATGGCCACAGAGGATGACCTTAGAGAGCCACTATACATGCCACTCTTCTCTACTTGGATAAATTTAGAGTCTTGCTCTTTCTCCATAGTCGTGCTCCATTCAGTTAAAAAGGAAAAAAAAAAAGATTGATTGAGAATTAGATCTGTGGTTATGGTCCCTGATGACGGAAAAAGAAAAATGCAGAATTTACTGTCTGCTTTTACAGCCGGATTCCAGGAATAATTGTTGCGGGACATGACTGTGAGTTAGCAGTTATAAACCTGTCCTCCATATAAATTACCTAATCAGGAGATCCCAGTGGTTATATAAATTGAGCCACTCATTCGTCTTCAATGGCCTGTGTGTGCATATAAAACTACAACGACCATCATATACTTCACAGGAAAGGGGGCAGCCGCTGCTGTTTACAGAGTTAGGGAGAAATGGATGACTTTTAGCATGCTCAATCAACTGTGAAATGTCCATTTAATCATCCCCAGAAACCCCCCTGGTTTATTTGTGCTGTAGCACAGATTTACATTTCCAAACATCCCCCATATTAATCATTACTTCATCACGCCCTCCAACTGACAAGAAACATAAACTACCTCAGTGTACTGCCCTGTCGACTAATGTGAGCATGTGCGTATGCAACATTCTGAATGTGCGTGTAAGAGTGTGGTTGGCGAAAGGAAAAACTGCCCTTCGATTCACTCATCACTCACTATGTCCGGCAGATATAGTGGGTTTTAGTGGCATGAATTAATTGTATTTATATTTTACACCCCCCCACCCCCCTTTTCCTTTGAGGTTGTGAAATACAAGTTTTCACTTTGAGGGGACCAAATGGCAGTCACTCTCATGTACTTTGTTTTCTTATGAGAAAAATAGCTTAGAGTGACATTGTTTTCAGGAAACAACACAAAACTAAAGGAAGAGTAGTTATAAAAATAGTAGGAATTCTTCTGACTTTTTACAAAATATTGTGAGTTCTAACAAAGTGGAAGGAAAAAATGATGGGGTCAATATTCCCTCTTTGCAAAAAAAAAAAAAAAAGAAAAAGTATCAGAGCCTATACTCTCACCTTTAGAAAGCATGAGTGATTTACAGATATGGTGCAGGAGCACCTTTGCAGAGCCTCTCTACCTGCTCCTCTAATGAAATTCGGGATCCTTCCCCATCAACAATGAATCTTTCATAAAAGAGTGAAGTATGAGTTTATCACCCGGGATGAGAAGCATGTTACATTTGCCACTTTAAACAAGATGAATGGGTCAATCAGCCATTTACATTCTCATACATTTTTATGACTCCACCATGAAGTGAATTTGATCTATTGGTAACAAGATAAATGATGGGCATAAAGCTTTGGCAATTCTGACTTTAAACAATCTTTCATTTGATGCCAGTCTTTTACTTTTACATGACATACTGTCTGTCTTCACAACCTTCAAACAGCTGAAGGAGTAAAGGGAGTAAATGGTAACCTTTCATATTTAAACAACTTTACTTCCAACGCACACACAAAACCAACAAAACATTATTCTGCATGACATATTTTGTAACAAATACATGCATGTGCCACTTATAATGGGAAACAGGTTGACCTCCAAAGAGCACAAAGGGATGTTATGTTTTACTTGGTCGATGGCAATGTTCAGCCAACCAAGGGAAGCTTGCCTAGCAGCCCCATGAAAAGTAGCTGAAAGCTTCACTTTGCAGCTGCCAGCTCCTTTCAGAAGGTTTTCTCTTTGGAATGATGCTTGTATGTGTATTTTTGAACATGGAATTTTAGCAGCAAGGAAACAGAGTTGGGTCACAGGAAATATCCCCTGTCAAAGAGTGATGGAGGATGGTGAATGGAGCTGTCTGAGGGATGACGGTGATGGAAGAAGACATTCTTCCTGCTCCCTCTAGCTCCACGCCAATATCCTTGGGCTGCTTTTCTCTGTTTCTTTTACATTGTCCTGTTATTTTATACATGATGGTGGCTGGTTGGATCTAGTCATTGGAATAATTTCTCTCTCGGGGTCCAAAATTTTGAATGCAGAATTCCATGAATGGGCCCTTGTTGAGACCTTTGTGTTATAGTAAGAAAACAGACCTGGCCCAGTTAGTTGCCGCTGAGTGAGGGTATTGCAACATAGACAGAATAATAAATCACCCCGTCAGGTTAAATGACTATTTTATTTCTCACCACCACTTTCACTGAGTAATATTAACAGAGCACTTTTCTATAAGGCAAATTCTAATTGACCATAATGTCAGTTAAGTTGACTGGCAAGTCAGTTAGCCGCTAAAACACTGACATCATCCTCTGGTGGGTATTTATTGATCGCCAATGCAAGCCACAGTTCATGCAGCATATTTTGCCGTCTGCACATGATCAAGCTTTGTGTAAGTAATTCTTAAGTCATCTTTTGCAAGTGAGGCAGAGAAAAAGGGTAAGGGAACCGGGAAGTACAGATGGCCTTTGTATGGGTGCATATGATCAAGCCTGTAATTTACACGCTAATGGATGACGCCGTTGCCGCTACAGGCATCACAGCTCTAAGAGGCAGAGAGAGAGAGAGAGTGAAAGAGCTCCATCATGAAAAAAGGGAGCTCCTGTCTGCTGCAGTGGTCCAGGACAAAGCTGAGAGCTCCCAGACGCCCCGTATGATTAATGACTTATGGCCACACTGTGTGGAAGCCTGGTAATTAGCTACAGGCTGATTAAAGACAAGTAAACTTCTGCTGATAACCCGATTCTGCTTCTCCCCAGCGCTGACACTGGCATGTGGAAGCTCTTACTGCCAGGGTTGCAAGAAACAGACCAAATTTGAGTATGATGAATGTAGTCTCCAACAGGCATATACAGGCTCTAATTTAAAACTATTTAGCGTGTGACATATTGGCATTGTGCTCTCTGTTCCCTCCATTCATGTCCGCGGCCCGTGATGGTGTCCAAGTTTCAGGGGGCTGTTGTTTTGAGTCTGTGCCTGGCATATTCATGAATAAAGTTTTGTGCTGGCTCCCACCCCTAGCTCCCCCTGGTCTTCTGCTGCTTGTAGATTTTCCTGCAAACATTTGCATTTCCCATATTAGCGTACATGAAGAGTGGCAGCCTGCCACGAGAGTTCATCAGCTACAAGATTTTACAGCTCTGGTCGTCCAGAAACAGACAGAACAGCTGAAACTAGGCCAAAAAAAATGGTCAGCGCTGCACTACTACAAAAAAATGCAGGCAGAGTTAGATTAGGCATTAAAAGGATAAAAGGGCCTCCCGCAGCCAAAAGAGCTCACAAAACTGTCTAAAGTCTTGTCTCTGCATTTTCACGAGGTTGAACTATACCCATAAGGTAAACAGACGGAGTAAAAGAATAATGGATAGCAACATCAAATAAAGCTGATGTTAGTTGTTTTGCAGTTTAGCTTATACAGTCTGGAGCATAATGAAAGGGTTGTTACCTAAAAATATTGTAGGTCCCATACTGTCATTGTAAACCCAGAAACCAGTTGGGAAGATATGGAAAATGAAAATGAAACAAAAAAAACTGAAAAAATGAAGGAATGCATTAGATATGAGTTAAAAAGTTACAAACTAAACAATGGTACTCTTAGAAAGAAATAGAAATGCAATGGATGATCATATTCGTCCTTCTATGCATAATACCATTAAACAATTTATGGAATCTGAGTTATTTTCGGGGTATAAAGGGTAAGGGGGATCTCAGATACCTCAGACAGCTCTGCAAGCAGAATCATTATTCATAAACAGCTTGTTTAAACACATGAGTGAAGGACTACTGTGGACAACCTTTATCAAGTACAAGACAAAGCAAGTTTATTTGTATAGCACAAAGTTCTCAAATTGACTTACAGAGACATTAGAACTTCATCACAAAGCAGAAAATAAAAAGCATAACTTTTTTGTTGCAATAAAAAGCAACAAAAAATAAATACATTTAAGAACAATAGATAAAAACAGTTAAAATATGATCATGTTTTGAAACTCAAGCTTAATTGTACCAGTGCTGATTTGGAACTTTATTGAAATGTTGCTGAGAACAGGTGAGTGTTCAACCTGGCAGTTGATCTGAGGCTTTTTGGGAGTTGGTTCCAGACATCAAGACCTCAGAGCTAGACTGATGTGGTCCACCTTTAATCTTAGTGAGGACTCAAGCAACATAGTTCTGAATGAGCTACAGTTGCCTGATTTATTCTTTTTTCGGTGGACCTACTGTATAAAGATTCTGTTATAATAATCAAGCTACTAAAGATGAATGCATGGGCATCAGATCTTTTATCCTTGATATATTTTTGGAGGTGATAGTTGGCTGACTTTGTTGTTTTTGTTTAGCATGAGAAAGTTCTGGCACATCCAATCATTAATCTCTTCAATGCATTAACAAGAGCCTGTACAGGGCCTCCACCTCCTGGTGACATTGTAATATATATCTGTGTGTCATCTGCATAGCTATTGTAACTTATTTTGTTGTTCTTTACTACAATACTTAACTACTACATATTTTCAAGGAACACCCATACTTTATTTGTTTAAAACAAAACTACATTCTGCAAAGGCACTGAGGAATGGGAATACATAATAACTGAAATGCTTCATCGCTTGCCTTTTAAAGAGAGTGGGAATAAGTGGGCAATATCACAATGTCATAAAAGCTTTACTTTCCAAACCAATTTTTTTAGCCTACGACTGAAATCCAAGAAAGGATAAAAATATCATACATTGAAAAGCAAACGAAGAAAGTTGATGATAAGAGATCATTATCTTGAATTATCTTGAGTACATACTTTCTGCAAATAAATACAAATTAAAATAAATGTAATAGTATCTGCATTTTTCTTATTATTCGTAATTTACATAAATATTTTTACATTTTTTATGGTGTCTCAAGCTTTTCTGTTTTGGAATTGCAATCTGATAGCATTATGTTATTATTAGAGGTAGGTGTGCCATTCATGCAGCCCAATTTAGTCTGTAACAAGCAGTCCAAGTGAAATATGGGAGTACGCGTGTATGCACACACACACAGGTGGAAAGGTTTGCAGTAGGAAAAGGACAGAGCCATGGGGCAAGCATATGTGTGCCGAGATGAAATGCTCGGCCACCCAGTCCTCTCCTTTTATCACCTCTCTCATAATTAGGTTGGTTAACATACTGCTGTGTATTCAGTCATATTGACTGGAAGCTTAATCACATTATTATTGAGCTCCCGTCCGTGCTTGCCCCAGGTGACGCTTGTAAGTCCAGAGTTATGGCCCTAACCTATGGGAGGAAATTAGCTGTGGATACAAGTTTGTTCTTGTTCTCCACCCTTGTGTGAAAATATTTAGAGGGCAGGGCGGGCGACAACACCATGAGAAATGGATTGGGAAGCACAATGTTCTGCATAGACTACCAGTCTCAAGCATGAAAAATGCAGGACGAGCAGAAAGAGGTGCAACGTGTGTTAGTTTGGCTGGCAGTCCATTAGGCCTGATAGACATTTCACTTACCAAAGTCAAATATAACAGTCTAGCTTTCATTAATATGAGGAAAGGGCCAGGGAATCAAACCCACCATCTGGTTAAGACGACAGTATAATCTACAACTCATGATTAGGTCTAAGGAGTGGAATTTCACTTTAATCTTTTTCAGGGCTTGAAATTTCCATCTGCACTGTGCGGCACATCATTTTTCTTCAAGACAAATGTGCTGTTTTTCATGTTCCAAAATTAGATCAGAAGAAAACGATTAATCATGTCATGGCCTGGGAAAGGAAACAAAGATCTGATTTTCCTCTCTTCCCTCTCTCCCGCTCCACCCAAGTCCCTCCCCGTTCCTAACCTCTTCCTTTTCCGCCCCTCTAGCCTCTTCTCATCCTTTCTGTAAGACCGCCCTTCTCCTTCCTCCATGTCTTATTCTCTGGCTTCTCTTCACCGCTTTTTTCCTCTCTTGTCTTATTGCAATCAGGGTCTCTGAGCCATAACTTCCCCTCCCTCTTTTTGCAAGTCACCTATTTACTTCTTTTCTCATTCCTCATCTATTTTCATAAGAAATGGTATGTAGGTTTTGTGATTAACATAAAATGATGACAAGTCTTCGGTTAGCATAACTTTCCCCGTTCTCCTCCACCCATTCGAGCAGCAGAGAACAACAGATGGCAGCCTGTTTGTATGTGACACCACGACCAAATCTAAACTAAGAAGAGGGACTGCAAATTAGTGAGGCCACACAACTGTCAGGTGCTGGCCTCCACTGACAGTTGTAGCCCATTACAGGAACATTGATGTTTTCACAGTGTGACAAAAAGGATTCCTTTTTTCCCCCTCTGTACAGAGGGCCTGTCTGTCAGCCAGCTCTCAAGTCATAACAAATCACTGGCACTCAGCTGAGGCTGAGCATTGGGAGCGTCAGGGGAAGATAAATGACCTGCAGGCCTTTGAAGTGCTTTGGCAGTTCAGATGCCTCGGCGGCGCTGACAGAGAAATATACACAACAGCGTAACCAATAATGAGAACATTAAACATTCCTGCCTCCTGACAGGCTGACAGGAAAGCCCAGCCTGGCATCAATCATCTTCCGAGACATAACCTTGACAATAAGTCTCCTCTCTGCCTCCAGCTCTCACCTCTCCAGACTCCAATACCCAGATTGCACTAGCTGCCAGGCTCAAAGCGGATATGATGGTGGTGTGAAGATGACAGCAGGAAGGCTGAAAGGAATGAGGGCCACAGTCAATAGATGACAAGACAGATTCTCTAGGTGACAGCAAATGTGGGCCAAAACATCCAAACATGTCAGGGCAGCACATTTGGGTTTATATGTCACAAGTGCCCTGCCCTCTGATCATTTTTCATTCATATGCCTGTATATTTAGCCGTAGCAGTTCTTGTTAAAGGAGCATGAGGCTCCTTTTAAGAAATGAGACTCATTAGCGCCACCCTTCGCCACGACGGCCGTCGGGGGTACTGCAGCCAACAGCGAAGCCGGCACGGGAGAACGGGGAGAACGCGCATGCAGCGCCATTTGACGTCACATCCGCCGCCCAGCGCGGGAAATTCCGGTCACAATTGCAGCACATTTTGCAGCAACAGCCTGTTCAAGGCAACGGAGAGATATGCTAGAGGGCTCATTCTTTTTGGTTTGGAACGCTTCATCCGACATTATTACTAGAAAACTTAAAACGTATACGAATTTTTTTCATAAATCCTGCCTCAATCTGCCTCATGCTCCTTTAACTGAAAAGGTTAACATTTTTGATGGTAGAATACACCACAATGTAAAGCAACAGAAAATTTGATTGCCTTTTAAGCCAGTGAACACACAGTTCCCAAATGCATTTGAACAAAAATGGAGAAAATAAATGAAAGAAATGCAATTCATTTCATTTTCAAAAGTAGCACCTTCCCATATGGGATTTAACATTGTATAAGTCATATAGTGTAGTATTTAGCTTCTTTTGTTTTGATTCAAAATTTCCAACAATGATTTAGTTTTCTGCTCAGATTAAAGGATTAGTTTAACAAGAGCTGGGTCACGCAATCCAGAGTTGAGCACAAACCAAACGTACATGTCTCTCATTACTGAAACAGTAGGAGCGGGCAAAATCTCCCAACCGGAGCACTACAGAGTATTGCACTTGTGCTTCTCTCATTAGCTATTCATGTGTAAATCATCACAGACAGGCTGACCCCCGACGTGTTTATGTTCTCCAGTTTCCAGCACTTGTGCTCTGCTCTTGTTGATCATTTTGTTGTTGCACCAGAAGAAGAAATGATTTATGTGGAATGAAGACACGTCCACTTTGACTAGCACATTTGCAGGAAGGTATGCCGAGGATGTGAGTCGCTTGGTACAGGCAACCTTTCAAGAGAGTATTTCTTTACTCCCTCATTGGTAGAGCAATAAATATCTCTGCGACAGGACCTTCTCATGGTTTCAAAGCTTACCTGCAACTGAGCTGGATAATTAGCAAGTCCTGAAGATGATGTATGACTTTCATTACCCTTTGGGACAGGGCAAACTAAATGAGGACACAGCTAATTGCCGTGCAAAGCAGTCTTGTATGGGAGGGAATGCAGGCCCTGCCTCTCCTTCTCTCTCGCCCATTCTCGCTTTATCGTCTCTGTTAAAAAAGGAGGTTTTGGGGCTCTGATCATCCTTTCCGCCCTAGCTCGCTGGCACAGGAGTTCCCATACTCCATAAATCAAGAGCTGCTTAAAGGTGAAACTACCTCGAGTCATTAACATGCAGTTTGCTGAGTGACGGTATCCATCCTGATTAGATTACACTCTCAGTTCCGTCTTGTTTTCGCTTCTCTTTTCTCTTTTGTCTCGTGACCTCCCTGTTGTTCTTCTACATCTTGAAACTCTTTGAAATCCAAACCTTTCCGGGGATGATGAGGATAAAATGAAAGCTGCTACAATCAGAAGATCTTCCTTTATGCCAGGTGTTTGGGGGTGAGAGGGGGGAAGGAGGCAAGGAGGGAAGGAGGAGGGAAAGGCCATAAATTGACTGGATATGAAAAGTGTTTCCAGAAGCAGCCCTCTCAGGAGTTCCATTGGTGGAAGCTAATGTCTGAAATGTGGTGGCTAAGTATAGTGGCATGCATTACAATAACAGAGGTCTGGTCTTCTTTTAAGGTGCCAATTCACTTCCAAGAAGTTGTCCATTCCTGATGCGAAGGTGAGAATTATGGGTATTGACGGATTTGTTTGCACGTACAGGGCTCTCATGTTTTGAATTTGGAGTGAACTTTAGTACAGCGAGGACTTAGGGAGTGGTTTATTGGTTTTGTTACATTCTTTTATTAAGTGTTACCTGTTTCTTTGTTTCAGACTTGTGCTCCGCTATTGATTTCTAAATTTCCATTATGGTAGGAATTGCTTTCTTCACTATATTGTTGGCAATCAGTCATTTTAGGACCAAATGTAAACCTGTATGGCAACTGAAGGCCTAAGAACATGGCATTCGGAAAACAGAAACTCCAAGAAGACTCCAAATCCCAGTAGGCTTTGCATTTTTGTACCTGGGTGTGACAATGTGGGAATAATTCCTTATTGGCACTTGATCACCAAAAACAGGTGGGGTACCTGCCTGCACAATGATGCAGGGCAGGTTTGTCTCTTTGTAGCTGTGAAAGCAATGTGAAGACAGATGCACAAATGCTCTTGTGAGATTATGGTGTTGTACTGATAGGAGATGCTGGTACCAGCTTTAATACACCTGGTGGGCCTGGGCCTGGGGGAGAAGAACCACCGGAGAGTCAAATCCCAGCCTGTCTACCCAAGCCATGCACAACTGTGTGTTCTGCAGGGACATGCACTTCTATTGCCTACAAGAGTGATTCAGAGTCAGAGGCATATGTATCTGTGCAGAAACAGCTTTGTTTAGTATGTTTCTGGTTGGTTCTGGTTTTGTTTTTTACTTTGCTATGCGCATTCTAAATATGTCACCGCTTGGTCTGTACTGCTACCCCTGAATGCTGGATGGCATACATTGACTAACAGCTAACTGATCTTACTGCATCATTTCATTCATAAAGTTTTACAGTAATAAATAAATGTCTTTGTGTGCTCATGAAAAATATTTAATAACAAAACAAGCATCCCTAATCACCAACAGTAACTGTAGTGCCTTACGTTTATTTATTAAATTATTTTCCATTTACTTTCCATTAGAGAGCATTCTGGATCCTCATCGACACACAATCTTAACAAGGCGTTGGCAGGGGTGAGTGAGGGTTTAAATAAGTTAAAAACAATGTCTGTGCAGTGACTTTGACATTGGAGGATGTCTCAGAGGTTTTGAGACACAGGTTAATGCTCCACAAGACAACATTTTACGTGTGCAAGCACCTTAAAGACGCTGCTGCCTTTGACAAAGCAGAGAAATGGCAGGTGTTCCTACGGCCAAGGGGAGACCTCACCCTTACAGGGCAGTAAAGGACAACATTTGTCCAAAGAAATAGCTATATTTGTCAATCATTGCTGTTTTGACAAAAAGTCAGTTAAGGGGTCTGAAAAGTAACAAGTCTGCAACACTGACGGTGTCACTCTCCAAGTTTTGTTTCACATCTTGAGTAAACAGTATGAGAGCCAGTGATAACTGGGAATTGACCCGTCTTGTTGAATCTGCTTCCATGTTTCTACAGTATTTATCTATTTTATATACTGTCTCTTTATCATTATTTGCTTTGTTCTGTTATCTAGTTTTCCTATACTCATTTTCTATGTGCCATTTCATCAACCTGCCCAGGGACTACAGGGGGAATATAGCAATCTGCTAGAACCTGGCACTATGCATATTCTCAGTGGTTTGGTGTCTAAACCTAACCAAGTAGCTCCTGGGAACAAAAGTCTGAAAATAACACAAAATTAAGTTAAAAAATATAATAAAATAAGTAACACAAACAAACCAAAACTACCATGATCTCTGTTGTATCAAAAATGCACGTCCCAGCCATCTTTGTGAAATGATTCACTGATAACTGGAAATAGCAAACACACTTTTAACAGTCTCATTCAGAAATGTATAACATAATAATAACTTGTTTAAGTGTTTACAGCTGAACTGGGAGCTTTCATCATGTTGGAAAGTTTTAATCTGAAATACTCCCAAAAAACAACTACTGCAACTTCATCAGAGAGGGAAATGGTGAACTCAGCGATTCAATGCTGACAGCTCCTTACTTTGACTGTTTGCACTGAAAAAGAACAATAAATAAATAAACAAACAACATGAATTTCATGGTCTACATTTTTTTTAATTTTATAATAATACAACTATCCTCCTTTTGTTTTACCTCCGTTGGTTTACTTTTGCTGGGAGAGGTCAAATGTTGCATTATTATGATTTTTCCGCAATAAGCGTGATTGTTGTAATATATCTAAAAGTATTTAAAACTTGAATGTCAGAATCTCTTCCCGCTTTGATCTTTGCATTAGTCCCCATTAAAGTAATGTTCTGCATTTTACATCCTAATGGGGGTCAGTTGGCATGAAACACTTGTGGCCTTTTACAACCATGATGCCAAGGACCTATAAAATGCCGAAAAGCCGCTCTACCATCAAACCATTTCTTCAGTGATCCATTTAATTTACCGCCGTTCAGTTAGTCATGCAGGGTCTATTAATTTCCTCTCTGTGCATGAACAAGGTCTTGTTGAAACTTTTTGCTTCAGCTAATGAAGCAATTGTTTCCACTGCGATGTGTCAGCTCAAGGAGCGTCACTGACCTCAAACAGAAGCAGAGAGGCTTTTGAGCTGTCGGGAAGGGTTTTGTTTGTCTCACTCAGCTGTGCCGATCTGAGACTTGAAAGTTACAGCTCTGTTTAGACCTACATGAAACCGGCACAATCGAATGATGTGAGCTCATGCCCTCCTACTGCACAAGAGATAACTGCACATGTCAATTTGCTCTAATTTTTTACCAAATTAATTTCAATCTTACAAAATAAATAAAGAAGGATGCTTTGAGTGAAACATTAATTGGTTCTAGGAGCCCAGCTATTTCAGGCAACTCAACAAAAACAACAAGAACAGGAAAAAAAAACCAAGTGTATTCTTTCTTTCTTAGGTTTTTGTTTTATCTGTTCTATTGATTCCAACTTTGCTTCCTCATCTGTGCTCACAGAAATAAAATCCCATTGCGCACTTTTCTGTCAGAGCTCATTGGAACCAGTTTTTTAGTCATACTGACAGTAGGTGAACTCCACTGTTTGGTGAATTCCTGGCTGTCTCGATGGAACTGTGCGCTGAACACAGCAGGAAGGGGGCAGGCCTCGGTGATGCCTCTTGTTTATCTCAATGTGAGAATTGTTTTTGTTCTCACCATTCTCACACCACGTTCCCTTCTTGGCCTATTGCTCAGAGGTGTTCATTTGAAGAGAAGGTGAATGATTCAGGCTGAGACATCTCTGCCTGTCTCGATTTTTTTATGAGCACATTTTCTTTCGTATGTAAGGACATGAAAGGTCTTTTAGGGTCTTGCTTCTACAGTAGAACATTTGGTATTAACAACGAAGGGTAATCTGTTTTTACTTACTTTCTTTCCAGAATTCTTGATATATGCTTTAGATTAGTGTTTGCTCGAGCATCTAAACACAAATTGTATCATAACTTTTAAAACAGTGATATTTGTAGTTCAAGTGCATATAAAGTGAGGCTGTGTACTGCTTAAAAAAAGTGAAAAAAAGTTTCTAAGCTATAGCATCATGACATTTGATCAAGAACGCTTTGCATCAGTTTTTAACGCTCAGAGCAGCCTTTTAATGTCACTTTTGACAAACAGTGAACTGCTCTGGGGATGCATATGACCAGTTATCCTTCTGCAGCAATAGTTTATGCACCGTCTGGACCAATAATAAGCACATTTAACAGAGACGCGTCACTCTACAAGTGCATGTTTTTCAATAAGTAACACATGCCGTGTAAAGGGGTTTCCAACCTTGGCACTTTCCACTTACTTCTTGTCGTTAAATTGGTCTTTATTTTGGCTTACTCTCCTCCACTACTTTAATGAACATGAAAAGCACTTAAGGTTAGCGTTTAAAAGTACACGAGGAAGATGAGAAAAAAAAACATGAGGGTTATGCTTTGAAATAAGCAACAAAAATATGGAGAGCTATGCTGAAATTCCACAACTGGTACAATAGCCACTCAGAAGATCCGGCACATCCGAAACTAATGCTTTGGAACAGAAATGGGCAACATTTATTCTCATAGGTCTCATAGTTTCCCACAAAGGGCCACTCTAGACAATTTCTTTCTGCGTTCACTCCAGAAAGGATTCTGTCTTCATGACCGCTGCATTACTGACCCGACACCACGGAGAAAGTGTCCAGTATGAACGGAGATACAGTAGATCGTTTTGCTGAAGTCAAGTTAAATGGTAATATAAAGTTGTAGGCATCGTTTTACATCACCTGAAGAATCTTTACCAAAATAAATGTTTGCGTTGCTTGTTACTTGAAAAGGATCTTGCTGGACTGGTGTTTCCAAATAAAAACAACATACCAGTCTCAGTTCCAGACGTATCAGTAACCATGTGGCTACATTTCTGATGCATCTTTCCAGTGGAAGGTCCTCCTTAGTTTCCCAAACATTTCTTCTAAAGTAAAAAAAGAAAGTTTCTGTGCACAAACTGGTGTCGCCTTTCTTTTACAATCATCAATTATTCCTCATGAACATATCTATCATTTTGCTAGACGTTTATAAAGGCTCATTTATAGGTACAGTGTTACTCTGTCCAGAATAAATAGTTTCACTAGTTGCTTTTTAATTTCTTTTTTGTTTTTGTGAAAAAGCTATCCGTTTACAAGTGTAGATTCCAGTTGGCTATAAACTTTTGACTTTGCGAACTGAATGATTGCCCCTGCAGATTGCTGGGTGATGATTGTTTTATCTCCTTGTAAAACCAGGGTTTTGCTGGTCTACTGCTGCCTCAGGTCTGGTGTTTTATAGATTTAGTTTGGATCCAATACTAATGTGTTACAACATCGACGTCACACAATAAAACAAACTAAAAGGCTGAGGCAGCAGTGGACCATCAACTCCTGTGAGAAGTATGTTGACTGTGTTTGTCAATGACTTCAAAGAGAATATGTGTAGATTGATGTAACAGTTCCCCGTTTTTAAGGTCTGTCTGCTGGTTTAACACCATATTCCATGCCCTCATTAGGATTTCCAACTAATTCACAGCTATTTCCAAACAGGCCTTTGTTTGCACAGGTGAGCTGTTATAATTAAGTAGATCTCCATAACATTTATTACTGCTGACTACAGGGTTTATTTAAGGATTAATCATAATTTTTCCAAAAGAAAAGCGGTATCACATGGCGACATATACTTATTGCTGCCCCCAGATACCAGTAGGTAGAAGCGAAAAGAGAATATTCTTCGTGGCTTTCTGATATTAGCAGAATGTGGACTCCATGCAGAAGAACTTGTATTTTACCTAAACTGCATTTGTTGTTTTTCTCTCCAGACTTTCTAAAATCAGAACACAGTCTGGATTTACTGAAAAAGCAGATTTGGTTTGTCAGTCTGAAAGTCCTTTACTGTTTAGCAGCCATCAGTAAAGCAAAGCCAGTTTCGTTCATCTTTCGATATTTACACAAGTATTACACTTTCAATATTATACTTTCTCAACCTTTAATATTTGAACTCAGCACTACACTTTATGAGCAATTGAATTTATATATATATATATATACATATATATATATATATATATATATATATATATATATATATATATATATATATATATATATATATATATATATATATATACATACACACACACACAGGTATATATATACATATATATATATATATATATATATATATATATATATATATATATATATATATATATATATATATATATATATATATATATATATATATATATATATATATATATATATATATATACACATACATATATATGTATGTTTGCGTGTATAAGATAACAATGTCATTCAGTTAATGAAAAAGAAATGTGCAGAAAAGGGAAAAAAAGCTGTTAAAGTAAAACAAAAACAGTGAGGGCTATATTATTTTCCTTGTCTAAGGATTGCATACTTTGGCAGATGTTTACATTCAGTTTTATACTAATTTTTGTTACTTTAACCTTTCAAACTAATATTTTATTCGCACCTAATCTAAAACTGGCAGGCGGCTTATGTCAGATACTTTGAGCAACAGTATTTGCTCTTCTGAAGTGGCAGGGAATATTCAGTGTGAGGGAAATGAAAGGTTAACTTACAGGAAGGGTTAACACAACAACAGACTGAGCTGAGCCGCCTATATTTTGAGACTTCTGATCTTTGGATATTTCTTTCAAATATGAACCATATGCTGTTTTAATATCAAGGCTAACCCTCCTGTTCCAAGACGTCCAGAGCCAGCAGACTTAATGATCCTTGCTTCAGAAACAAAACAGCTTCCTAACAAATGCTTCTGGGATATGTGCATAGTGCTTAACTGTTGGTTGTGGTCAACTGTATATAATATATTCTTACCTGACCATGCTGAACTTTAAATAGCGTAAAACTTGAGGGGATTTTGACATTTTCCCTTCAACATTTCCATTACAAACAGTATCTCGACTGATGATGTATTGTACAACATTTTATTTTATTGCTACTGGCAATAAGAATAAAACGGGAACAAATGAATTACAGCGAGGAACCGTTTGAATCCACCAAAGGCCGTTATGTAATGAGGCACAAATGAAACACAAACCGCATATCGCCCAACTTTGTTTATATTTTTCATAAACTCTGGGTCTGCTGCTGAAATAAAAGTGGTGGAATTTTGAATGAAAACTGACAAGAACCAATAAATCACGCTAAATCATGAATCGATAACAAATGCAGTCTAAATGATGAATAATGACCAGGCAGTCATAAACTAACACAAGAGCAACTCAGCAGGCCCATCATTTCATGGCAGCACAAAATAAACAGACACATTTCATTCACAGTAATAATAAATTTCTGTGAAAAACTCAAAGAACAGTCCATCTGCTTCGAATATTTTTTAATTTCCTTTTCTGTCCTGTCCCCATTAGGTATTCCACAGAGAAAGACTCAAAATTCTTTCATTTACCTCTCCCCATATGCACCTAATTACCTTTCTCCCTGTACTGGGTCTTTCTTGAGTATGGTGCAAAATACCCCCACCTGTACCTTAAGCAAACTTTATGCTTGTTTTATTATCTGCGAGAGGCTGTGAGTCATTGGGCTTGTGTTCTGGTGGATTTAGCTCGGGCCTTTGGTTTGATGTCTTCTGGCTCTGGTCTGGAACACCTGCATGTGCTCTGCTTTCTCTTTCCAGGCTGATCTATTAGCTGGCTAAATGGCCCAGCAGATGTTCACAAGCCAGCAAGGGAGTCTGTTCCTATCCTCACGGCTGCTTTGACAATGATGCCAAGAAAATTTACACACGGAGTGGTTGTTGATGACAAATTTCAGTTCATATGTCTCCAAAACATTTTTAGGTAATCAGTCAATATTTTAAATGCAGCTAGCACTGATGGCACATGGGGGACGTGCCATCAGTGCTAGCTGCATTTAAAATAACCTCTCATTTTCCTGTGGACCAGATTAGATTTACACCTTGAACATTGACCTGTCTGGAGGTAACACACACTAAAAGTATTCTTTATTCTATAGATGACTAGCTTAACCAGTATTTTTGGTTTCTAAACCCAAGTTGACTTAACCCTGTGTCCCACCGAGCACAGGAGAGCTGAGGTCCAGTTCAACCTGGTTTGGCGTTGTTCTCAGCACAAGCTCAGGTCTCGTAAGTGTCTAAGAGGTGGAGCATGTGTAAGTGCTGCCTGTTTCATTTAGTTTACGTGGACGTTTTGAGATCAAGTTGAAATAACATGGTAATCTTCTCGTTTAAAGATGTACTGTATTTCTCACCATGTCTTGTCCTTTATGCTATTTTCCTTATAAAAAGAGATGGGTGCTGTCAAAGAAAATGTGCTTTTCATCTTCTACACTGCAAATTGTTCTGCTATTCCCATGACCTGTAATGGGGCTCTGGATAGCTCAGTGGGTTGAGCAGGCACCATTTGTAGAGGCTATAGTCCTCGTGCAGGTCGTGCAGGTTCGGGTCCCAGCCTGTCGCTCTGTACCCCCCTCTCTCTACCCGTTTCCTATCCATCTACTTTCTCAATAAAGGCCACTAGTGCCACAAAAACCTTTAAAAAAATGTAATAATATCTTTCAGAATGTATAGATAATTTCCTCTGCATTTAGTAATTTTATAATACTCAGCTTGTTGTACAAGTGGAACCCTGGGGCCATTACTTAAACCTGTCCAAGAAACCTCAACTTAACAAAAAGTGAAATTAATTAGGTAAACATAGACTGACTGCCTAAATAATAAATTATCAAAAAAAAGCATCAAACTTCGTTTCCAAATACCTTGTTTCCAATAGACTGACACTTCTGTTTTCCTAAAACACAAATGTGTGACGTTTATGATTCATGTGTAGGTATTTTACATTTTGTAGGTGCATGCAGAAAGTGTTTACATGTCTTATTTCCAATTACCAAGCCACCAGGCACCAGGTTGTTTTTTTTTACTGTAACTTCAACAATTTATTTTATTCCAAAGTTCATTCCTGGACATAGCTTCAGTATGTATGAATACAAACTAACAAAAATAAGAACTACCCTTCCTTAAACACCGACATCCCAGGTACAACAAAAGCTGAAGAACAACAACCCGCTGGCACTGAGCGCAGGTGTGTCAGCTAAAAGCACATCCCAGAAGAACTGATATTCATGTGCAACAACAAAGCAATTTTTCATAAAAACAATGGTAAATAAAAATAATATAAAAGGTAAGTGCGTAAGACACATAGATATTATACACATGTAAAATTAAAATGTAAAATATGTACAGTACAGACCAAAAGTTTGAACACACTTCCCCATTTGTTTGAATGAGAAAGTGTGTCCAAACTTTGGTCTGTACTGTATGTGTTAATGAAATGCACAAATTATGAATATTTATAATTTCAAGAAACATAAAATAGTAACTTATTTGCAAAAACTGCAAAAAACAAAATGTTAGTGTCCTGTTGTGTACCACCACCTCCCACAGAACTACAATATATTGAAAGAACCACAGTATGGTCAGGAGTAAAATATTTCAGAAAGATATGGCTGTTTTATTAAAACATTTTTTCCAAAGAAGTATTACGGCTGTAACCGATGGATCACGGCACCAATGCCAAATAAAGTAATAGAAGTGCTTGATGTCCTGTTTATAATAGCAATACTACTACTACGACAAGTTATAATAATGAAATGAATATCTTGTTGTTCTAGACATTTTTGATTGATTGTTTTTGTGCATCACAATTCCGCTTCAATAAAAATACAGCCATTAACTCAAGTAGAACATATTTCAACCTTTTTTTGGGTGGCCATTGCAATCACTTAATCCCTTACTATGAGAATTATAGCTCAGACCATGCTAACTTAATGGTTATCAAGCATTCACATGATGTCAGTCGTTTCTTTCACACTTTGCCCTCAGTCTCAAATGACCCTCAGGTCATCTGAGCCCAAAATAGGCCCAAGTACGTCTTTTAACACTGGTATTGTGACAGGCTGGACAACAAGATGTGGCAGCTAATGAATGCCTTCCACACAAAATGTCTTCATTAAATCACTGAACAACACAGAGACCACTTACTGTAGAGCAGAGAGGAGATGAGGGAGGACACGGTGCCCTCTCTGCGCAAACAATTACTCTCCCACTGAAATCTGTGGTCATGGGGCTTGATTGATAAGTTTATTTGGCATTTGCTGAGCCTGTGGATTTGGACTCTTTCCTGGGTTAGAACATATGGTTTGATTTACCGAGCAGTTCAACAGGACAAGTTTGACAAGTAGATGTGGGGATTGAATGGCATTTTTGGTAGGGGAGCAATAATTTATGTTTCCCCATGCTAGTTATTAATACCCAGCTGGCCTCAGCACAACACCGCTAATGTAGGTCTTAAAGGCCAAGTAGGATGTGTTGTAACTGGCATTTTAATAAATCTTGCCCACAGGAATGCGGCCCTAAACAGAAGACTGGACATAGGGATATGTGTGAAGTCAATAGGCTATGTGTGCTCTGTGCACGTGTCCATGCCGTCAGCGTGATCTACAGCAACTAGCTTTATGGCTGTAATTCCTTGTGGCGCCCTCAGCTCTCATTACACAGAATTTCAGATTTTACTGTTACTGTCTTAGAGAAACTGGACTCAGGAGATAATATCAAAACCAGGGTGATTTATCTTTCTAGTACCTGTAAAGAAGTCATTAAGTGTCCAAACACTATTTTAAACAATAGCCTCTGTTAGAACGCTCTCACCCAAAATATACTGAATACCAAGAATGTTAAAGAATTACACAGTGTTTGATTAAAAAATGTGTTAAAGATTTAACAAGACCAGCTAATATATTCATGTGTCGTGAGGGCTGAGAGCTTTTAGTGTAATGTTGAAAGATTGGATGAAAGAAGTTCTTTCTTCTTTGGAGAATTTACTGGCACAGAAAGTGGATGAGGACACAGTAAAGGGTAGATGCCTGATTCTGGACCTGACAGTTTAATGGCCATGTGAAACTAACGAAAGGCCAAGCCAGTTTGTTTTTCAGGACATTTATAAACTGACATGTTCCCGGCATGCTTCAGCTGCTAATTCATAGCTGACTTAATCGCTCCTCTTGTGATTGCTCAAACATCACCACAAGTCTTCCATTCATCCATCCATTAACTTCTGCTTATCCATTCAGATTGGGGGAACAGCAGCCTACGCACTGAAGCCCAGACCTCGTTCTCCCCAGTCACCCCTTCCAGTTCTTCCGGGGGCCGAGGCATTCCCAGGCCAGCCGAGAGATATAATCCCTCCAGCGTTTCCTGGGTCTGCCTTGTGGCCTGTTCCCGGTTGGACATGCCCGAAACACCTCCCTAGGGAGGTATGCTCGCCAGATGCCTAAATCACCTCAATTGGCTTCTGTAGATGTGGAGGAGCAGCTGCTCTACTCTGAGTCCTTCCCAAATGATTGAACTTCTCACCCTCTCTCCAAGGGAGAGTCCAGTCACCCTGTGGAGGAAACTCATTTGAGTATATGTAATCTCATTATTCCAATTCCTTCACCACCCACAGTTCGTGACAATAGATGAGGACAGGAACATAGATCAATCCGTAGACAGAGAGCCTTGCCTTTTGGCTCAACTGTCTCTTCATCCCAACAGACTGGTACAGAGTGATCCGACGGTTGATCGACTGATTCTGTCTTCCCGATCATAAATAAAAACCATGGATACTTCAACTCTTCCACTCGAGGCAGAACCTCACTCTCAAGCGGGAGAGGACATTTCACCCTTTTCTGACCAAAAATCAGGTGCTGATTCTCATCCCAGCTGCTTCACACTTGGCTACGATCCGCTCCAGATGAAATCCAACAGTATCACACTGTATGCACAGGACACCTTCATGTGTGATTTAAAGGAGCTTGAGGCCGGATTGTGGCAGGATTTATGAAAAAAATCTGCATACATTTTAAGTTTTCTAGTAATAATGTCAGATGAAGCGTTCCAAACCCAAAAGAATGAGCCCTCTAGTGTATCTCTCCTTTGCCTTGAACAGGCTGTGTGCTGCAAAATGTGCTGCAATTCGGTCCCGAATTTCCCGCGCTGGGCTGCGGATGTGACGTCACATGACGCTGCATGTGCGTTCTCCCCGTTCTCCCGTGCCGGCTTCACTGTTGGCTGCAGTACCCCCAACGGCCGTCGTGGTGAAGGGTGGCGCTAGAGAGTCTCATTTCTTAAAAGGAGCCTCAAGCTCCTTTAAGATGGCACCTGCCTAATATTCCCTATCTCGGACAATTAAGAGACAAATTCCACAAAGCAGTCCTTTGATTGAAACCAAGGAACCAGTTAGCATAACATAGCATAATGTACGTGTGTGTGTTTTAAACACTTCATAATCTAAGGCTGATTCTAGAAAGAGACCACACTGTGTACTCAGCTTGGATAAATGAAGTACACAGTAGCAAGCAGGCCAACCAAGTTCTTTACTAGTTTGACAGTTACACTAATAACAACCCAGTCTCACACAAAAACGTACCCTGCCTACGTTGGTCCAAAGTGCAAAAACGTAGAGGGGCTACAATATTAGCCCTTGAAATGTATAACTGTTACGTTTTTTTAGCCCTTAAAACGTATAACTGTTACATTTTTCTGCCGATTCGTTTTGCGCCCAAGTCACGTGACTTTTAAGATTCTGGCCGTGATACCAACAAACACGGCGGACATTTTTCCATTTTTGAGTGAAGAAAATCAATATTTTGAGTTAGTTTCTGCATAGAAATGCGTTTTGATTACATTTCTAGCAATACATATTTCGCTTTCATAATATTCACTCAGTAAATGTATATAATCTCTTGCTTGCTCGTGGTTGCAAGGTTTTTTCAGATCTCGTCAGAATAATGTAAATCTGGAACGTTTTAAAAACGTGAAATGGTTACATTTTTGGTTGCTGTACACGCTGTGAAGAAAATCAATATTTTGAGTTAGTTTCTGCATAGAAATGCGTTTTGATTACATTTCTAGCAATACATATTTCACTTTCATAATATTCACTCAGTAAATGTATATAATCTCTTGCTTGCTCGTGGTTGCAAGGTTTTTTCAGATCTTGTCAGAATAATGTAAATCTGGAACGTTTTAAAAACGTGAAATGGTTACATTTTTGGTTGCTGTACACGCTGTGAAGAAAATCAATATTTTGAGTTAGTTTCTGCATAGAAATGCGTTTTGATTACATTTCTAGCAATACATATTTCACTTTCATAATATTCACTCAGTAAATGTATATAATCTCCTGCTTGCTCGTGGTTGCAAGGTTTTTTCAGATCTCGTCAGAATAATGTAAATCTGGAACGTTTTAAAAACGTGAAATGGTTACATTTTTGGTTGCTGTACACGCTGTGAAGAAAATCAATATTTTGAGTTAGTTTCTGCATAGAAATGCGTTTTGATTACATTTCTAGCAATACATATTTCACTTTCATAATATTCACTCAGTAAATGTATATAATCTCTTGCTTGCTCGTGGTTGCAAGGTTTTTTCAGATCTCGTCAGAATAATGTAAATCTGGAACGTTTTAAAAACGTGAAATGGTTACATATTTGGTTGCTGTACACGCTGTGAAGAAAATCAATATTTTGAGTTAGTTTCTGCATAGAAATGCGTTTTGATTACATTTCTAGCAATACATATTTCACTTTCATAATATTCACTCAGTAAATGTATATAATCTCTTGCTTGCTCGTGGTTGCAAGGTTTTTTCAGATCTCGTCAGAATAATGTAAATCTGGAACGTTTTAAAAACGTGAAATGGTTACATTTTTGGTTGCTGTACACGCTGTGAAGAAAATCAATATTTTGAGTTAGTTTCTGCATAGAAATGCATTTTGATTACATTTCTAGCAATACATATTTCACTTTCATAATATTCACTCAGTAAATGTATATAATCTCTTGCTTGCTCGTGGTTGCAAGGTTTTTTCAGATCTCGTCAGAATAATGTAAATCTGGAACGTTTTAAAAACGTGAAATGGTTACATTTTTGGTTGCTGTACACGCTGTGAAGAAAATCAATATTTTGAGTTAGTTTCTGCATAGAAATGCGTTTTGATTACATTTCTAGCAATACATATTTCACTTTCATAATATTCACTCAGTAAATGTATATAATCTCTTTCTTGCTTGTGGTTGCAAGGTTTTTTCAGATCTCGTCAGAATAATGTAAAGCTGGAACGTTTTAATAACGTGAAATGGTTACATTTTTGGTTGCTGGACACGCTGTGGAAAAAATCCATATTTTGAGTTAGTTTCTGCATAGAAATGCGTTTTGATTACATTTCTAGCAATACATATTTCACTTTCATAATATTCACTCAATAAATGTACATAATCTCTTGCTTGCTCTGGTTGCAAGGTTTTTTCAGATCTCGTCAGAATAATGTAAATCTGGAACGTTTTAAAAACGTGAAATGGTTACATTTTTGGTTGCTGTACACGCTGTGAAGAAAATCAATATTTTGAGTTAGTTTCTGCATAGAAATGCGTTTTGATTACATTTCTAGCAATACATATTTCACTTTCATAATATTCACTCAGTAAATGTATATAATCTCTTGCTTGCTCGTGGTTGCAAGGTTTTTTCAGATCTCGTCAGAATAATGTAAATCTGGAACGTTTTAAAAACGTGAAATGGTTACATTTTTGGTTGCTGTACACGCTGTGAAGAAAATCAATATTTTGAGTTAGTTTCTGCATAGAAATGCGTTTTGATTACATTTCTAGCAATACATATTTCACTTTCATAATATTCACTCAGTAAATGTATATAATCTCTTGCTTGCTCGTGGTTGCAAGGTTTTTTCAGATCTCGTCAGAATAATGTAAATCTGGAACGTTTTAAAAACGTGAAATGGTTACATTTTTGGTTGCTGTACACGCTGTGAAGAAAATCAATATTTTGAGTTAGTTTCTGCATAGAAATGCATTTTGATTACATTTCTAGCAATACATATTTCACTTTCATAATATTCACTCAGTAAATGTATATAATCTCTTGCTTGCTCGTGGTTGCAAGGTTTTTTCAGATCTCGTCAGAATAATGTAAATCTGGAACGTTTTAAAAACGTGAAATGGTTACATTTTTGGTTGCTGTACACGCTGTGAAGAAAATCAATATTTTGAGTTAGTTTCTGCATAGAAATGCGTTTTGATTACATTTCTAGCAATACATATTTCACTTTCATAATATTCACTCAGTAAATGTATATAATCTCTTTCTTGCTTGTGGTTGCAAGGTTTTTTCAGATCTCGTCAGAATAATGTAAAACTGGAACGTTTTAATAACGTGAAATAGTTACATTTTTGGTTGCTGGACACGCTGTGGAAAAAATCCATATTTTGAGTTAGTTTCTGCATAGAAATGCGTTTTGATTACATTTCTAGCAATACATATTTCACTTTCATAATATTCACTCAATAAATGTACATAATCTCTTGCTTGCTCTGGTTGCAAGGTTTTTCAGATCTCGTCAGAATACCCTGGCTACGTTGGTCCAAATGCAAAAACGTAGAGGGGTTACAATATTAGCCCTTGAAATGTATAACTGTTACATTTTTCTAGCCCTTGAAATGTATAACTGTTACATTTTTCTGCCTATTCGTTTTGCGTCCAAGTCACGTGACTTTTAAGATTCTGGCCGTGATACCAACAAACATGGTGGACATTTTTCATTTTTGAGTGAAAAAAATCTATATTTTGAGTTAACAAACACGGTGGACATTTTTCAGTTTTGAGTGAAAAAAATCTATATTTTGAGTTAGTTTCTGCATAGAAATGCGATTTGATTACATTTATAGCAATATATAAATGTAGATAATCTCTTGCTTGCTCTGGTTGCAAGGTTTTTTCAGATCTCGTCAGAATAATGTAAAACTGGAACTTTTTAATAACGTGAAATCGTTACGTTTTTGGTTGCTGGACAGTGCTGTGAAAAAAAATCAATATCTTGAGTTAGTTTCTGCATAGAAAATGCGTTTTGATTACATTTCTAGCAATACATTTTTCAATTTCATAATATTCACTCAATAAATGTACATAATCTCTTGCTTGCTCTGGTTGCAAGGTTTTTTCAGATTTCGTCAGAATACCCTGGCTACGGTGGTCAAAAGTGCAAAAACGTAGAGGGGTTACAATATTCAACCCAGTCTCACAGGAAAACGTGGTACAGGCTACGTTGGTCCACATTGCAAAACGTGGCCAATGTTACGATTTGCCCTCCTAAAACGTGAGATGTGAAACCGTTCCGTGGCTCATTCATTTTAATAGGTTTCGTTAGGTTTCGTTTCTGTCACGTGACTTTCAAGTTTTCGGCTGTGGAGGAAAAATAAAATTGCTGCCATTTCTTTGATTCTCGGTCTAAATTGCAATATTTTAAGATAGTTTCGCCATGAAAAGCAGATTTTATCATATTCATAGCAAGAAATATATTTTGGTTATTTTACCCTCATTTAATGGATCTTATTGACGGAAATGTATGAACCATGTGCTTGTTTTACTTCCTTTGAGTAATAAAACCACCAATTCTCTTGCATGGCCCCGTTATTAAAATATATGTCAGGCCCAGTGCTTAATTTCTAAAGTGGGAGGTCCCGGAGCGCAGACGATGAGTGGCTCCGGTGCGAGAGAAAAAAAAAACACACACACACACACACACACACACACACTGTTGAACTGTCCGTTTTGACGTTAACGGCGATTTTCACAATGATATCTGCAACATTTCTTAAGGCAGAAACACCACTGTATCATTGTTAATTACACAACATTAGTGGGTTAATTTCCTGCACACCAATTTTCATGTTTTTCCCTTCGATTGTGAGAAAAAAAAGAGTTGTTTCACGCTGAGAGCATCATGCCAGCCGATCAGAATCCTGGAAAAAACATCAACAAATGACACGTGTAACTTCCAGGCTGATTTATGGTTCCGCGTTACACCAACGCAGAGCCTACGGCGGAAGTGATACTAGTAGCTGATTGGCCGATATGTGATCATCATCATCATCATCATCATCATCATCACCATCATCACCACCATCATCATCATCATCATCATCATCATCATCATCATCCTCGCTACCACCATCATCATCATCACCATCACCATCATCATCATCATCATCAGTCAAGTCAAATTGCACGTGCGAGGTCCCGTTCATCGCTGCTTGCAGCTTTAATTTATATATAACTATTTTAACATTTCTAAACACAAAAACACGAAAGTGTCCTTGATAATTCAATAATACAATAGGTTCATGTTAAGGACATCCGTTTTAATTAGTTCTCCTTCGATTATGAGATGTTATTAATGCTCAGTAGACACAGGAGGTTTGTTATGTATTGTTATGAGGCCTATTTCGTGTCTATTTTTGAACAGTTCACTAATGCTTTGAGCTAGGAAGCTGAAATTCTAGACTCTGTATCAAGAGGTGACTTTCATCCACTGTGCGGATTTTCAGATCTGTGTGACCTTCGGAAGTGTCAAAGGTCACCCCGTCTGTTGCTTTTCGGCCTGCTAAGACTATTTCGTGTCTTTTTTTGCATAGTTCACTAACACTTTGAGCTAGGAAGCTGAAATTCTAGACTCTGTATCAGGAGGTGACTTTCATCCACTGTGTGGATTTTCAGATCTCTGTGACCTTCGGAAGTGTCAAAGGTCACCGCGTCTGTTGCTTTTCGGCCTGCTAAGACTATTTTGTGTCTTTTTTTGCATAGTTCACTAACGCTTTGAGCTAGGAAGCTGAAATTCTAGACTCTGTATCAGGAGGTGACTCTCATCCACTGTGCCGAGGTCCAGACCCGTGCGACCTTCGGAAGTGCCAAAGGTCACCGTGTGTGGTGCCTTTTTCGTGCCTTTTTTGTGTGTTTTTTGAATAATTCACTAACGCTTTGAGCTGGGAGGCTGATTTTTGACTATGTTGTAATGCAGAAGGCCCTTTGCTAGGATCTTTTGGTCTTGTGGCTGTACGACTTCCACAGAGCTAGTTGGCATTGCAGAGGGTTTACAGAGTTGAGACTTGGTAAGCCCAATTTAAGCCCCATATGGAGGCCACAGGTCAAGTTTTACTTGGTTTGGTCAAATATTGTGGCAACGGTGTCCGTTCGAATGTTGGAAAAGGTGACGTTTCAAAGCCCCGCCCATCGAAAAGTACAGGTCTGATCTGCACCAAACTAACGTCTGTCTGATCAGGGGATGCCCCCGAACAACATATAAAAAATTCAGACTCCTAGCTAAAGGCGTTAGTGAACTATGCAAAAAAAGACACAAAATAGGCCCTGTTCCATTAGTCAGGAGGCTCTCAGAGCTAGAGGTTTCTACACCCTCCTAACCAGCCAGAACGTTTTAGAGGAAACACTGTTGCAGAAGTCATAGAAATCTGAATTTTTTATATGTTGTTCGGGGGCATCCCCTGATCAGACAGACGTTAGTTTGGTGCAGATCAGACCTGTACTTTTCGATGGGCGGGGCTTTGAAACGTCACCTTTTCCAACATTCGAACGGACACCGTTGCCACAATATTTGACCAAACCAAGTAAAACTTAACCTGTGGCCTCCATATGGGGCTTAAATTGGGCTTACCAAGTCTCAACTCTGTAAACCCTCTGCAATGCCAACTAGCTCTGTGGAAGTCGTACAGCCACAAGACCAAAAGATCCTAGCAAAGGGCCTTCTGCATTGCAACATAGTCAAAAATCAGCCTCCCAGCTCAAAGCGTTAGTGAATTATTCAAAAAACACACAAAAAAGGCACGAAAAAGGCACCACACACGGTGACCTTTGGCACTTCCGAAGGTCGCACGGGTCTGGACCTCGGCACAGTGGATGAGATTCACCTCCTGATACAGAGTCTAGAATTTCAGCTTCCTAGCTCAAAGTGTTAGTGAACTATGCAAAAAAAGACACGAAATAGTCTTAGCAGGCCGAAAAGCAACAGACGGGGTGACCTTTGACACTTCCGAAGGTCACACAGATCTGAAAATCCGCACAGTGGATGAAAGTCACCTCTTGATACAGAGTCTAGAATTTCAGCTTCCTAGCCCAAAGCATTAGTGAACTGTTCAAAAATAGACACGAAATAGGCCTCATAACAATACATAACAAACCTCCTGTGTCTACTGAGCATTAATAACATCTCATAATCGAAGGAGAACTAATTAAAACGGATGTCCTTAACATGAACCTATTGTATTATTGAATTATCAAGGAGACTTTCGTGTTTTTGTGTTTAGAAATGTTAAAATAGTTATATATAAATTAAAGCTGCAAGCAGCGATGAACGGGACCTCGCACGTGCAATTTGACTTGACTGATGATGATGATGATGGTGATGGTGATGATGATGATGGTGGTAGCGATGATGATGATGATGATGGTGATGATGATGAGGATGATGGTGGTGATGATGGTGATGATGATGATGATGATGATGATGATGATGATGATGATGATGACATATCGGCCAATCAGCTACTAGTATCACTTCCGCCGTAGGCTCTGCGTTGGTGTAACGCGGAACCATAAATCAGCCTGGAAGTTACACGTGTCATTTGTTGATGTTTTTTACAGGATTCTGATTGGCTGGCATGATGCTCTCAGCGTGAAACAACTCTTTTTTTTCTCACAATCGAAGGGAAAAACATGAAAATTGGTGTGCAGGAAATTAACCCACTAATGTTGTGTAATTAACAATGATACAGTGGTGTTTTTGCCTTAAGAAATGTTGCAGATATCATTGTGAAAATCGCCGTTAACGTCAAAACGGACAGTTCAACAGTGTGTGTGTGTGTGTGTGTGTGTGTGTGTGTGTGTGTGTGTGTGTGTGTGTGTGTGTGTGTGTGTGTGTGTGTGTGTGTGTGTGTGTGTGTGTGTGTGTTTTTTTTCTCTCGCACCGGAGCCACTCATCGTCTGCGCTCCGGGACCTCCCACTTTAGAAATTAAGCACTGGGCCTGGCATATATTTTAATAACGGGGCCATGCAAGAGAATTGGTGGTTTTATTACTCAAAGGAAGTAAAACAAGCACATGGTTCATACATTTCCGTCAATAAGATCCATTAAATGAGGGTAAAATAACCAAAATATATTTCTTGCTATGAATATGATAAAATCTGCTTTTCATGGCGAAACTATCTTAAAATATTGCAATTTAGACCGAGAATCAAAGAAATGGCAGCAATTTTATTTTTCCTCCACAGCCGAAAACTTGAAAGTCACGTGACAGAAACGAAACCTAACGAAACCTATTAAAATGAATGAGCCACGGAACGGTTTCACATCTCACGTTTTAGGAGGGCAAATCGTAACATTGGCCACGTTTTGCAATGTGGACCAACGTAGCCTGTACCACGTTTTCCTGTGAGACTGGGTTGAATATTGTAACCCCTCTACGTTTTTGCACATTGGACCACCGTAGCCAGGGTATTCTGACGAAATCTGAAAAAACCTTGCAACCAGAGCAAGCAAGAGATTATGTACATTTATTGAGTGAATATTATGAAATTGAAAAATGTATTGCTAGAAATGTAATCAAAACGCATTTCTATGCAGAAACTAACTCAAAATATAGATTTTTTTCACTCAAAAATGAAAAAATGTCCACCGTGTTTGTTGGTATCACAGCCAGAATCTTAAAAGTCACATGACTTGGACGCAAAACGAATAGACAGAAAAATGTAACAGTTATACATTTCAAGCGCTAGAAAAATGTAACAGTTATACATTTCAAGGGCTAATATTGTAACCCCTCTACGTTTTTGCACTTTAGACCAACGTAGCCAGGGTACGTTTTTATATGAGACGGAAAACCAATAGGCAGAAAAATGTAACAGTTATACATTTCAAGGGCTAGAAAAATGTAACAGTTATACATTTCAAGGGCTAATATTGTAACCCCTCTACGTTTTTGCACTTTAGACCAACGTAGCCAGGGTATTCTGACGAGATCTGAAAAAACCTTGCAACCAGAGCAAGCAAGAGATTATGTACATTTATTGAGTGATTATTATAAAATTGAAATATGTATTGCTAGAAATGTAATCAAAACGCATTTCTATACAGAAACTAACTCAAAATATAGATTTTTTTCACTCAAAAATGAAAAATGTCCACCGTGTTTGTTAACTCAAAATATAGATTTTTTTCACTCAAAAATGAAAAATGTCCACCATGTTTGTTGGTATCACGGCCAGAATCTTAAAAGTCATGTGACTTGGACGCAAAACGAATAGGCAGAAAAATGTAACAGTTATACATTTCAAGCACTAGAAAAATGTAACAGTTATACATTTCAAGGGCTAATATTGTAACCCCTGTACGTTTTTGCACTTTAGACCAACGTAGCCAGGGTACGTTTTTATATGAGACGGAAAACCAATAGGCAGAAAAATGTAACAGTTATACATTTCAAGCGCTAGAAAAATGTAACAGTTATACATTTCAAGGGCTAATATTGTAACCCCTCTACGTTTTTGCACTTTGGACCAACGTAGCCAGGGTACGTTTTTATATGAGACGGAAAACCAATAGGCAGAAAAATGTAACAGTTATACATTTCAAGGGCTAGAAAAATGTAACAGTTATACATTTCAAGGGCTAATATTGTAACCCCTCTACGTTTTTGCACTTTGGACCAACGTAGCCAGGGTACGTTTTTATATGAGACGGAAAACCAATAGGCAGAAAAATGTAACAGTTATACATTTCAAGGGCTAGAAAAATGTAACAGTTATACATTTCAAGGGCTAATATTGTAACCCCTCTACGTTTTTGCACTTTGGACCAACGTAGCCAGGGTATTCTGACGAGATCAGAAAAAAACCTTGCAACCAGAGCAAGCAAGAGATTATGTACATTTATTGAGTGAATATTATGAAATTGAAATATGTATTGCTAGAAATGTAATCAAAACGCATTTCTATGCAGAAACTAACTCAAAATATTGATTTTCTTCACAGCTGTCCAGCAACCAAAAATGTAACCATTTCACGTTATTAAAACGTTCCAGTTTTACATTATTCTGACGAGATCTGAAAAAACCTTGCAACCACGAGCAAGCAAGAGATTATATACATTTACTGGGTGAATATTATGAAAGTGAAATATGTATTGCTAGAAATGTAATCAAAACGCATTTCTATGCAGAAACTAACTCAAAATATTGATTTTCTTCACAGCGTGTCCAGCAACCAAAAATGTAACCATTTCACGTTATTAAAACGTTCCAGCTTTACATTATTCTGACGAGATCTGAAAAAACCTTGCAACCACGAGCAAGCAAGATATTATATACATTTACTGAGTGAATATTGTGAAAGTGAAATATGTATTGCTAGAAATGTAATCAAAACGCATTTCCATGCAGAAATTAACTCAAAATATTGATTTTCTTCACAGCGTGTCCAGCAACCAGAAATGTAACCATTTCACGTTATTAAAACGTTCCAGCTTTACATTATTCTGACGAGATCTGAAAAAACCTTGCAACCACGAGCAAGCAAGAGATTATATATATTTACTGAGTGAATATTGTGAAAATGAAATATGTATTGCTAGAAATGTAATCAAAACGCATTTCCATGCAGAAACTAACTCAAAATATTGATTTTCTTCACAGCGTGTCCAGCAACCAGAAATGTAACCATTTCACGTTATTAAAACGTTCCAGCTTTACATTATTCTGACGAGATCTGAAAAAAACCTTGCAACCACGAGCAAGCAAGAGATTATATACATTTACTGAGTGAATATTGTGAAAATGAAATATGTATTGCTAGAAATGTAATCAAAACGCATTTCCATGCAGAAACTAACTCAAAATATTGATTTTCTTCACAGCGTGTCCAGCAACCAAAAATGTAACCATTTCACGTTATTAAAACGTTCCAGCTTTACATTATTCTGACGAGATCTGAAAAAACCTTGCAACCACGAGCAAGCAAAGGATTATATACATTTACTGAGTGAATATTATGAAAGTGAAATATGTATTGCTAGAAATGTAATCAAAACGCATTTCTATGCAGACACTAACTCAAAATATAGATTTTTTTCACTCAAAAATGAAAAATGTCCACCGTGTTTGTTGGTATCACGGCCAGAATCTTAAAAGTCACGTGACTTGGGCGCAAAACGAATCGGCAGAAAAATGTAACAGTTATACATTTCGAGGGCTAAAAAAACGTAACAGTTATACATTTCAAGGGCTAATATTGTAACCCCTCTACGTTTTTGCACTGTGGACCAACGTAGCCAGGGTACGTTTTTGTGTGAGACTGGGTTGCTAATAACTACATTTACAAAAAAAAAAAATGACATGAAAACATCAGAGTTTACAGTAAAGTCCCTTAGGTCAAAACTGGTTCTGGATTGATGGAAAGCTGTGAAAATTACAGGCCTATGAACAGCAGTTCCTATGTCTTTTAACAACTCCAGTAACTGTACACGAAACTGCTAAACTTTCCCCTTCCAGCTGCTGGAGCAACATTTTCCTCGTCTTAAAAGGCAATGGGATTTCCCTATGATTAATAGTGATGATGATGGTAGTGGTGTTTGTGTGTGTGTGAATGTTTTTTTTTTTGTAAGGGGGGGGGGGGTATGCACAGTCTGTACTGCAGACAGAAAAATTAAAGCTAAATTATTTGGAAACAAGGCGTTTGATGCTTCTCTGCTTTTTGAGTCATGCAATGGAACAAGAATTACATAGTTTCCAAATGTTGGTTGTCCATGACATCATTGAAGAAAGTCGCCATACACAAGTGTAAACAATTATGCTGTAAGTTTAGCTATTTTACAAGTGAAATAATCACTTTCACAGAGAGACAAAATAACTTCCATAATGTTAGCATCTTGCACGAGTAATGGAAATTGGAGTCAGTCATTATGCCAACAGGCCGGGGCTAAAATGGAAAGTCACTTGAAAAATCACATATTGCGGAAACTCTTAAACTACTTAAAAAAAATCTGACAGTTATGACAATGTTTTCAGTTATGTACTTTCATGTTGTTATTTGTTACATGGTACAAGTACATGAGTTATCATCCATCCGTCCATCTATCCATCTATCCATCTATTTTTGATCTGCTCAATCCTACACAGAGTCACAGGGGTCTGTTGGAGCCCATCCCAGTTAAATAAATGATCATAACATATGTAATTTCAGAATGGATGGCAGAATAATATGGTATTCTTTGCAGGACTCTTATGTCTCATGTTTTAAGCTTGAGATTTTTGCAAATCACTCTTTTTTATCCTTCTCATACCCCAGCATTTACTTTATCATGCTGTGCAAAACAATTTTAGATGAGATGATGTTATAGCATAAAAAGAGACTGACAGTAGATTTAGCAACTTTTAAGACTCATAAGAAATAAAAACTCCTTTGCCAACCTTATTTTCTTTTTTTAAATGGTGAATTGGAATGAATCTTGTGACTTTTAGGCTACACTTTCTTTCTGAAGCGCTCCAAGTTTGAGGTCTATCCTCTCATTCAGAAATGTGTAGTGTTTGATAAAAGGTTTGGGATATTTTTTTGCTTCTAACTTTCTCTACGATGAAACATGTAAATACAGCCAAAATCATGTCTCGGACAAGGTTTTTTACTTGTATGGATTGTGGTTTGTAAGAAGACATTGCAAGAGACTCATTTTGCTTGAACACAGACAATAACTGATTTTTATCCACCATTTCAGATTTGTTTTGCTGAATAACAAACAAAACAAAAATATGGAAATGAGATGAGCTTGTTGGTAAAGCTGCTCTATTAATATACATGAGAGTAAAGAGAGAAAGAGAGAAGCAAACAATTGTAAATGGCAGGCACAGAAAGAAATGTAAAGGGACGCACCAAGTTTACCCCAAGTTTACCCCAAGTAAGAAATCTAATGACATCAGTCATCAGTAATGACATCCTGATTTGTATAACTCAGGTCCAAGAATCCTGTCATGTTTTCTAGTCTGGTTCAAATGTTCACAGTTGAACACATTTGGTTTTTTTGGCTGTTGGAAACTTTCAGTGAGCAAGTTTTATAGATTAAAATTATTGGTTATACAAATGAAAAAATATTATTATTATGTGCCTCTTTTCACTCAGAACAGTTAGAGTTGAATTATATTTTTGGAAATAGAGCCTTAAAGAGACAAAAACTAAACTAAATTGTTTCAGACAACAAATGCTCCAAGAACCCCAAGAAAAAAAAAAAAAAACAATTAAAAAAAACAACAATAAAAAAAAAAATCTTGAATAAAATGTGAATTAATATTTAAACATCCGTATGGGACAGTCTCTTCAAAAAGAGTTAAATCTGTGCTTGCTTCTGAGGGCGGTGGGGGGTCACACTAACTTTAGCCTGCAGAGTCATTTTGTGGTCATGTACAAATTTTCAATACATTTTTTGTTTGCTTCTTCATAAACTATTATGGTACCATTCAAAAACGATATTAACTCCACCTGCACCACGCTGCACCGAGAGACCCTCCATCTACTCTGTGCTTGTGAGAAAAAAACAAAACAAAACAAGGGGCCGCCTAAAACTTTTGCACAGTAGTGTATGTACAGTATATCATTTTGATGCCTTGGGCTTTTTGCAGAACAAGACAGAATTTGGATATGTATTTCCACATGAAGTCTTCCACATGAATCCTGCTAATGTCTCACTGAGAAACATTTTTCTCCCCTTTTGATTTTTGTGTGTCGCTTTAAAGGTATTTAATTACCATTCTTGGGCAAGCTCAACACACCAGACCGCAATCTTAGGTATCAGTCAAAATAGCACTTAGTAAGCACCAGTTGATGCAGGACTTGGAGATATCAGGAGGACAGCCATTCCTCAGGGCTCCTGTTTCAGGGCTGCATGATTGAAGCTGCCAACCTGACAGGCCCACCTGCCCAGTGGTCCAAGCCAGCTGGCCCAGACAATGATTAACGGCAAGCGTAAACTTGCTCAGCAGGCTCTCAGACACATTTGTGCATTCACTCACACGTAGAAGTGTTACATGACACTGAAAGCTACTACAGCGCTGGGGCCCAGACAGGGCAGGAATGACATCTATAAATGTTTTGTGGGAGTGCACTGCACAGTTATCACTTTTCCAAAGGAGGGACTTGCTCTTGTCAATAGGAGCATGATTCCTGAGATCAATGGAGCAGACTTAGGCACGGTGATGTGAGGGAGATTACCCCCGAACCTGTATCCCATATCTGCTTTGAGATTTCACCCCCTACTTCCTCCATAAAAAGAAAATGACATCATAAAGAGTAAACTGGGCTTGATATCAGACTCGCTGGCTGTAATCCCTAGGAGCTTTTTGATACCTTTGATTTTCATTTTTCAAGGGCGGCGTACTATTAATCTTTTGCTGGGGTATAAAATCTAGCTTTAGGAAAGCTCTTCAATACCCTGCAAGCTCTTCTAGTTTTTTTTTCTGAGGACCAAGGTCTTTGGCTGGAGCATTATAAATGTTACAAAATACACACTACTGTTCATTACTCAGTCTCCTTGGAAAGCATTTTTTTCTTCTTTTCTTTTTTTTTTAGGTTATCCAGTAAGTAAACTGATAATTTCAAGGGCATAACTGCAACTTTTTACACTTAATAAAATCAAACTGGTCATGGTCATGCTCAAGCATGGACATATTATATTTAGCAATACTCTGCAAGCCCTCTTAAACTCAAATATATGTACTATAGCTGTGGGACAGTGTTGATTCGAGAGCATCTTGCAATGCTTCCAAATAAAGTGTATTTGTTTTATTCTTCCTCTATTTCTATTGTCATGTACCTGTTATTTTATTATCATTATTTCACAATATGCATTCAAACTTAAATAATATGCATGAAACCCTTTTTTTGCTGTTGCAATAAGAATAAAGTAACCCACTAATAATTGACTTAGATGAAACTTATATATATATATATATATATATATATATATATATATATATATATATATATATATATATATATAGTTGACAATAAATTATTTCTAGGCAAGTTTTCTAGTAGTTTGTGTGTCACTTCATCGTGTTTTTAAAGCTTATCTGAAATGGAAAAGTATTGAACAACATCACAGAGCTGTTGCCACCATCCAGTGGACATCCAAACTAAGCAAATTTCCCTCATGTGTTAATTTGGACTTGAGAACCACTTGTTTCTATGAAGGTTCCCATCTCAAATCTTTATGCAGGGAGTTATCTGCTATTTGGTGCTATATGCACATTCACAACACATTATTGTTTTTTTTTTTTTACTTCCTATAAACAAGCCCATCAGTAAATGGCATTCCAGACAAACCTGTTACCTTTATGAAATACTGGGACTGCCTTTAAGACTAACTTGTTTTTACATGGTTTGTTATTCACCTAAAACAGCCTATTTAAATAATCACAAATTCAGTTTAATCGTAACTTTTTCAGAATTGCATTTTCTCTCCAGTCAAGAAAGGGAACATTTAGCTTTTCAGCTTTCAGCTATTCTGATAAGAAGTACTCCTTTAAGTCACTAGCTGATTCAAATAAATCAAACAAGAAATGTCAGTAACCTGATTTGGATTTCAGGCTCTTAATTATTGTGTCACATTCTCACAATCTCAAGTCTCAAATCTCAAATCAAACTTTATTCATATAGCACTTTGTTCATCAATAAAATGCAGCACGGAGTGCCTAACAGTAAACACAAAGTCAATTCAACCCATCCATCCACCCTTTCCCATCAACCTTAATCCCTATTAATGATAAAACATGATCAAAGAGTAAAAGAAATAATAATGTGTAAAACAAATGGAATCTCTTGGGATTTGTAAAATGTCCTGAGATAAATTATGTTGTAAACCAAAAATCATCACATTTGAAGACGATTACAAACTCTAGCACAGAGTTTGTAATCGTCTTCAATATGGAGGTAGATTTGTGTCTAAATTATTCAATAAAAAATAAATAAATTCTTCAATCAAAAAATATATTTTCAATCCAAAAAAAAGTGTTCAAATGCAATTTTTTGGGTCTCAAATAATTTTTTGCATTCAAACACTTTTTCTTTGATTGAAAAGTTTTTTTTTATTGAAGTGATTTTTTTTCATTGAAAATATTTTTTTTTCTTTTTGAAGCAACTTCTTTTTTGATTGAATAATTAAGACACAAATCTACCTACTTCAACTGTAATACCATGACGAGCTGCAACATCAGCTTTACCAACACCATGTTGTTACTGTTTGCTTTAAAATCACCTCAACACCTCAAATCCAACCACATGCCTATTTGTTTGAGTCAGAGTTGGATTCAGAATATGGACGATACAATGAACTGCAACAACAAAAATTACAGCTGGAGTTCACTCTTCAATAAACTCAAATTCTATTCACCTGCTGCTGTATAAAAGTACAGACTATGCTGTCTTTCAGTCTCTCACGATGTGTACAGTTTACAGTTTGTAGGTTTTTCTGCATATCCCCCAATGTTAATGGGTTTAGATGGAGGAGGTCCAGTCACAAAGCTCAGTGACTCAGAACAGAGGCCAAATATCTGCAGCCAGGAAACAGAAAAGCTAAGAATGTCTCCACAGTTGTCAAAACCATAGAGACACATGATGACATGATAATGAAATCAAATGTGTGACAATGACGATTGTTTTTGTTTTATTTTCATGAAATTTATTGGAATGAATAGATTATTTTTCCTTGCTAGTTTGAGGCAGAGCGGAGAAGTGTTAAATGTCTACTACTATGGTCAGTGCACTGCAAATCTTCAACTATTTTTGCACTAAAATGGCCAGACATGTTGTTGCCAGCACAGCACAGAGGGTTTGCTTACCACTTGCAGGTAAAACGTGCAAGCTTCTAGAGCAGCAGTGGTCGTAGTCTTGGAATTACATACAACTTTTAGCTTTAGTCTACCTGAAAGTCCAGGGGCATACCAAGGCGTTGGTCATTAAACAGCCCTCCACGAAGTGTCAAGAAAAGAACAAATATGTTCACTCTGCTGCTGGCCTGGAAAAACAAACTGCTTCCACTTAGCCATGGTTGGCCAACTTCCCAAGCAAAAACACATTTCTTTGGACATTTCTTGGACGCAAAAGCAAAAACCCTTGAGAAGAAGTAAGAGTATTTTGTGTATAGAAATATGACAACATACTTATCCCTTTTTTGAGCCAACGTTCACTTTTAAGATAATTCAACACTGCAGGAAAGTAAAAAAAAAAACATGGTCCCATTTATAACATGACATTTGTTTAATAAATGGTGAATAATCACCAAAAAGAGATAATCACTTGCAACAGCAAGAAGTATGGTCATTTTTCAAAACAAATAAATAATTACATAACTAAAGAACAGAAAAAAATACAACCTCACATTTTATTTTCATATTTCATCTCATCCATCACTACTTTATATTTTTATGCACGTTCATTATAGGGAGTTGAAATGCAGTGTAATAAATAGTTTTAAAGTCCTATCACAGTCCTGCTGATACGTACTGTATGAAGCAAATAAATCTCTGGTCTAGTATGTGTAGCAGTGACTGTTATCCCATTATTCCCCATCTAATGATCTACCAGAACCACTATGGGTGATGTAAAGCCATACATCAAAGCAGCAATAAAACGAAGCGCTTCACAGGTCTTTTAATTTCAAAGTGCAAACCTGCATTTGGAAAAAGGAAGCAGGAGTCCAACACACACACATACCCACCTAGTCGTTTTAGGGCAGCTATTTGTTAGTCGTGTACATATCGATAAGAAAACTCGGTGTGAAGAGGATAGTTAGTATTCTGGAAAGTGCTCTTGGAAAAATTGGCTTTTTCTTTCTTTCTTTTTTGTTTTTTATCCCTCCCATGAAACACCACGGCCCACACCATTGCCACGACTCCAGTTAACTTCTACACCTCATTCATATTACTCTCCTATGTAAGTGCAACATTTTCTAATTGTATTCATCACGGAAAGCCTCACTTTAGGTTCCCTGAGTATATTTATTATCACGCTAACTGGGTCTAAATTATTAAACCTTAACGCTGTGGGCTCTGAAAATATGTTGTCCTTTATTTTCCCCATAGAGAATCAATGTTATACATTAGCAGTATAAATTAAGTAATACTTTACCTAGGCATGTTGCTGCCTATACTATTCCCTCTCACTAAAATGTATTGTCACACTCCAATGGCTTGAGGGTGCCTCTGGGGAGGGGATGATATAGCTCATTCTAATGAAAGAGCTAGGTGCTGCTAATGGTTTAAATGATGCATTTGTGCAAGAACAGCAGAGAAAATACATATAAGAGATCTGGCGAAAACAAGATAATTCACACTCCCGTGGGGATATGATGTCATCGGACGGAGAGTGCATGCTGGGGCTCCTAGGAGGCCCTGCATACAAGGAGTGTCTGCATATTCTGCTTTGATATATGTGGGTCAGTAATAGAAATGGGAAATATACGATGAAGTCCATCATACTTAAAGGTTAATTACAATAGCTATAGTAGTCCTACCTCTTTATGATGAAATTGGTTGTTATTAATCAATTTTAGAGTGCCTTGAACAAAGAGAGGCATAATAGTCTGACATAATGTAATCTAAGTCTTTTTTTTAGGAGACTCAGATAAGTAATTTATTTGAAATTATTGCAGAGAAAGTGCCAATTAGCCAGCGACGGAAAAAAACCTCAAATAAGCTGCTAAAGTCATTTTGTATTCCTTTGAATAATCAGCACAGTTAAAAGTGATTGAACCGAAATGTCATTTGAAATCAGTCTCCATGTCTTTCATTTAAACCCTTCTTTATTATTATCTTTTCAACAAACCTGAATGGATTTCTTTGATACCGCTCCTTTTCAGGGTGGGAAGTAGCTTCAAGATAAACGGAGATTAGGGTGCATTGTCTCATTGCAACAGCATCATCCATAACACCTTCCCTCAGAGTGACTTCAATTACATTAACAAGCTAAATGGAACTGTGAGGGGGCATTTAGAGGTAAAAACACAGAGAGCCACTACAAAGGTAAAGCCTGTGACTGATGACCCACGAGCCGAGGATACGCAGAAGAGAGAGCACCTCTGATCGAGGTAGCCTTGATATTTGCCAGGCAGAGAAAAGGACTAAGCTCCTCCTGCCTTCTGTCTCTTGCTACCAGGATAAATCCCCAATGATCGCTAATTGTGTGATTCTTCTTGTCTACATCAACTTCAGCCCGACAGCTTATTTCAGCTTGTTATCGGGAAAACATTTATCCACTTGAAATTATTACTGTGCCGGGGCCTCTGGTGAAACACAAACAGTAGTGAATCTTTTAGAGTTATGGTAAGGCCTCTCCTCATTAGATGGCCAATCGACTGGCGGAGTGGAGGGCCCAATCCAGGCCCTTTATTGAGTGTTAAGGAGACACAGACTGACATTTACATCTCTTGCTTCTTCATGACTGGCTAGAGCGAAAATGGCTGCCATAGATCCTAGCTCTGAAGAGCGGCACATAAGGTCAGAGAGTGAGATGCATCTTCATCTCTGTGCAATGCTTCATGGACGAGATGGCACATTTGGCTTACAGAAGAAAATAGGATGAAGGCAGAGAACAGAATAGAGCCGATGCTGGAAAAGTAATATGTCATTTTTTTATGAGTTCACAAGTTGGTTTCACAGAAAAAACTCTGTACTCTCAGGGCGACCGAACTCCTAAGAAAAAGCGAAAAACAAATTTAAAGGATGTAAACAAGACATGTCGCCCAATTTCATCTCCCGTGAATTGACTTATTGAGCAAAAACAAAGGAAAACAGAGTTGTGGATAGAGCACCCTGGTATCCATAATAAACCCACTATGTTCCTCCACTTCTGAGGTGCTCTTTTCATTCAGTGGCAATTACTACCCACACCTGGCAACACAGAAGACATCCCAGTGCCTAACAATGTCGCAGAGGAACTCTCTTCCAAACTACCTCCCCAAATTGGCTCTGTAGCTTCGACCCAATTAGGACTGAAATATGGTAACTGCATCAGCCATTAAAGAGCTGTAGAGACTGTATAGGGAGAACTCTTGAAGGTTAGGAGGAGGTATGCTTCAGCAGTGATGTGCAGTGTGGACTTGTGCTTACACAGCAGAAAAGAGCACCGTGATGAGGGGACGGCTGAAAGAAACGGGTGAAGGAGGGCTGGTAAATAAACACCAGCAGATAGATACTGCATATACATATATAGTAGGAATATTAGTTTATTGTTGGTCTCATATTTGTTCATGCAAACATTTCCACTATTGGTAATTCAATTTACAGAGACCTTAGTTAAAACCTAATACCGTCTGCACTTTGCCTAATGTAATGATCTATAGAGTTAACATGAGGATACTATAGTTGCAATATAACCTGCAATTGCCAATTTATAATGAAGGATTTTGGTCTTAAATTTTCATGCCTATTATGGTTACTTTATGTAAAAAAAAGAAAAAAGAAGCCAGGGCTTTAGTTACTGTTTGGTTTATATTATCTCATTAATATCTCTATACATTTTAGGTGACCTGTGCAGAATAACAAACCACCCTCTTCTTTTCCTGGATGGCTGGCTGTGGCCTACATGTGCTCTAGACGCCAGAGTAACTAATGTTCTCTGTGCTAGCAGAGGATCCTGATTTGATATAAGCATTCAAACCTGTCTGCCTTGAGATATGGCGTCTGTCATTCGTCGCTACGATTGATCACCCCTTGCCCTTAAATGCAGTGCTTGCAATGCACGCCAAGGACACTCGCCTGCCTGGTCAAGTAATGACAATCGTCTTTAAGGAATAATGGCCCAAATGCTGCTTTTGAAAAGTTACCAGGCTGCATCCAATAATGAATTCCCAGGCAATGACACCTTGATAGATTCCAATGCTTCAAATGGGACACTGTGGCTGCACTTTAATTGACAAGAAATGAATTCAGCAGGTTGGGAAGGAAATGTAGAGACAATATGACAGTAGGGAGGAAGTAAGAGGGGGACTAAATTCTGTGTGATCAGCAAGGTTTCAAACAATCATTGGCGAAGTGAAGTCTCGCCATATCTATAAGTCATCATGTTTTATAGGCCATTAGGATCTCCAGAGAAGGGCCGTGCGGAGACCGTGGCTTTTTGTCGGAATTAAAATGTCAGAGAGGAAAGAAATAGAACAAAACAGGGAATCTGCAATTAATTACCTGGCCATAAAAATTCAATAATCGGGAGGCAATGCTGTTTTCTGTACAGCACTATTCCCGATCACAGCAAAATGGAATAGAATACATTTATGCCTTCAAACTACATACCTAATCTAAAAGGGCAAAAAAAAATATGAGGGCCTAATGTGGACAAACCTGTGCATAAATCCAAAATACACGCAGAACTGCAATACCAGGTGTGGTGTATTAACATGTACTGTATGCAATATACTTTATCTATCTATCTATCTATCTATCTATCTATCTATCTATCTATCTATCTATCTATCTATCTATCTATCTATCTATCTATCTATCTATCTATCTATCTATCTATCTATCTATCTATCTATCTATCTATCTATCTATCTATCTATCTATCTATCTATCTATCTATCTATCTATCTATCTATATATATATATATACATATACACATACACATAAGCATAAGATCAAACCATTGGTTTAGGTTCAGATATTTTCAAATATCTCAGTTCTCAGTATGACCGGTATGTATATGGGTGAATAAAATATGAAAGACATTAGCCTTAGGAAATTCCTCTAATGATTTTCCAAATGGTACATGCCATCAGAATATGCCAATGGAAAGTCAATATTACAAGTGATGTTAATGTGAGCAGAGATACAACGTAATGAAAGTTTCATTGGTTTATTTGTGAACTGAAATGCTTAGAAAACTACGGCTACCATGATTCTCAAACAGGGCAGTACACTGTAAAAAAATGCAAATTGAAAAAATAAATATATTTTTATACTTGTTTTGAACTTATGTTAATACTACATATTACAGACCGTATGGACCTAACATATTTCATGTTTTTTCTCTTTCATGCCATATCACTTTTCAATATACTTTCATGCATGACTTTTATGTATTTGTACTCCTGTTTTGTGGCTTGCCTTATTTCCGTTTTTTATTTTGAAAACACTTTCCCTGATTTGTGACTTCATCTGTGCTCCCCTGTTGTAATTGTCTACACCTGCGTTTCATTATCCCTTGAGTGTTTGTCAGTATCTATAATATATTCTCTTGTTTCTCATTTCTCCCTCGCTGGATCATCACCATGTTGTCAGTCTGGCTCCCCTTGTAGTGTCTCCTGTGTTCCTTATGTTTTTTTATATCCTGTCACCAGATTCTTTTTTATTTTCACTTTGACTTCTTAAAGTTGTATAAACTATTTGCATGAAAATGTTCAACTTACAAACTAACTTTAAATCTAATAATTTAGAAGACAAGGTGAAGGGAACATAAGTGGTCTACAAGCATGCAGCAGCAACACCATATTTCTGGTTTGTTTGGTTCTTGAGGTGAAAACTTACCATACAGAGGCAGTATAGTGTAAAAAGGTGAACTATGGCAGTGAGACAATATACCAATACCAATACTATACCAATTGTAACTGAAGGTAACGCTGCACTTAAACATGAACAGTTTTAGTAATATTGTAATCTAACATGTTATATAGACTATGGGTTAAAAAAAACTCAGTATAGGTTAATTAAAATGATACAGAACCATTTATTTCTTGAATTATTAGGAATTTTAGACCATGTAACACAGATGTGACTATTCTTTTGGATTAAATATTTACATTCAAAGAAGAAAGAATATTTTGGACTGAATGCCTTCCACTGTTGTCTTTTCTTCTTTAAGTCCCGTACTTCTTTAACTATTTTATGGGGAATTCTGTCATACTATCACCTATAGCCATCAGGTCTTTAAACTCAGTAGTGGAAACACAAACAACAAGATTTACTATTCCAAATAGTACCAGCAATAACAAAGCTGCATAAGTCAGTGGAAATTACACTTTAAAGTTGATTTCTAGGTTTTGTTAAGTTTTAAGTAAGATCTAACTTACTAATTGTGCAGCTGTGATGAAAAATGAACAATAATAGATGCTTCAGATATATTATCTATCAGCATTTTGTCCCTTTTCAAAAGTTCATTATGCATCAAGGTGACAGAAGGGTGAGGACACAGTCTTAAGGGCTCCTTGTCGACATAAAACACAGCTGCCACAGCAGAGGGTGGTCTGATGAGGAGGAGGGGTGGTTTTAATTTAAGCAATGCAGTGGTGCTATATTTCATTCTCTGCTGTTGTCTCACATTATCTTGGTAAACATCCCAGGTACTAATATGATATATTTTCAAGCAGGCAGTGTTTCATCCTGCTCTCTGCATGATTGATGAATGATGAAGGGATGAAACAGGGACAAAGATTTATGGCACCCTGGCGCACAGAATATGTATGATTATCAGCTACGTGGTGGTGAGAGCAGCTCAGTTTGAATGATAGGACAGAAATCTTCTAAATGACTCCATTTTGCCTGAAAAAGTCGCAGGAGGAAGGTTTTTCTCTGTTTCTGTCGCTTTCTTAGATATTGATAGGCATGCTTTAAAAAGAATGCTGCAACTCAAAATCTAGACAATGGTGCAGAACATATATAATCGTGTGCATGTTATGCAATATAGTTCAGGTGTGACATGAATAATATGCTTTTTTTTTTTATTTGGAGACATAGATTGTGTATTTAAAAACAGATGTTACATAAAAAGATGCTCTTTGTTGAGACAAAAACAAAATGACTGTGTATCAGCATAAGGTGCCAGATCTGACTGCATTTACCTACAGTTATCGTCCTGTAAAAAAGGTGTGATAGTTACTGTCAGAGTGAAAATCCATAGTTTATCCTCTGTTATGCAGCAATTCTGTCTAACGTCTGATTTAGTTATGATACCTATTGGCATCTCTGAGTGCCTCAAACAGTCAGCCACTAAATGATCAATAGGATGTCATCATAAATCCCAAATCCTATGCACTTTATTGATCCTTGCAGAGCACATGCTGCTTCTCTGCATATGCGATTGTCGCAGCCCACACACATGCCAAGTAACAGCCATATTTTATCCTCAGGAAGCATTATCATATGCAGACTGCATTGTCTTCTGCATTGAGAATTACTGCTTGCCAGCATGACTTAAATGACACCCTTGAGAGGGCTTCATTTTCTATTCACCTCAATTTATATTTGCAAGAGGGTCATAAATAACCCAAATGCACTGAGGCAGTTCGGTCAGAGCAATTGTTTATTTGCTTCCTACCATACTTGCTTGACAATATTGCTAATGAACGCTAGAATATTGTATTTAGCCCTGGAATATGACACTAAGAAGTCGACTGAGACCTTCTGATATTCAACCTTTTATTCATTGCCTGTGGGATTATAGTTTTCTTCTCCCAATTTGTCAAGATTATTTTCCATCCATCGATCCATCATTTATACCAGTTCAGGTTCATCAGCTGTCGCATATCCCAGTTCTATTTGGGCAGCATATAAAATTGGAGAGATTTTATTGTCACTGTAGCAACGAAACATTGTATGACAAAATTAGGGTCCTGACTTATTAAATAAAAATAAATCCTAAAGATTTAAAGAGTGAAAAAGTCACACTATTATAAAGATAAAATTAAAGCTGCAAGCAGCGATGAATGGGCCCTCCCACCCTTGTGCACGTTCAGGCTGCAGTGGAAGCGCTTGTATGACTTGCATGTAGATTCTTCAGGCCTGGACATTTAGCGGATGAAACCACCCACGACTCTCTATATCAAACCATTCAAAAGTTATGGCAGAAAGTAGGAACTATCAGATATCGACCAATCAGAAGAAGGGGCGGGGCTAATTCATGCCAATGAAGGTCAAGTACTTAAAACCGAGTCAGATGACACCACCCACTCAAGATACTTAAACTCCTCCACTTGAGGCAGCACCTTATTCTCAACTCGGAAAGAAAGAATTCCACCTTTTTTCTGACTGAAAACCATGGTCATAGATTTGGAGGTGATGATTCTCATCCCTGTTGCTTCAGACTCTGCTGTGGAACGAGATCGTGACCCAATAGCATCTGCAATAACATCCTCTGCAAAAACCAAAGATGCAATCCTGAGGTCACAAAACCAGACCCCCTGTGATCCTTGGTTGTGCCTAGAAATTCTGTCCATAAAAGTTATGAAGAGAATCGATGACAAAAGGCAGCCTTGACAGAGTCCAACCCTCACTGGAAATGAGTCAACTTACGACCAGAAATGTGAAACAAACTCTCACTCCCCTTGTGCAGGGACGGAGTAGCCGGTAACAAGGCACCCAGTTACCCATGCTCCCAGAGGAACCCCCAAAGGACATCCCGAGGAACACAGTCAAATGCTTTCTCCAAGTCCACAAAGCACATTGGGCAAACTTTCAAAGTCTCCAGGGAGGGTGTCGACCTGGATAGAAACTGCACTGTTCTTCCTTTTTTTTTTAAATATATTTTTAACCCGATTATTTCCCCATTATATCACTCAGTACTCCTACCTAAGTGACGGTCCTGGGCATTGCCATCCTCTGCCAACCCAGGGAGGGCCCTGCACTGAGCTCAGGTCTCGTTCTTAACCTGAGGAGTGAGCAGGCCGCTTCTTTTCACCAGACAGGGTGGGGTTGGGGCTTCTCTGGCCGGACTTAGCGCGTGGAAGGATCACGTTATTCCGGCCAGATCCTCCCCACCCCATCTGGCGCCCCGGTTGGCCAGAGGGGGCATGTATAGCCCAGGACTGTTGCATGTTTTTGTGAGGGTAGCTCACATTGCTACCCAAGGGAACATGGGGAGAACATGCAAACTCCACACAGAAAGGCCCTTTCGCCAACCCCACCCAGGGTGTGGGCGCTAGTCATGGGGGAACCGTGCCCCCTTAAATTGGATGTTTGTCAATCAGTCAGACTCTTCTCTCCAATACTCCTGCTTAGACCTTACCAAGGAAGCTGAGCAGAGTGATTCCCCTGTACTTGGAGCATACCCTCCGGTCCCCCTTCTTAAAAGGGGAACCACAACCCCAGTTTGCAAAGCCAGAGATACATTTCACATGTAAGTGAACCAGTTGTGGCGAAAAAAATGTAAAGTCCCTGATGCTCTACACAAAATGGCATTCAGAATAGTGAACACAATCTATTTAATCAAAAAACATTACAGTCAGGAACCTATATATGGCCTTTTTCTTTTGTCACATCTTTAAAGCAGCAGTTTGTAACTTTTCCACCTTAATATCATATTTCCAGAGACATTGTGATGGTACATCAACTTACAACAGGTTTAATGACACCTCTGTCATGGTCTGAGGGGGTCTGTGTCACCTTCACTGGCACTATGTAACTTCGAGGTGCATTGTAGGAACCCTTCCACACTAAAAAACTACACATTTTTACGGCTTTGACTGCTTTACGGCATACGGCTTACGGTATACTTATTTATTGAAACACATGGCGAGTCAAACATTTACCAAAGCAGCTGCCAAACAATCCTAAACAAGGTAGCCTAAGACGTGGGTTGTGCAGAACTGCGGCAGTAAGTCCTCATCGGAGCTCCACTCTTTGATAGGGATTTCATATGAACCCAAACCGTTAATAATCATTATTTTCTCCATATACCGCTCCCTGGCTTTTTTTGCGTTCCGTCTGTTCACTTGGTGAAACAGAAAAGTAGTTTTGAAAGTCCGTCCCGTCTTCATTCGCTATCAAAACAAATGCACGCGACGGGGACAGGAGTTTTCCGGCAGTACGCGGTGGTGCTCATGGGAAATGTAGTGTTCTTTCTGGTAAAGCACTACCGCTTTTGTCCAAAGGAGCCGCCAAACTCAACAAAAGCTGAAAGTTACATTGTGCTGCTTTAAGCCAAGCTGTGAAGATACCTTTCTTTTGATAGGAAACAATATAAATACATTGACGTGTCTTTCTTCACCATGATCCTGAAGAGGGGTTCAAAGGACATTGGAGAGACCCAATGACACTGACATTGCCCTTTGGCTCGGTTGTAGAAAAGAAAACCAGTTCTTGAAACACTGAACCAGCTCTGAACTGTCTTCTAGTACTAACCCAGAATCAGCACCTGGTTCAAGTTGTTCAAAAATGAGTGTATGTTGATTTGCAATGCCAAGGGATAGGGATCCTGACAAAAATATTCTCTCTCTCTCTCTATGTATGTGTATATATATATATATACATATATATATATATATATATATATATATATATATATATATATATATATATATATATATATACATACATACATACATACATTGTAGCCTATGTATATTCCTGCTATATCAAGTCAAAAAAAGTTGATGATGATGATGTGAAAGTCAAACACACACTAACATGAACAAAAATGTTTGATAAAATTGACTCATATTCAACATTGCATGAACTCTTAATGATTTCCACCTGGTCTTTGTTGCTATGGAAAACAGGATTCTTGGGCTGTAAAGGCCCATTTTTGAGAAGTGAGTCAATCGGTATTCATGTGACAGTGGCACATATCCAAGCACATATAGGCTGAATAAAAAAAAAAAGGAATTTTCATGTCATACACGTAATTTAATGAGGATGTCGTGCGGTGTCACACAGCCTGGCGGCCTGTGCTTGTTGATGCAGTTGTTCTGGAAAGTTAGGTGACAGGTAGCAGACCTCATGGATGCTTCCCAAAAAGCTCAGACAAGGCCTGGATATGGACCAGGAAACGCCTTCCCTTGTGGTTTTGTTGTCTGGTTGAAAGTCATACTTATAGCATCCAAGTAAGAGATATGATTCAAAGGGAGGATTTACGGATTTGATTTTGTGGAGGGCTATCAGGCAGTCTGGGTTTGTTTACACTCATACTCAAGTTACTGAGAAGCATCGCAGTCTCATTAAAAATTATACACAAAAGATAAGTAAGTCTAGATAATTGTGATCTATTCTATATACAAAAAAAAATATGAGGTGTTGACAATTTGATAGGAACGATTTCCAAAATGGACGCTCTTGAGGATTAAACAATGCGTTTTCCTGACACTGACTACTCCACCTTCCCTCTGCTGCTTGTGTTTCAACTCCCTTTCAGCGCTGATGTATGGATAATGTGTGACAGGGTGAGCTCCAGTAAAACCTTGCATACATGCCAAAATACATTTTACAAGTACTGCTGTAATCAGGCTGCAGCCAGAGGCTCATAAATTACCTCAGTATGTCTGGTTCTGGGGAACAAACACAGCTTACTGGTCACTGCTGAGGGCTGGAGAGACAGCAGGCCACGATCCTTGAGCTGAACCAACTGTGAGTGGCTCTCGTGATGTTTGTGAATCAGTTTAACAGAGAAAGGAACAACCAGAGATGTGTTTTATATATATATATATATATATATATATATATATATATATATATATATATAAATAATTTTTTTTTTATATATTTTTATATATCTTTTTTTTCTTTTTTTTATGATAGGAAAATTATGATAGAAATAATTCATGCACCTGTTTCATCAGCTGAATGCATGAAGGCAAATACTTGCATCCTACTGCATGTTTTAAGTTTAAGTGTCTGCATATGCCTTGATGCTCCAACTCTCCTGGCAAGTATATAACATGTTTAATGCTGACATTATACATATTTAGGATACACTGAAGGATTCATCAAGGTTTCAAACACTCCTGCTCCTGTGAATTATCCAAATGATTTGGAGTGCTCCAGCAGGTCTCATCATTCAAGTCAGGAGCCTGTTTTGTTCTTTTTAATCTCAGCCATAACCTTCAGTGTCGTCCTCTAGCAGGAAATGCAGTTTATCAACTGGGGATGTCACTGGTGGAGATGATACATGTGGACTGCACTTCCCCAGATAATTCTAATAACGTGAAGCCCTGTTCCTGCTCTGTTTCTTGTTTTCAAACTAACAAGGAAATTCCTGAACTGAGAGAGGTTGATCAAATGAGATAACATTTTGAAGTGTGCAGTTGAATCCCTGGGTGACAGACCAGTATTGAATAAAAGCACCTTGTAATTTCAGTCAGGGAGAGGAGAGGCAGCTTTTGTCTCTTTTCGTTGTTTTCTTTTTTTAAATATGATGTCTATTTTGCACACACTTGCTGGGTAAACATGGACTGAAATAATATGTGAGTGCTGTTTCATAAACATTAAGCCACGGTGTGGGTTATAAGTGTTGTGCAGAGAGGGTGAGAACATGATGGCAGCATATATTACTGTAAATATATGTAAATTTCAAAGTACAGTGCCATTTGTTTTTGTTTTTTCATTTACAGACACATTTAATCTAAGGTCCATGGGATGGCAGCACTGAGCATGACCTAAATGTTGAGACAATTCCACAAAACAAGTACTTGCAAAAGAAGTGTTTGGTTTTCACAAATCAAATCTGAAAGGGAAGGAATTTAGGTTCTAAGTAGCCCCCAGCTTGCCCCGACAAGGAATGAAAAGTCAACAGTTTTCTGTCATGCATGATGCAATTTCAATTCTGCCTGTAGCCGAACACTGAAACAAAGCAGATTTTGTGTTTAACAATGTGCAGAACACACACTCTTTTGATGATAAATTTACAACAGTCCTCACCTTCAACATCTTCTCATTTTTTACATAGCTGTCAAATAAAACCTCTGCAGAGGAAAGCTCATAACTGCTTTTAGAGTGCAGCCTGTATCTATGAAATCCAAGATATGTTGCTTTTTGTTCTGGGAGAGAATGAAGTTGAGTTTATACAGTGTATACACACAAACACAAAGACACCATCGCCTGCTTGTGAAGCCAATAAGCAGGCTGTGGCTTTGGCAGTGCTCTATCTTATTAACAGGGCGTTTGTTGCACTTGACATTTATTGTGGCTCCAGGGCCGTGAACTTCATGCAAACGCCATCGAAGCATTCAATGCCAAGGGCTTAGGGCCTCCTGTTCCGGCGTCATCACAAGTCTTTTCACGCTAAGATAAATCACTTCCACTGGACCCCAAGCACAGGGAGTAATAGCATTGGAGGAGGGGGATGAGAGAACAGAGATGAACGAAGCATGAGGATGGGCATTCAGAAGAAAAAGATGAGGTTCAAGGAGAGGGGTGTTAACATCCACAGAATACCCAGAGGTTAATGCCAGCCCCATTTCTCCCTTGTTAATTGTTGGGTGCATTTACAGAAATATCACTAACCATTATGAGGGGGGCGTATGGTTTGGTTAAATGCATTTTACATCTCAGGGGGATCTAAATGCTGTCACTACATGACATGATGACAGCTTTACTCATTGCTTCAGGACATTAGAGTTCCAGTTCTTTACCAAGCGCTCTTGGCCTATAGGCTTTCATGGGGAAGTGGGTTCTCTGCCTGTGGAAATTGTCTGTATCGCTGTCAAGGTAGACAGCACAGATTACTGAACATGTTCATCTAACTCGTGGATGGGTATTTACAGTGGTTTTGGATAAGTTGTATAAAATGGATGGATGGATGGATGGATGGATGGATGGATGGATGGATGGATGGATGGATGGATGGATCAGAAAAAAGTAGGCATTCCATGTTTCTGTTTTTGCATATAACCAATTCACTACAATTCAATATAACTTCCAACTTGAAAGCAAAACTCATCTTTTTCTGAATATTTCCAGGACCATGAAAGGTTTTAAGCTACACCTTAAAAAAAATAACTTTGGTTCATAAACCCAATGAAAGAGCAAAGAGTGACTGAGAACTAAACTAAAAATAAACAAGGGAATGGTCTCACCTGGGACTCAAGACTTGAAAGTGGTGTCCAAATGAAAAACTAACTCTAAAAATGGACCAAAACTTAATTTTGCTGGGCAATTATCACAACAACTCTCTTGAGGATGCTGTTTTTTGTTTTTCTTTTTTTCCTTTTTGAGAAATTATGACAACTGCATTAAATAGACAAGAATGTCTGAGTTGGCTCAGAAACATGTGTGAATTGTAGAAATAGTTCTGATGTTCTGATATCACAACAGCAGAATACTACTATCTGTAGTCCTGTCTGACTTCAGAAACCACGCAGACTGACAGAAAGCAATTCAATTTCAAACAAATATACAGGAATGAAATTGATGTTCACAAAAAGAAGAAAGAAATTCTATATTTTAGATTTTTTTCTCAGTATTTCATTTTTACATATACAAAGTAATAGGCTTACATTAAAGTCTAATTAACCAATACCACAGAGTGTTTATCATGTAAAAATATTAGTTTCACTTACATGTGAAGGAATATTGGATTATTTGGTAGATGTGCTATCTAGCTCCTGAGGTCTCCCGTCCCTGCTATTGGAAAAACTATCCAACCTCAGTCTCCTGTCCTGGTTGTCTCTTATGACAAATGCATTACACTTTACAGCAGTCTACCATGTATCAACAATGATGGAGCGAGCTCACAGAGCTACAGTGGGCATCGTGGCAGAGGAGACTGAGAGACTTAAAGAGTAATTAAAGCTGCAAGCAGCGATGAACGGGCCCTCGCACTCATGGCCACCGCCCCCCATAAGCATATCAGAAATGACACCACCCACGACTTCCTATGTCAAAACATTCAAAAGTTATAGCAGAATAAGGGACAACCAATCAGAAGAAGGGCGGGGCTAATTCAAGCCAATGAAGGTCAAGGACTCCATACAAAGTCTGATGACACCACCCACGACTCTCTATGTCAAACCATTCAAAAGTTATAGCAGGAAATAGGGACAACCAATCAAAAGAAGGGGCGGGGCTAATTTTCACTAATTATGGTTAAGGACTCAATACCGAGTCCCATGACACCACCCACAACTCTTTATGTCAAACCATTCAAAAGTTATGGCAGAGAAAAGTATTCTAGGGGGCGCTGTTGAGCCATTTTGCCACGCCCATTAATGCAAACCATGAAATATCAAATTTATCGCCAGGCCTGGCTTGCATGCCAAATTTGGTGACTTTTGGGGAACTATCAAATATGGACCAATCAGATGAAGGGGGGGGCGCGCTTTTTGGCGTCTAGCGTCGCCACGGTAACAGTTTTGAAAGAGAAAAGTAATGCGCGTAGTCGCAGAATGGAGACGCATATTTTGATGTATAACACACCTGGGTGCACGTTACGGTTCGGGCCGTATTAATTCTCGAAGGAATGGCATATATTGCTCCAAAATTACGTGATTAATGCAGAATGTTCAAAATGGCCGACTTCCTGTTCGGTTTCGGCCATGGCGCCAAGAGACTTTTCTTTAAGTTGCGACATGATACAGGTGTGTACCGATTTTTGTTCATGTACGTCAAAGCGTATTATGGGGCTTGAGGCACAAAGTTTTTTCTGTCTGAACCAATCAGATGAAGGGTGGGCGCGCTTTTTGGCGTCTAGCGTCGCCACGGTAACGCTTTTGAAAGAGAAAAGTAATGCGTGGTGTCGGAGGATGTAGACGCACATTTTGATGTATAACACACTTGGGGGCACGTTACGGTTCGGGCCGTATTAACTGCCGAAGGAATGGCATGAATTTCGCCAAAATGACACGATTAATTCAAAATGGCCGACATCCTGTTCGGTTTCGGGCATGACCCCAAGAGGCTTTTCTTTAAGTTGTGCCATGATACAGGTGTGTACCGATTTTCGTGCATGTACGTCAAACCGTATTGTGGGGCTAGAGGCACAAAGTTTTCCAGGGGGCGCTGTTGAGCCATTTTGCCACGCCCATTAATGCAAACCATAAAATATCAAATTTTTCGCCAGGCCTGGTTTGCATGCCAAATTTGGTGACTTTTTGGGCACGTTTAGGGGGGCAAAAAGGCCCTCCTTTCGTCAGAAGAAAAAAGAAAGAAAGAAAGAAAAAAAATTCCTACAGATACAATAGGGCCTTCGCACTGCAAGTGCTCGGGCCCTAACTACAGAAGCAGAAACAAGGGAGTGACCAACAATACTGTAAACGTAATTTAACTTCCACGCCTGTTGGGGGCATATTACTTTGAATAAAGTTCCAAATATGCACTGTTACAATTAAGCTTGAGTTTCAAAACTTAATCATATTTAAACCACTGATTTTATCTGATTTTATCTATTGTTCTTTTTTCTTTCTTTTTTGTTTAAACTTTAAATCATGCTTTTTTCCCTACTATGTGATGTTTTAATATCTCTGTAAAGCAATTTGAATCACCTTGTTGTGCTATATTGTGCTATACAAATAAACTTGCCTTGGCTTGCCTTATAGCCTCAAGTATAATGGTAGGTGAGATGACTCAGTCTGAGGGTTGCAAGCTTCTGTTGTGCTTTCAGACTTCAACAAATGACATCCTGTCTTCTAACTGACACGACAGCCATTAATGGATAAGCTGCAGAAAACTTTGATGACAGTAATGGGAGGAACATGTCAACACACAGTGCATTGTGCACCACTATTTATGGGGCTTTGCAACAAACTGGATAGCTCCTGCTTACTGTTACTTGTCAACAAAAGAGGTGTGCAGACTGTAGAAGTCCCATGTCCTTCACAAACAGAAAAACTATGACTATGTATCTTGTCTTATAGGGAAACAAGAACAAACTGGAAAAAGCCTTGATAGGCTGCAAATCTGGGCATATGTAACTGGCAAACAGTATCTGAAAAGTATAGAAACTAAAGAGAGAGTCTGAAATTCACAAGCTAGTGTATGGTCTTATTATGAGTATAACAGAACAAGCCCTAATAGTGGTACGCATTAAAAATGGCTCCAGTGCAGAATGATGAATGTTCCCATGGAGCCCACCACATCCTCCCAGCAGCTTTCAGGGACAATTCATCTACACGCAGTCAGCCCTGAATTGTAAATCAAACTTCTTGCAGATCCAAATGATTCACTGCAATTTATTGACAATAATTTACGCAAGTGTTTTTCAGATGCTTTTAACTCTGCTCTGGCAGTAATTTACAAACCCAGAAAGAAAAAAAAAAGAAAAGAAAAACAAGGCCGCTGTATTTCTTCTGCTTGACTGGCAGAGCAGTTGCTAAGTGATATGGAAAAAAAAAGGCTGATAAAAGCTCATGAATTTAAAAAAGCTGATGTTCTTGGAAAGGCAAAAGGAGGATACTGAAGAATTTTCTTTGGGCTACCTTCTGACCATTGTGCAGTGTGTTTTCATAGGTTTGACTCAGACCCGAAACAAAAATGCTGCTAATCATTTGAACAAAAATATACCAAAGGTGAAATGCTAACAGACAGTGGAATGCACACAACCTTATTCGGGGTGTTTTCTATCATTATTTAAACCAAAAAACATATTTTTTTATTGTGTCACATAGGAACAATCGTGAAAGTTATAATTGAGTGATATACTATGATATATGCTTTATTGATTGCCATGCCATATAAAGTCGATGTCGCTGATGTTTGACCTGTTATGTGGATTTTCCATCACAACTTGCACCTTTTGTAAGGGATCATTATGTGCTGTTCTTACAAAGGTAACACTGATCTCATCAGATGCTGTGTGACACTGACAATGCTGACAGCAATCACCTTCCCACATCCCGCCACCTCAAAGGTCATCGCAAATGAGGGAGATGTGTGAGGAAGGTCCGTTCTCCTGCCACAACCTGATGTGGCCTCTGGCACACTGGCTGATGAGACCTAAACATCATCATACGGTCATTATTTCAACGAGAGAGGCTTCTCTACTCACTGTCTCTGCGGATGTGGCTGCAGCCAGGTGGATATGAGAGAGAGAGAGAGAGAGAGAGAGAGAGAGAGAGAGAGAGAGAGAGAGAGAGAGAGAGAGAGAGAGAGAGAGAGAGAGAGAGAGAGAGAGAGAGAGAGAGAGAGAGAGAGAGAGAGAGAGAGAGAGAGACAGAGAGAGAGAGAGAGAGTTTTCTCCCCGAAGTATGAAGTACTACTTTTTTTTTCTTCCTCTCTTGTCTCATGGTGAATGTAATTACCGCACACACTGGGTGAATTAATTAATTACAAAGCTGGCTGGGTATCAAAGGTAAATGATTTAATTACATTTCCTGCATCTTTGTTAAGAAGCCAACAGTCAGGCAGTCGTAAGCAGGGCTGTGGCCCTCTGCGGCGCCTGAGGGCTGAGTAGATGGAGGTGTGTATGTTTGGTTCTGTGTGTGTCCTTTTGCATGAAAAAGGTAAATGAAAAAGAAAGGCAAGCGTTTGCCAAAGTACACATCCTTGGACTAATACAAACACAAATATTACTTTAACCTCAACAGGAAAGCTACAGAATCACTTATTTTGATGTAATACGACTAAATATTTTTATTATATTAATTATATCAAAGATGGTATATAATCTATTACTAATAAAGATCATAATTTTTACACTAAAACTCACCAAGTAGTTAGACTAGCAGCTATTACTGTCGGAGTAAAAGTTAGTGTAAGTGGATGTTTTAATTGTGATGAAATGGAGATATATTGTTTATTTAAAACAATTATTGGGGAATTGTCCTGATCTTGAAAGCATCAATCAAAGACACTCTTCTTGAATGTTGAATTTCTGGCTGAGCTTACATGGAATGATGATTGGAGCATTGAGAGGCCAATTTAGCTAAATAATCAGAGCAGACTAGGCTTTATGGGAGGAGGGCAGCAAATGCCTGCCATCCCTGGGACACATGCCACCCTCTGGAAGAATCAACTACTACAAATCTGACCATTTTATTCAGCCAGTTGCTTATTGGTCCCTGTAATCAATAGTTTTGCAAAATGTATTTTAGTTGTAATGCTAGTAGTTGTAATATTTACTTTTAAGTTGTAAATATGGTAGAGTTCATTTAAAAAGTACGATTTTGTAACCGTCCTGTGAATTGCTTTGGACGGTATTGCCGAATTATTTTATGATAGAGTTGGTGAGCCCTGTCCACTTACAGCATGGACTGAGCTGTGCTTGTGTGTGGTGTTTGCATATTGTCCTGTGCAAGCATATGCTGGGGTTTTCTTTCAAATGCATGTTAAATTAACTAATGATTCTAAACTCAAGCAGATATCATAGATACCCAGAGACTCTATTACTGTTTGTCTGTTAGCCCCGACCATCCTGGCTAGGCTTTTTTAAATTCACATTAAATGTTGCTTGTGGAAATGTTTCTAATACCCCTCCCAATCATAACCATTGTAACCTATACAGAATCTACTCAATAGCAATGGGGGGGGGCGGGCTCTATGCAATGACTCATACAGGAGTGTCCGAGAGCTCAAACTGCCTTTAATCTTCTTCAGAATAAATCAAGCATAGCTCATGGATTGATGCATTGTTCTTACACTAGCGTTAGCAATAATAGTAGGGGTATTACAGCAACATGTTTTTCTATAAATTACCAGTATTGGTTTCAGCACTGCAAGAATAGTGTAATAGAATCCACATTTATTTCTTGTCTTATGCCTCATTCACATGGGATTCAAATTATCTGGGGACCTGTGGTGATTTGTAAAAATCAGAGGATGTCTGTAACTGTAATCCATGTCTGTGATTTGTAAAGTAAAAATTCCACTGTAAATTACCTCCCTTATTTCATCAAACCAGGGTCATGATGTAATTTTAATTCCATCCGAATGCACATATTAGTCATTCACTGATGTGCAGGCAGGAATATTTTTTTTTTTATTCTTCCTGTCGCCTTTTCTGCCTCTTTCCCAGCATAATTTTGACAATTGGAACCAGCCTTTAGGGGCCAGTCGAGGAACTGCAACAAAATTGAGTTCTGTATGAGTGTCAATGAGGGAGTACTGATTGGTGCTGGATTTTGAAGCCCATTTTTCATTGTACAGGGAGCACAACCATGTCGCTCAGCAAGCCAATGGGAACAGGCCCACCGCATGTCAATCAAAGTTAGCTTTGCTCCTAGGTCCTTCAGCTGAATCCCCCAAGATATCTGCAGAGGTGCCATCAGACGTTTCCAGCGCAATATAGTGTTTAACATGTCGACTCAAAAATAACCATTGCGTTGAGCCAGAAAACTTGGCTGTCTTATGTTTGCAACAGAAGTTGTATGTTTGGAAACGTTTGCATACTCAGGTAACTTTCTTACCTTTAGAAAAAATGCATTTGTTGTCATTTGTTGAGTTTTTCATATATAGCATGAAATCTTTTGTTATGTCAAGCTTTGCTTACTATTTAACTCTACAACAAAAATGTTAGTTTAAATGTAAATACTGTTTTTTATGATATATGCTTACAGATTCATATAAATACAGTACATTGTGCTATTTTTTACCAACATAATTTCTAAATATACTGATACCTCCTCTGAAGCTGTTGAATTCTTTTCTTCTACTTCAAAGAAGTTGTTTTCCGCAAAAGATAAATACAGATGACCCACTGCTTCAAATGCCTCATGGAAGCAACTTCATACACAAGAAGTTTCTCATGGAAAAGCATCTGTAAACACACACAGCAGAACAAGTTTACATTCTGTGTTGTGACCAACACATTACAGGACAGATAAACCTTTGATAATATGAGGATACACTCTCATACATACTATTTGAGCTTGATCTGTATGGAACAGTAATGCTTTTGTGATGTCACAGATCATTTTATTGAGGAAAAGATTATGAAAAGAAGCCATGTTCTTGATGAAGAACATGGGGTGAAAAAAAAAATCCTCTTCCCCACATGCCTGAGTAATTGCTGAAGAAGCAGGCCTTGATCCAAGATAAATAGAGCCTTTTTCTGGGGTTTTGTCACTGCACAAAGAAGCTGTTTATAGCACAGAGGCCTTGGATAAACCATTTTCTGGCCAAACTAGGTAAATGAAGCACAATTGGAAGCCCATTACAAAATTGAAAAACGGGTGCCTTTTGTTTTAACTGTGTTAGAATCGAACTGAGGGCGCCTCTTCTACTCTGTAAACCTGCATTAAACTACAGGACTCAATAATTATAATGTTCAGGATCCTTCTGAGGGGCGAAGAAAATCAATGGACTAAGGACAAAGAACCTATAGCCATCACTTAATTCTCTTATCAGTGTGATTTAGGGGAAGAGGAGGATGTTAAATAACTGTAAATCTTTAGCTATGACTTTGAGGGTGCTTTATGGCAGTTCTTACAGCGTCTCCCAGACAGAATGTCCATACCTTCCGCAGACCACACAATTTATAGCTTTATTACCCTTTGTCTTAAAGAGCAGAGAGACATAGCAGGGAAAAAGGAGATAACAGCCCTGCACAGGGGCAGCTGAGAAAAAAAAGTCAGATGCCATCATCAACAGAGACGTATCTGTGACAGGTTCACAGCTCGGGAGCAAAGCTTCTATACAGGGATGGGATGTGAGAAAGCGTGGATGACCACCTTCTACTAAACTAGTCCCCCATAAACTTGCACTGTGAGTCACAACATATACCCAAAAGGCAGCACATCAAGATACTGCCCCCTGTGGAAGGAGCAAAACTCAATTTCTGCCTTATCTCCTGATGATCAGATTAACTTGGCTGTACCGACCCTCCCCTGCCACCGCACCTTCCAAGAGGTCACAGGGAGGCCTGACAAAGGGGAGGGATGAGGGGAGAGGGGGCAGACAGTGGGAGGGAGCTTTTTTCTCCACAGAGTCATGAGTTCCTCTAGTCCGGGCAGATGCTTCCTCATATTTTCTTGCAGCACTGACAAGTAGCTTATTGTTTCCCTTGATAAGGGTACAGTGTTCCCGGTAATGGGAATTAGAGGGAGGCGTAAGTCACTGAGACGCAGGGTGAGACTGAATCAATAGATAATGGGAGATTTCTCATGGATGCAAAAGGCAAGGATATTATCAGCACTATTTGAAAGAGCAAGGCCTTTTATTTGTCTTCGAGCTACATTTGTGGGTATAGTCTGAAGGCTAGAAATAAAAGTTACACTCTGCTTGAACTTTGAAGAGGCAGTTTAATAGTGTCTCCAGACAAACGCCCCAGACAGCATGTTCTGAACTTTGTCAACTCATGATGACTGAGGGTTCAACAGCTTGATAAACAAAACATTATTCATGGTAGTTGAAAGGAAAAAGGTCTTGTGGAATAGCTGATGATGGTGCTTGGTATTCAGCAACTTTTTTTTTTACTGATTTCAGATGTAATTTTTGACAGCTTTTCAAGAAAATTGAACAAAATTTCAGTTACATCACAGGTGACAAATGATTTGTTTCTTGGGTTTCTTGGGCATTTTAACAAAAAAAGAATAGCTTGATAATGACGTGCTCCAAGTTGTAGTTTCAGACCCTAATAAATGGTGTTTTCCATGTCCAACAGTGGTCCAGCTAGACTCTCTCTTTGCGTTCCCACAAATATTTTGACATGAAAACGCATGTTCTTCAGATCTTTTAATAAATCATTTGGTTGCTAAATGGTTAATACAACAAGAAGGCCAAATGTATAAAAGTATTATTCATTTATTTATCCTGTCCTTCGGGCCATGTGTGTCTTCTGTGCAATAACTAGTTAGCTTAGAAGCACATGTCTATCTGCAGGGTGCGCTTTGTTTTAAGATCACAAGTCAGCTTTGGGCTAACATTGGAAATTTAAATTTGTACACGAATAACACTATAGCTGTCATGGCACATTATATTGTTAAAGAGTGCATAGCGTACAGTCTGAGAGCTTGTACTCTCATGCACAAAAAACTGAGCCTGCATTACTACACACCAAATTGACAAAGAAAATATTTGACAATTGTATTTGTAATTCAATTTCTGATAAGATAATGCAGTTTTCCCTGCGGTAATTCTGGCCGTGACAGGGACACTAAAGCACAGTTAACAGACCATGCTGGTAGGAAGAACTACACAATTTACATTCTCAATTAGTATGCTGACTTGGCTAAAAGCCAAAGAATCGCAGACATGAATTATTTCCCAAACACACTTCCTTCATCTACAGTTTGACCACAGTTCTGGAGTTGTATTGGACTAAGCCAGGTTGGTAAAACATGCTTGCAAAAAGTAGATGGCACAAACAAGCACGTTTTTTCTAACCCTTGCAGAAATATTGACCTCAAAGCTAAAGTCTGTCTACGTGGCCCCTTGACCTTGGTGACAATGGGAGCAGCTGGCTCGACAAACTCACTTGGCTTTATCTCATTTTTAGCAGGTCTAATGGTTGCACTGAAATAAAAATAGATTAAGGGAAAAAAAATCAAATGGTAGAGGACTGATGTCAAACCGTGCGTGGAGACAAAGATGAGGACCAGTTATTTCTAATTTGAACCCCTGCTCTGATGTCTGAGACAAGGAAAATCTGACGACATGTTTTCAGACCTAGGCAGCATCAAACTAAGGGAAGCAGTTGTGTTATTTTGCAGCTTTTGAGGTGTTACTCATTATAGTTTCTGACTGTTTCAAAAGTTTAATGGCTGTACTTAATTATGTTAAGGCCACTTAAAAATGACAGTAAACTCCCCCTTCATTTGTCTATACAGTACACAGGAAGTCAACAGAACAATGGTTTTCTTGGTAAATGCAAATATTTTAGCTTAATGGCATACCTCACTTTAAAAGAACTTCTGCCTCTGATACCATTAACAAAGTTTGGCCCGGTTACTGCACCTCAAACAATACTAAGATCAAAGTGAAGGTTTGTGTCCTCTTGCTTGATAAATTATTGTTCACAGCTGCCTTACATTCATTGACCAGGAGCCAAAAAATCATGCTGTATAGCAGACAGGAAGTCAACAAAACAATGGTTTTCAAATGTTCTAAACACATATCTGTTATAGCTAAGACTTCAAACAGCAAACCTAAAACAACTTCCTCCTCTGAAAAAGCAGCTGAAACGAAACAGAGTTTCTCTAATTTGTATTTTATCTCCTACACTTCACGTTGTAAAGCTGTCCAACAATTGTTTTGTTAGTGAGAAACGTTAGCAACGATATCGCACACAAGATAAAATCTTGACCTTAATGGTTCTGCAGAGCTGCAAAAAAATTAAGAACCAGGGAGGAGAGTAAGCATAATATTCCATACCCTCGGAGAAAGATTTGTGGTCGTGTATTAAGAATATTGAATCCTGAGCCATCCAACATGGTCAGTGATCAGAGCAGCAGAGTTGGTGTCCTCTTCCTGACAGCTCCCCCTAGGGCCCTGGAATACATTAACCACTGGGGTCCACAGGGGCGTTGGGAATAATTACTCATTCCTGCCATGTGACATCCTCAATAAATTAAACTCCCCCCATAAGTTTTAAAGGCAAATGCATATTGTGGCTATCACTTAAAGGCTGGCCTGTCCGTGCTTGTGCATAATTTCTTGTAAGAATTTGTTACCGCAACTTAGTAACTGGACCCAGCAGCTGACTACAGATGAGTGAGCAATGTGCCATTGAAGTTGGAGGGAATGGAGTGAGTGTGGAGCAAAATGCATTAAAGGCTTTGTATATGTGCTTTCATCATTAATAAATCTTACTCCATTAAGCTTTAATCTCATTATAAATCACGCTCTCATCTGCCATGAATCATCTCCACACTTTGTTAGCTAAATTAGGGGAAGAATTCAGACACATTATTGAGATTTTAATGATTTTTTTTTTCTTTTAACTATCTGAAAAGCAAAGAAAAGTTATTGGCCTAACACAAAATGATTGTATAAGCCCCCATAACTAATGGCTCGAAGGAAATGTAATTATGATTTAATAATTGACATATAAAGCCTAGGGAGATTTAATTTTTTTTTTTTGGCAATGGACTTGATGCATAAAAATCGCTTCCTCTAACAGTAATGTGTCCAAAAATGGTAATTACATATAAAACCTGAGCAAACACGCCCAGCAGCAGATTAAAGGGTGAGACGGAGATGTTATCAAATCCCAGCATTGGCAGATAAGTTTGAAAAATAGAGCTGGTGATACATTCTTTCAATAAATAATTTTCTACTGTTCAGGAGTGACAACAGCAGTGACAGCTCAAAGATAAAATACGCTGAGGAACATCAACACCCCTACTCGAAAACTAATTAAGTGTCACATTGAGCTTATAGTGAAATCATTTACTTGCTTCAGTGTATCATTTGTTTTTTATTGAGCACACAAAGAAATATCTTGAAGATAATTCTTGTACAAAGCTTAAAACGAGTCACTTACTCCAGTGTTGTCACAGAAACTACTCTGGACTGTTGTGTTTTTGTTTTGTTTTGTTTTTCTTCTACAGAGCAGACTCCCCTGAGATAATTTTCTCCTACAAAGAGACCACTAGGGTCAAGTTTGGTGAAATTTTATATTCATCCTCTGTCTGCGCTCTTTTCAACAAGCGCTAATGGTCTATGAGCAGCACCAGTGGCACAGGCCATCATTGGTAATAAGTCAGATATGTAATGTGATTAGTAAAGTCCCTAACAAAGGCCCTCAGTCAAAAGCGGCAACAGCAAAGATCATAAGACACATTAAGCAAAACTCCATCATGATGTGAAGGAACATCTGAGCTCTCAGCTGCCACCATCCATTTTCATAATGACAGTAAATGCAGCTGAAAGCAGTTGGTCCTCTGAATGGTATTAAGATCTCTTCTTTCAGTTTTGATTAGGGGGCTTGCAGAAGATGAAGAGAAATCATTTAGAGGAGAGTAAGTGTGTCAGGAGATAATGGCTCCACAGGTTCAGCACGATTAAGAAACACCGACTCAAACTGAGGCTGATGAAACCCAGCAACAACCTGAGAAATTCAGGCGTGTGTGCGCGCAGGTGCAGGCATTTGTTTAGGCATCGCATTTACCCGATTGCCACGAATGCTTGTTTCTGTGCGTGAGTGTGTGCATGGATGTGCATATCTGCCTGGCGAAGATCTGGAGCTCTTTGTGTTTCATGTCAGGGATTTCGGTCTCAGTGACAACATTTCACATTGATGTGACAGCTCCAGGTAAATTCAACTAAGAGGGTTAAGTGTCTGCTGTAAATACTTTGTCTTAGCATATTTAGCCAAATTAAGGTCAAAAATTAATTTCTGACTGATTGCTTACATGGATGAGGTCATAAGCATTCTTTTTTTAAGCAAATTGCATTTTCCTTTTGTCATCATTGCTTTTGCTGAAGCTCATGCTCCGATTTATATAAACTAGTGCGAGGGACCATGTAAATCACCTGGAGATTCAAACTGGAGCTTTGAGAGAACTAAATTCTTCAAAAATCTCTTTTAAAACTTTACGAATGTTCCATATGCTCTGACCAAAACAAAACACCCTGACAGGTGCCAGTTTACGATATCGCTCTCTTTATCTCCTCAATTTCCCCCGACAGAAAGAAAAAAAGACAGGTAGAGAGGAGGGGAGAAAAGAGGGAAGGGGGGAGCGCAGGGGACCTGAAGTGTGTTTAGGAGGAAGATGGCTGTCAGTAGCTGTCAATCGTTGGCTTTTTGATGCCATCGTCTTGGAGCAGGCCTGTCTGTCTCATAGTGCACCAGCTATCAAACACTCACTCACAGCAGAGACAGACACTGGGGTAGAAACATGAAGGGATTCTCTCTCTTACACCTGGAGTGTAAACTTTGTGAAATCTAGGTCTGTGAATTAGGGTGGAGCTGATCATCCTCACCTGGCTTCAAAACAATGAGCAAGTTGAAGAAGCAGTGAATGGTTGGCAAAATATTGTGACTCTGTTGAGTTTTCTTTAATTCTTCATGTTGTAATGCATGGCTTTACTAATGAATAATAAATCGTTTAATAATGGCTTATAAAGAATTACTAGGTAACTTAACATAACTTTTATTACCAAGTTTAAAATTCAAACTTCCTTATACATATATATGTATATATATATATATGTATGTGTGTATATATATATATATACACTTACATTAGGGCTGTGCGATTAATCAATTTTAAATCTAAATCTGATTTATTAATCACAATCAATGTTAAAAAAAGGAAAATCGGAAAATCGATGTTCCTTTTTTGCAGCTGGCTGCATTACAGACAGAGCTCGTCTAGTCATCTTTGTTTGGTCAAGAAAATTGTAAATGTTGTCACTTTACTAAACTCAAGGAGGATTTACAGTATCTTTCAATTGCACTTCCCAATAGGTACATTTGTTTGCTATTTTTCTTTAAAAATAAAGATAAAATATTTGAAACAATTTATTCCATTGTCTTTTGTAGTTTTACCAAAAAAATCGAAATCGAAATCATAAATCGGGTTTTCAGAGAAAAAAATCGGGATTTTATTTTTGTCCAAAATCGCCCAGCCCTAACTTACATACATACATACACACACATACAATATTTCCATACTGGCAATTGCTTCTGTGGTTTTGCTGTTTTCATGTCAATGGGCTGCTTATGAGCAGCGGGGATTAGTTGTTGCACACACGTATTTTTCCTCGCGCCAGTGATGCCATCTTATGTGTATCATGTTTGATTGTATTGCCAGTATCACCTCAATGAAACAACGCCGACAGACGGTGTTTGTCCGGTCCATCCCCGTTATACTGCAATGGGAAACCAAAGTCCCTTAAGCGGATAAGTTGTTGCACAAACGTCTTTTTCCTATCGTACATTGTCGTTTGCTTCCAACTTACCGTGCGTCGTACAGAGGCCAAAATTATCATACAAACAGGATAATTATCGCACAACTGGCAACAATGCTGCTGCAAAAAAAAACCTCCACTCCTATAAAGCCAACCAAACAAACGAAGAGAATGAACTGACCAGGAGTATAAACAGATGGACCAGCTAGGAGGAAGAGAAAGATGAGACAAGATTTACTCACAGGGCTGACAAGACACCGGTGCAAACAATCGGGGAGAGGCCAAGGAATGTAAAACAGAAAATAACGAGACAAAGACAGACCTTCAAAGTAAAACAAGAAATAAAGATACCAGAAACAGCAGAGGACAAAGGCAAGAAAACAAGACAAGACCCAAGAACACTGAACTGAATAGAACCCAGATCCTAACAGAAAGAACAAAACAAAAGAAGCAAGTATAATACAAGAAATTAAAAGGTTAAGAGTTCATTAAAGTGACTCAGTACTTTACTATTTTTATACAAAACAGGCAAATGTTAGAAAAAAAGGCCATCAACTCGTGAGACTTTTCTGCTGGTAAGAGAGGAAAACATTTGACCACTCAGGGCAAAGTTCAGGGAAATGATCGACAGTTACATGAAAAAAAGCACAAAGGAAATAGTGAAATAATGACCCAAGAGTCAATTGTGGGGTGAAAAGAGAATAGGAGCACATTTTTGGAAGGTAAACAAATGTCATCCAGTTGTCTTTATGTTTAACTCATCACCTTAGGTGATTATTTTGGTATGAATTTGTGTAACCTGGACAACTGTGTTGAGTCTAATGTGAATATTAATATGGTGTTTATTTTGTCAAGTGTTTTTCTTTCTGTTACATTTATGTTTACTTGTGCTACATTGTTTAAATCCTACTGCTATGGCTTGTTTGATCAGGTTTTGAAGCTCCAAGTGACCCAATCCTACTACAGTATGTGTTTGATTGGTTAGTCTTGCAGCCCAAGTCCCTCAGCAGGTCAGAATTGTCAGCAGAAAGCAGTCTAGTCATTTATTTCCAATGGTCGATATTTTGATCGATTAGCCTGTGATCTATTGAAAAAACATCCATTGTTCTTTGCCTTTATTTTCTTATTATTGGCTGCTATAGAGCATTTTGAAGACAGTGTGTCATTGCTCAGTGCTGTGGTGATAAAATCAATCTGTTCTGCTGTCCTTGGCGAGTTGTCTGCTTTTAATTTTGCCTCAGACGGATCAAATACATGGCTTCCACACTACATCACTTTATTGGTCCACGACAACAACTGGGCGGCTGTGTCCAGATGTCCAGACCGCAGATGGACACGGAATTTGGGGGTGAAATGGTGGTTTTGGCAGCCAGAGCAAAAAAAAACGAAAAAAAAAAACAGGATAAGATCCCCACTCAAGCACACAGCTAAATCCCCTGTTTCTGTAGCGGCCTTTGAGAAGTTCTGTCAGCACTTACCATTTGGCCTTGAACCTGTGCTAAACTATTGAATTCATCATGCATAAAACATCTAAGATGTACATCCAAAAGGCTGCCTGTTTATTGGCACTCACTGCTCCATAAACCATTTTCATTCCTTGCAGGATGCGACACACATGCTCCTCAGTCCTATTGGTGGCGTTTAACACAGAATATAAACCATAAAACACAATAATAAACATAAGCGGAGCAAATAAATCAGATTCATAATAACCCTGAGGTGGGATTTATGTAAGCAAAGATAGAGTCTTTGTGCAAATTGATGGTACATCCTCTATCAAAGCGCCAGTGAGACACTAATATAGTTTTATAAACACACCAGCAACACTCTAAAGTAGCTTCATCTCTCCTCTTTGGCTGGCCTAAGTGCTTAAGTAATGTATTGCTTTCATAAGTGTGCAACTTAGTGGTACTTTCTTTGCTGGAAATGTACATCCATCCTCTGGGTAGTATGATTAAGAATAAAATACAAAGACTATTACTGTGGAATAAATTCAAACTGTGAGCTGAGCAGCAGTTCTCTTCCTGAAAGGCCCCTGTGACAACGGCGGAGAGCTCTAGAGAAATCCATCAGCAGCACACTCTGTCCCCATGGCACCCAAGCTAATGTATCACCTCTGGATTGCAGTAATATCTGTCTGATAGATGTTTTCGGAGCGGAGAGGGCCATGTGCACCCCAGACAAGAGCCTCAGTCACTGGGTATAGCTCTAAAGAGGTGGGGCTCCAGCTCCTGGAGGTCCATTATACTTCTTTTTCCCTCCTCTCCTGAGTCTTGAATCCTATTCCTCTTCCGGGTCCATTCATTCTGTCCTCGTCCCCCATTCTTCAGCTATTTGTGTGCATGCATTCCTGCTCGCATGCGTTAGTCACAGGTCTCCACTGAGAGGCTGACAGCTATCCTGGGGCGATGCCTGGGTTACTCCAGTCAACTTTACTGCCTTCATCTGTCCTGATGAATGGCTGGCTGCCTTATCAGTCCCTCTGCCTGCAATCTCGAGTGGTTCCCTGGAGCCTCACACTGCCTGCGGCTTTGGTCACACTCTTCCGCAAGTAGTCCTTCTGGCTCACACAACACACCCAAAGACATATCAAGCAGAGGCGCACAATTACTTCCAGATAAAACTATTTCATTTGATGTACAGTTCAGAAAGGACATGTACATAAACGAAGCGCATCAGTTGTAGCAGTCGAAACGTACCCTCTCAAAAAGCCTCACAAGCATGCATGCAAATCAACTATCCAATCCAATCTTCTTTATTTACTCAAATTTTTGTGTGTTCAAAGAAATATTCATTTGTGCAGGGGGGGGGGTTCTTCTTCCTGGAGAAAATACAAAAGAAATCACACCTCTTTTTCTCCCTGGCTCATGCCAAAATAATCAATGCTTTCTGGATAGGGACTTGTGGTGCGACATGCATGGAGGGAAGGCAAAAAGATGCAGACATAGCTCCAGGGCTCAGGTTGTAGATAATAAGTGAGGAGAAGTCCTTGGGTATGTTTTACAGCTATCAAGACTCATCATATTTGACATGCATTCTGGTGTTTACACAGTCTCTTCCGTAAAATCCTCTCCAGCTATAGAAAGGAATGGGGTGCAGGGAGCAAACACAACTCAACATGCACACAGAAGTGCTTCAAAAAAGAGGAGCAGTTGTTGCCTTTGCTTTTTTTTTTTGCTCTGCCTCTTTTCTCCGTGTCCCATCTCTTATCCACGCCACAATTGGCGGTGTTAGCACCTGTCAGCTGACTGACTTCTTGTTCCCGGTGGCTTATGAAAAAAATCATAGCTGCAGGGCTTCCGAGGCTGCTTTCCCATCAATATGAATTCACCATGGTCTTCATGCAACATTAGGCCAGGTCCTGTTTTCATACAGCAAGCCACACGCTCCTTCGCCTGTTATATACAAGAGGAAATGAAAAGAGTAAATAGTCCTTTTAGAATGTTGCATTCGATCATGGGTGGAACCAAGTTGCCTATGAAAGGAACCAGTATACTTGGCTCTCAAAAGCACATTTTCTTTCTATCCCCAGATATAACGGTGCAGTGCCCCATGCCTGTTATTAGTGTGTCCTGTTCTCTGGTAAATAAAACAGTGCAATTCTCAGAGCAGGCTTGCTCTTACAAATGTGCAGTTTATGTACTTTTGGTTTCCGTGGTAAAGCGGGACTGCAGATTAACCTCGGAGGATTACACTTAAATTCTGCAGAACTACAAAATGTCAAGACACCTCCAGCCAAACCATTTTCTATACCGCTTCACCCATCTTAGTGTCGTGGGAGGGCTGGAGCCTATCGCAGCTGTCACTGTGCGAGAAGCAAGGTGCAGGCTGGACAGGCTGCTGGTCCATCACAGGACCACAGAGATACACAATTCATGCTCACTCCAACAGACAATTAAGAATCAGCAATCAACCTCACATGCATGTTTTAGGACTGTGGAAAGAAGCTTGACTACCTGTGCAGACACCGCTGTTTTTCCGCATGATAAAACACCCAGCTTTTCCAAGACATCATCAAAACCGTGTTTAGGAAAAATAAGGAAACTTTTTAAAAGTTAAATGTAACTGTAGAATAAATCAAATAAAGTAACTTTTTTTTAAATCCAGAAATCTGTTATGTGTCAATATGTGAAGGTGATAAGAAATGTGACATTTGCTGGTAGATGTTGGTCTCTGTTAATTACTTATGAGTTCAAAATGACTCATAGCTTTGACTAACTTGCAGCAATTCAGTTATAGTCAGTTGTTGATTTCCACCTGCTAATGAAATAAGGCATTTTATTTCTCATCTGTTTCCCCAGACCTTGAGACAAATCCCCTGCTTTTCCTCTATTTCTCCATCTCTCTTAGCCTTTTAATCATTCAGAAAGTCAATTATCTACACCACTTGTCCCTGACATCATCGTGTTAATACAAGCTGCTCTTGACCTTATGTTTGTGTGTCTTGAGCGGATGAGAGCGCCATGCTACTCCCTGATTGGATTAACTTCAGATGTGGTGTGTGTCTGGGTCTATTACACAGGCCGTGTTGTGATTTCGAACCCTGAGCCCAAACCCCCCCACTGTCACCACCCCCCGACCCTCCCACCATCACAACACTCTTCCTCAGCTACAATCCCACCCCTCTCCTCTTTTACATCTCCCCGAAGGCTCGCCCCCCCTGCACGCCATCCCCCAACACCCCACACATGCAGCATTGTCATATGCGCACTCACACATGCACATATGCCTCCGCTCATGCCTCCAAACAGTCATATCCCATGTGTCTATTGTGCAGTGATGGAATGCCTGAGGAAAACCTTTCCTCCATCCACACCCTCCGTCCCCTTTCTGCTCAGCTTTTCTGAGCGTGAAGGGGTCATCTCAAACAGGGAGCTTATAATCAACTCAATTAAGTAAGTCGGATTGCCATGGCAAATTGGTCTGGGTTATAACATTATCATTAGTGCCTCAAGTGCGGTCACAATGGGACACGGAAATCAGATGAAAATAAAACTGATAGGAAGGGAGGGTGCAGTGACTCTGGATGGAAACTGAGGCCGAGACTGAGTTAACTTTTGTGGAAACAGGTGTGAAGCATATTAGGGGATTGTGAAATGGGGAAATTCAAATATTAGCGTTGAGTGCTGCAGCACGAAGCGGTATCCTCCCTTCTACGATGAAACCTGACAAAAACAGTGAGTTGTTGCTGGAGAAGCTTCACTGTACACAGAATGAAGCTGGAAGAAGTGCTGGCTTTAAACCACGGGATCACCCCATAATTGTTTCTTAGGATTTGACATTCGCCTCTTTTTGTGGCTTGCTGAAGATGTCAACACCTTTCATATACCCAAGATTCTTCTTTTTTTTTTTCACTGGAGCTCATGTGCCCCAGAGCAGCCTGTTTGATCTTCTTGAGGACTGTCAACTTATGGCGGGACTCCATGGAAATTGAATTCTGTATTTATTTACACGGTAGGTTAATACAATAGATGCCTCAGTGATTTGAAAGTCAAACAACCACACCTGCCATTCATTTCAGCTTTTTCCTTTCTTTTTTTTTCCACAGAGCCAGATCCCCTGCTTTATTCTGTATGGCTTCAATAAATACAGAAAAGATAATAATGAACTTACTGGCTTATCCTCAACATCCTTTCTCCAAAATACACTGTAGTTGATACCGGAGCATTAAATCCTGATCTTCATAATTGACAAAAAGAAAGAAATACATTTTCATTTACATCCTGTGACCCTCACAATGGCCTACTGATTATTCTCTGCACATGCATGCTTACAAACACTAACCTAGGTCTTATACACACACACACACACACACACACACACACACACACACACACACACACACACACACACACACACACACACACACACAGTGGCCCAGTTTGAACAAAATCAGTGTCAGTGCATGTCTAATCGTTTGCGTCGGTGCATGTGTGTGAGCTTTAAACAGACTTGTCATGTTGGGAGACGCTGCCGTCAAACAGAGGACGAATCTGAGGATGTCAATTGAATGCTGAGAACTGTCTGTCAGCTGTCTTCACGTCGGTCCCTCCACTGTGATTAGCATCACTTAATATTCATGCGCGCTTATCTGACTGCTGAGACGGTGCCAAGCTGAGTCTTGCTGTGGGAGCACAGAAGAAGCCCCTCTGTCTCAGTGATAAACACGTGGATGATGTAACAGCCGTGCGGCGTTACAGGCGTGTCAACACGTTGCACCTGTGTAGTCTCTGATGGTGTCACGGGTCAATTCAACAAAAGGAGAGTGATATTGTTTTACAAACAGAGGAGTGAGGAGGGCCTGAGTCCCTGAGCTGGAGTTTTGCCTGTGCACAGAAAAGGCTGGATTTCCTAAACAACACTGCCACTTGCTGGTCAGAGTCAGGTACTAAACCCATACAGGTCATTCTGTGCACACTTACAAGCAGTACTCGAGTTGTAAAAATAAATCAGGGGGGATGGTGGATTTTATCATATGGGGACAGATAATTTGTACTGATTACAAATAATATAATATATTACAAATAATAGCACTGACCAAAACACCTGCAGAAATACTGCAGGAATGACATAGCAGCAGTTAAATGCAGCCTTCTGTAAGCTTTAAATATCCACTGGGCTTACATCAAATACATCAAAACAAAACAATAAAAAATAGTTTTCTGAACTTATCAATATGACTCTGTCCTTCACAGGATAAGTAAAATGGATCACTGCAAAAACTCAAAATCTTAACAAGAATATTTGTCTTATTTCTAGTTAAAATGTCTCATTTTAGTAGAGAAATCTCATTACACTTAAAACAAGACTCATCACTGGAAAAAATAGCAATTTTCACCTGTTTCAAGTAGATTTTCACTCAAAATAAGTAGAAAAATCTGCATCAGTGGAACAAGATTTTTTTTGCTTGTAATAAGAAGATAAATCTTGTCCCACTGGCAGATTTTCCTACTTATTTCAAGTGAAAATTTACTTGAAACAGGTGAAAATTGTCAAATAAGTTATTTTTCTGGTGATGACTCTAAATGTTGAAATAGCAGTAAAACCACATTCATTGATGAAATTACATAAGGGATGGAAAGGGGGGGTGGCAGTTTTACAGGGGGGATGATTTTGACTGTTTTTATTTCAGGGGGGATGCCATCCCCCTTCATCCCCCCTCAACTCCAGTACTGCATACAGGTCAGTCTGTGCACACTTGTATCAAGAGTTCTCCCTACAGTCTGATGCATAGTAATCACATACAGACCAGTGCATACATTAAGATAAGCCTGCTTTTTGAACCCTTGGAAATCCTATATTTACACTCGTGGGTGCTTTACAATATTCAAAAGCACTTTTCTTCCATACATGTACACAATCCTCCTTCTTCCCGTGTGCTAAATGCATCAAAACAGGAACCTCTTGAATTATTTTGTTTCATATTAGCAGTTGTATGTGTCAGTTTTGCTTTCTTGCTTCTCGAGCACACACTTCCCCCCCTCTACCTTAGAGAGAGCAGCGTGGATCATGGCGCTGCTGTGACAGTCGCGGCCGGGAGGGGGAACGACGGCGCGCTCGCCGCAGATGGCAAGGCGCATTTTTTCATTCCTTAAACAGACACAAAAAGCAGCCGAGGGACCGGGGCCTGTCTGTAGGATGTGCTGGGGAAGAGTAGGTACTTGGCACAAGGAGCAGAAACAATTAGCGTCACGCAAGGAGAGGCCTGGAGCAGCGGGAGACGGAGAGGGAGAGAGGATGCTGCAAAAGAAACACGGCGTCTCGTTTTCACCGAGAGGACTTTACGCAGAGCTATACGCGCACACTTTGAGACATCCTCTTCCTTTCCTCAGCACAACTCAAACATGTCTTTCCCTTTTTTTTTCCAGAGACAGTTCGTGTCACGCCTCATTTAAGTGATGTGTCCTCGTCGGTAGTATGTTGTTGTTTGTATCTGTGCATTGTTAATTAGGGAAAAGACAGAGGAAGCTCTGTGTCCTTGGAGAGACATTGTATCCCACTCGCTTCCCCAAAATTCCTTTTTGAACATTCCTGGCTACCATCTTCTCTTCTCTGCTCCCATCCAAAAGTTGCAAGTGAGGATGATCTGTAAGCTGTGGTTTGTGAAAACACCCTTCAGTCTTCTTCTAAGAAATGCAGGTCATTAAACTTTGAATGCTTTACAGATAAACTCAAAGAAAGCATTAAAAATTAAAGATGAAATGAAAGACTTTCTGTAAAGCCCCTAGTTTGAGATTCTTCAACTGTATCTCATCACCCCTCTAGATAACGGTCATGAAATGCTCTTCTTTTAACTCTTAATATGTTGTGCAGGTGAACATACATCAGTGTACAGCTTCCTTTTTTTAACACTTTCATTCACCGTTGAGCAAGAAATGAATGCCTCCCTTGTGATTTCCTCTGTCACATTAAAAGTGTCTTACAAAAACAGTTTAAAAAGTTAAATGTAAGAAAACCAACTGGGACATAAATGGCTCTGACTCCTGTCATCTTCTCCCAACGGGAGCCCAACTTGCTGTAAAATACGACTCATTAAAAATGGGATTGGGTGAAAAAGCCCAAACATTTGACTAGTACTTTTTATGCTGTGATTGCAAATACAGAAGTGTTAAATCCCTTTGTGTAAATGAACCTTTAAATCTGTATACAGCTACACTTTCCGTTGTTTATGATCTCTGACATTCGAAAGAAGGTACTTCCAGCTGCGTGGCCTATATCGATATTCTTGACATGGATATCAACATTTGTCACCTAATTTCAAGGTATCTACCATTTCTACTTCCTTTTGGGCAAAAGGACAGATGTAAGTCTTTTTACTCTTTGAATCCCTTAGCAAGATGCAAGATGACTGCTGTTAAAGGGAAACGGCAGGTGGAGCTACATGTGGGGTTTCCAGAAAACCTGCCAAATGATGTCAGCTGTCAGTCAACCAAAACAGATACAAACTTCAGTATTTTTGATAGAAAGTTCTTATTTTGTAACATGCTTTCTATTCCAAGGAGATATGAAGTTAAAGGTGTAACGGTGACTCGTATTTAAGAGCAAGTTGTATGTATCAAGTTGTATGTATGTATTTGGTCTTATGTTGCAATATAAATATGTATTTGTTTTTTATTGAACTTTTATTACTCCAAATTCCCATTGAGATTAAAAAGGAAATATGTTATTCAAGAAAGTCAAGGCAGGAAAGCAAAAAGAAGACCCAGCACACCATAGTACAGGGCAACGCAAGTTTAATTGAAGAGCACATTTCATGTACAAATCACAGTGCTTAGAAAATTCAAATAAAACTCAGATATATTTAAGATAATAATGACCTTTAAGGAAGAACAATACATTTTTCTCATATTTTTTAAAGTACCCCTAAAGCCACTTTATGTAGCAGTATCACTTCTGACCACATGGGGGCCCATAGATTTGCTGTGTGGACAAAAGATCCACTGACAATACTGTTCTCATGAGTGAGGGGGGGTCTGGCATATCTCGTAAAAGCACAATGTCCCACGAGATGTTCACTTTGTTGCAGTTTACACCAGAGGCTGACACAACAATATTCTTGTGCTCTGCTGCCCCTGTGTGGTCATAGAGTGACTTTTAATATCAACAGATACAGTCAATGTTAACCATGTTTTTGAGCATCATTCAACAACACAGACTGAGAGTTGTGTGTCAGACCATGTTTATCTATTTATGACCACCTTGTATCCATCTTCTGACAGCTACTCAAATAATCTCTAACTGGTTTCTTGAACATGACAGTGTCTGCACTCAAGTGGCTTTCAAAGCCACTGGACCTTTAGTCAATAAAGCACCTTTGGGTTGTGGTGGAATGAGAGAGTTGTGTCATGGATGCACATGTGACAATTCTGCATTACATATTACATCCATATGGCCCAAGCTCTGAGGAATGTTTCCTACACCTTGTTGAAACTATGCCACGAGGAATCAAGGCCGTTCTAAAGGCAAAACAGGGTCCACCCAGCACTAGGATACTGCAGGTAAATGGGTTTGTTTGCAAATATGTACTTTATATATTCTTATATTATCCATCACTTTTGAGCTTTGCCCACTTTATATTTCTCTTCCTCAACAGATGTCAAAAGTATAGCAGAAGCCCTGCGTTGAGTCTTGACAAAGCTTCAGTAGTACTGCTCTTTCTTTCACTGTTGCTTTCATCACTCTTCCTGATAGCGTGACATTTGTTGACCTATTCCTCTGTAGATGTTTGACTAAATCAGTGGTGCAAAGTACATAAAAGTACAAGCCAGCCAGCCACCCACCCATCTATCATCTACTTATTCCCAGAGTCGGGGGGATCTGTTGGAGCTGCATTGACTGCAGAGAAAAGACAAAATCATTAAAGATTATCCTTTTCGTTTGCAAAGCATCTTATAAGTAACATCTTAATTTTTCAAATTTTCAATGTGAATAAATGTGAAATAATTTGCTTTGAACTCAGAATTGCATTTTAACAAGATCTGTTTGGGATTGCTGTCATATCTATTTTTGGATGTGTCCTAAAGCTTTTGTGAAAATAAAACCCATATTTATTCAAATGGAGAAAAAAGTTGTTTTTTTTGTTCTTTTCCCAAAAGCTAGGCTTCAGGTGTTTAAATGTGTTTATAAAAAGATTCTGTTGCAGTCTTTGGAATTTTATTCAACTGCAACCTCTTTAAAAACCAAAGCATCTAAAACAAATGTCACTGTTTACATTCACAGGACTTTCCTCCCTTTCAGGTAATTTGGTTTCCCTAAATTAAGCAACCTCAGCACAAAAATTATCTAACTTTTTAAATATACATAAAAAAAAAATCAATAAGTTCGGTTTCAAGCTCAAAAGGTAAACTAAAACAAATACAAATACAAACGATGCTGCAATAAAAGGAGCAAGACAGAAAGAGTCAGAGGATTTAAAGCAGGCTGCTGAGTTTTTTCCAGGACAAACTCCCAAACCCACATAATGGGTGCAGACATTAAAATCCTCCTCTGTATTGGACTTGCAGTTGTACTAACAGGTATGACATAACTAAAACAGAAACGTGCTATTGATGAGCAATCAAAATCTCTTGAATATTTGATCATTTCAGCTGCTGATTCACAATTCTCTTGATCAGGTGTGGGAAAGTCGGCTTTTATCGGGAAAAGCCACAGCGGAGGAAGGGATGATCCTGTGCTGCAGTATGTGGTTAACAATTCACTGAGGGAGAATCCAGTTCTCACCAAACTCAGACTGGTAAGGAAAAGAGGCAACCATCGCTCACTGCTTGGCAACGCTTTACAATAAGGGACGTTAAACCTTTGGGGGATTATTCTGGGAACAAAGGAGCGATGACTTAAGAACTTGTTGCAACTTAACAAGGAGTAAATGAGTAACTTCTCCTTATGTCAGAAAATGTAGTTCAGAAGGGCTGCTTAACTAATAAAGGACTGAACTACAAATCAAGAAGATTTTAGTGATTGATAAAATGTTAATGATTTTCTCTACCGATTCCTAATGGAGGGGTGCGTAGCAAGTAACGATGCGTCACCAGGGCACAGAAAGGGAGATCCTATATTCATGAATCATTATCAGACTTTAGATTTCAGTGAATTAATCATTCTGACCACTTAATTCTCGAATTAACTCTATAGCAGCTGGTGAACAGTACAAACTGTTTAAACATGTATTAATATATTAACATAAACATTAGATACTCTTTCATAAATTGTCCTTTTTCTTTCCAAAATACCCCTCGTGCCATGTTCCAGGACTCATTTGGAGTTCAATTTTCAGTTGATAGGTTCTGATATAATACACAAATATACAGCAGTCAACCATACCATCTTTGCCACTTGTAGATAGAAAGAGTTGTTTATCTTGTTACAATGCACTATTCTATTTGGAAAACCTACATGCTGTCAATCATGTCAATGCTGCATTTTCATGCTGCTTACACACACTTTTCAACACTTTTCAAACCAATTGCACACCCCTTATGACAATATCCTCTCCACCAGTGGAGAATACGATTTCAGCTGAGCTTAAAACACATCATAAATAAATGTTGATGCCATCCGTGGGACAAAAGCCTTGTCCACAGACACCCAAATCCCACATTCCTACACAGTCCAAAGGATGTATTGCTCCAAGTACATCCAGTCCAAAGAATGGACACACCAGATAGTCTTTGTCTGTCTTTGTGCCCTGACTGATCAAGGCTGTTTTGGTGCCAAATAGTGGACTTATTTTGTGATCAGTCAACTTTACACAGTCATGCTGTTGGACAAAAAGTCAGTAAAAAAAGATTGTTTTTCAATCAAACATCTGTCAAGTAGAAATTATCTTGTAAATAAAAGTATATTTTGTCTTTAACCTTAAATTAAAATGTTTGCACATGCTAATCTTTAAATCATATAAGTATAGCTAAACAGTGAAAAAAAAGAGAAAAAAAATCTCTTGGCCCATGGCTGTGATTTCTTTGCCAAACTCAAATGAAACTAGACACATTTATTTCAATATTTTTCAGGTTTCCTCGCACAGGTGAGAAGGTGTTTGGTTATCTGGTAACTAAACTGCCCGCAGGTGTGCATGTGAACATTGGTGGCAGTCCGTCCTCACACGTGGCCTCTGTAATTGACTAGTATCCCATCAAATGGAAATGCCTGTGGCCTCCGTCACGCTGACCCCCTAGGATAAACGGATATAGCACAGGGAAGGATTGGGATTCTCTTCAGCACATTTCATTAAACATGGGTAGGCCGGCACCTGAAAAAGTAAATCTCTATGCTGAAGGCATCAGCAGGTTATTTGAGTTAGATGAAGTCTGGCTGGCCGTGTCGCCCTTCAGGGTAAAAACTGAAGAAGATTGACGCTTTGAAGTCGTGGCTTCTAAACTTTGGAGGACAGTGCTACTCAAAACTCAATCAATACAGGGTGGTATTAAAAATCTATATGATTGAAATCCAATTTGTTTAATTTCTTTTTGTTTTTGCATCATACTTTTATACGATTCAATCTGGGCTTCAAAAGTATAACTGACTGTATAAAAATACAGGATAAAGGTAATGTGGGTTTTTTTCACTAGGGGGAAACAGAGAGCCGGAAAACACCTACATGCAGTTAAGAGGAGGGATGGACTAGTAGTGTGATACACTTTTAATGATTTTGTTTTTATTTCAGAGAACACTTGAAGACACGTGGAGTAGAATGATGGTGGCCAGTGAACAAGCTCAGTTTATGGCAAATCTCATTAGACTGATTAATGCAACAAAAGCGATTGAAATTGGTAAGATTGCATAGAGAACTAAGAAGAAGACAAAAGGATGCATTTTTGAAAATAACTTAACACCTCATGTACAAATACTAGCAAATACATCATGTTAAAATATAATTGTCACCATAATTAAATAATGTACTTTTGAAAAACAAGTTTTGTTTTAGATACTTTGACTAAAATGTTCATACATTTTTAGTATTTGGTTTTATCTGTTCAGCTTTCATTGCTTTGCCATTTTTCTTATTTTAACATTGACTTTAACTTATACAATTCAAGTGAACCGATTAAAATGCCTGAAGTAAATTTTTAGATGAATAAAATGATAATTATCTGCATGTGGAATGCAGTGTTTATACTGAATACTGAAGTATTATAATCCAGTTTCAATTGCTTTTAATTTTAGCCTTTATATGGTACTGGAAATTTAAGAACCTGGTAGTTATCACATGAATGTAGATAACGCTATTGTTCAAATTATATTTATTGTGCAACAGATTATTCAGTATATATCAAATTTCAAAGTCCTCTGCTTGTAAAAACCATATTATTCATCCTGTTTATAGACTTGTTTATCCAATGATTATTCTGAAACAATTAAAAGTATTCCATGTTGCAGGGATGTACACAGGGTACAATGCTCTGAGCATGGCTTTGGCGATGCCTGAGAATGGACGCGTGGTAGCTTGTGAAATAGAAGACACGTACGTGGAGATTGCCAAACCCTTTTTTAAAGAGGTATGAATCACTCTAAAGAATGGCTTGTAGTCCTTTATACAGTATATAAAGATATTGTTTGTGCAAGGCTATACAAAGTCTTTACTTTCCAGGTTGTACAGGTTCAGTCCAGTTCCTCACAGTTGCACTTGCAACATCAAATTTGGGATTTTGTAGCTTTTGTAAGATTGACTGTAAACTCTGTCAAAGTAAAAGCATTTCTGCAGCAGACAGCATTCTGTTCATCTACGCACTGAGTGTGTCCACTCAAAGCTGCAGACTGCACAGATAAAAGGTGTCTGCTCATGAAACTGTCTCACATCGAGATTGAAAGCTAAACCGTCAAATCAATTCCTATTTAAATGTTCCTAAACTGTCCAATTCAAACAGTTCTATCTTTTCTGCAGGCTGGAGTCGAAGACAAAATAGACATAAAGTTTCAAACAGCTATGAAGACTCTGAGTAAGTTCCTTTATAATTTTTGGATGAGATTTATTTAAAAGATCCAAGTTTACATTTTGATTTATTTTTCATCAGATGAACTGATAGCAGCTGGTGAAGCGGAAACATATGACTTCGTGTTCATAGATGCAGATAAATTCAACTATGACGGTTACTATGAGAAGTCCCTCGAGCTCATACGAAAAGGAGGTATCATCGCAATTGACAATGTAAGTAAACCTCAAAAAAACAATTCCTGTTTTGCCTATGAATATAATGAAACAGCTCTGTTGTTACTGTACTTTTAGGTGCTGTGGAGTGGAAAAGTTGTGAACCCTGACCTTAATGACCTCACATCTCAGGCTCTGGATGCTCTCAATAAGAAACTACACAAGGACCAGAGGATTGAACTGAGCATGCTCACTGTCGGGGACGGCCTGACCATTGCCATTAAACGCTAACTCTGAATATCAACATGCATGTTTTTCTTAAAAATGCCCTATGTTGTTGCCTTGAAAATTGTAAGTTACAGTGTTTTTGAGAAAAAAAATCCGACAGCATGTGATTAAACATTACAACTTCCCCTCTAAGGTTCCCATCTTTATATGTATACAGCAATGTAAAGCTCCCAACGAAACAAATACACATATTCAAGCATTAAAATTACTAATGCTCTGCATCTGTTTAACATTAAAAATAGTAGTTTGTTCTTCAATGAACAGGTGGATAATATCAATGTCTTCAGGGATACATTAAACTGTACTAAAAACAGATGGAACATCAAAATCACTGAATGATGTAAGTGGAATAAAGCCAGGGTTTGAGTTTTAAGTTTCTATATAGAGAGAAACATCTTTTCTTTTGGAATTTACTGGTACATATTTTGCAAATGCAAATCTTGTGATCTTAATTAAATTGGATTTTATGTTTTTCAAGTGATATTCATATATCTAATGAGGGAGTGTCACTTGCATACCTCATATCATTTTGTGTACACTTATGCAGAAGGCTTATTTCAATGAAAACATCTAAAATAATTTAAAACCATTAAAAAATAAAAAAAAGAGTCCTGAAAAGTCAAAAGTCGAAAGTTCCCTTTCACTCAAGAGCTCATTAAATTATTCAGGTAAACCCCCTGACACTAAGGTTTTGTTGTGACACGTACAGCGTTCTGGAAAAGGGATCAAGAAGAAAAAAACATGGAACATGAACATCAAGATTTCAGATACTCATTGTGTTCTGCGGTCATCTTATTTAAAAGATGAAAACCACCCTGAGTACCCTGAATGTGCCTGAATACCCCTGCAGGTGGATCACAAACTTCCTGACAGACACATGGCAGTTTGTGACGCCAGGGAAGCATGTCTCTGACTGCCACCCCATTAGCACTGGATCCCCCAAGGCTGCGTCCTTTCTCCTCCTCTGTCTCATGTTTATTCTCCCCGTACACCAACAGCTGCAAATATGGACACCAGTCTCTCCACTACTGAAGTTTGCGAATGACACCACCCTTATCAGCCTCATCTCTCATGGAGATGAGTCAGCCTACAGCCGTGAAACAGACTGTCTGGTGTCTTGGTGCAGCACGAAGCAACAACCTGAAGCTCAACACTCTCAAGACAGTGGAGATGATAGTGAACTTCAGAAAGGACCCGCCTCCCCTCCCCCAGTGACCTCTGTTGAGTCCATCTAGTTCCTGGGCACCATCACCCAGGAGCTCAAAGGGGAGAACATCAGCTCCCTCACTTAAGGTAGCTTAAGAAGTTTCATGTCCCAGTGATGGTGACCTCCTACACTGAATCCATCCTCACATCCTCCATCATGGCGTGGTTTCCTGCAGCCACGGTAACAGACAAGGCCAAGCTGCAGCACGTTAGTGATTCTGCTGAGAAGGTGATCGGCTGCAACCTCCCATCTCTCCAGGAGCTGAACATCTCCAGGACCCAAGAGACGTGCTGCCAGGATTGCGGCCGGCCCTTTTCATCCTGGACATAAACTTTTTCACTACCTCTCATCTGGCAAGAGGCTCCAGTCCATCAGGACCAGGACCCCACGCAGCAAACAAATTTCTTCCCCACTGCAGTCAGTATGCTGATTCTAAATGGGAATGGAATTCAAAAGTTCAAATTTGAAAAACAGGATCAAGAAATATGTTTCTGTGAAGAACTTTAAATTCTCCCTGTGATGGACTGCCCTTGCATGTTTTTGTTTTATTTTTTTTACATAATTTCTTTTTCGATTTAGGGCAAAGAATTATGACATACATTTTGACTGAGTTCAAAAGGCAAGTTTGTTCCAGCAAGATCACATTATTATTTTCTTCGGTGACATTAAATGTTTTAGTTGTTACATTATGTACAGTAATACCATCAGGTGAAAATCATCCCTATTTTAAGATATTTTTCCACCTGTAGACAGGAATTTTAGCCCATTCCTCATGAGCAAACTGCTCCAGCTGTCTCAGGTTTGAAGAGTGTCATCATAGCGCTGCATATGTTTAAGATCTTTCCAAAGATGTTCAGAATGAGATCAAGCTTTCTTACACTGGGCAGCACATTTGGCTCCAGAATGCTTTAATAGTCTTGAGATTTCCTTGTATTTCACACAGATTCAAAACTCCCTGTTCCAGATGCAGCAAATGAGCACCAGCACCACTGAGCCTCTTCTATGTTTCACATTAGGTACAGTGTTTTTTTCCCTGAATGTTTCATTTTTGCCACATAGAGCTGACATATATTACTGAAAGTTGGTGGGTCGTGTCTTTTCTTTCAACAACAAAGTAATTCTTGGTTGTTTGTCCACTTTGGCTCAAACAGTGACAGGTGTTGCGACAATGATGTACCTTTACCTGAGAGTTCATCATTAAAACTGTTTAGAAGTTTTTCTGTGCTCCTTGGTTACCATTTGTATTACCGTTCTTTTCAGTTTGTCATCAATTTTCCTCTAGCAGCCACATCCAGATAGGTTCGCTACGGTCCTGCGGGCCCTAAATTTCCTAATGAAATTTGCAGCTGTAGTCACAGTAACATAAAGTTGTTTGGGGATGGTCTTAGCCTTTACCTTTAACATGCTTGTCTATAAATGTATTTCTGATCTCCTCAGATAACTCTCATTTGCCTTCTCTGGTCCATGTGGTGAACACCATGATACCAAACAGAGTAAGGACTTTTCATCACTTAAAATAGTAACGACTTTTGATCCCTGCAGTCTGACTGCAGGATTGAAGACAGTTGACATAATGCTAATTACAGTACACATTTTATTTTAATGTCATTATGGTGACTATTATTTTTTAATCTTTTCTCTGGATTTTATTTTTATTTGTTTGTTTGTTTGCTGTTTGAAACAATTCTGTTAACCCACAACTCAAAATCAATGTTTTCTTAGTCCGTTTTTTAATACTTTTAATTACTTTTGTAATTATACACACACACACACACACACACACACACACACACACACACACACACACACACACACACACACACATATATATATATATATATATATATATATATATATATATATATATATACATATATACACACATATATATATATATACATATATACATATACATATATATACATATATATATATATATATATATATATATATATATATATATATATATATATATATATATATATATATATATATATATATATATATATATATATATATATATATATATATACTGTATATAAGTAAGTTGTTCAAGTTGTTCAAAAAGGAGTGTATGTTGATTTTCAATGCCAAGGGATAGGGATCCTGACAAAAATATTCTCTCTCTCTCTCTCTCTCTCTCTCTCTCTCTATTTGTATGTATGTATGTATGTATGTATGTATGTATGTATGTATGTATGTATGTATGTATGTATGTATGTATGTATGTATGTATGTATGTATGTATGTATGTATGTATGTATGTATGTATGTATGTATGTATGTATGTATGTATGTATGTATGTATATATATATATACACATGTGTGTATATGTATATACAGTATATGTGTATGTGTATGTATATATATATATATATATGTGTATATATATGTGTGTATGTGTATGTGTGTATATATATATATATATATATATATATATATATATATATATATATATATATATATATATATATATATATATATATATATATATATATATAGACATAGGGATATAGATGGATACAGTATATGAAGAATGAATGGAGAGAGGAAGACGGAGGATGACATCGATGCACCTACAGTCAATTATTCCAGCATTGAGAGAGTCAGCGCACCCACGTCTTCCCTGTGTGTTAAACTGCAGAGTCGGAGCTCATTAGAGCATCAGCTGACGCTTCACCTCTTCAGCACCGCGGACAGCTCCCGGCTCACCGGGCACATGTCCGCGCGTATAAGAGCCCGACCGGAGCCTGACGGCTGCAGACCCGCACCGACACCACGACCCGCACCATGGATCATCACGGCAGACCCAGCTCCGGGAACAGATCCAGCTCCGGGCACAGACCCGCTCCTAACGCACATCCGCAACAACACAAGCCCGCGCCATCTCCATCAGACACCCGCTTCTTCGCCATGAGAGGAGGCTCGTTCACGGACGCAAATTCGGTAAAGTTTAACGAGAAAGAACTGATGCGTGGCTTGAACGGCCGTCTTGCGGGGTTCATAGAGAACGTGCGCCAGCTGGAGCACCAGAACCAGCTTTTGGAGAGAGAAATAGCTGAGATCAGAGGGAAAACAAAGCCCGCATCCCGTCTGGATGGCGAGTACGGAGCGGAGCTGCAGAGACTGAGGCAGCTGGTGAGGGACATCACCCATCACAAGCACCAGGTTGAAATTGAGCACCAGAATTTAGAGGACGAGCTCTCCAGCGTGAAAAGACAACATGCCACGGAGACAAGAAGCAGATCAGAGGCCGAGAGCAGCATTGTGGTCCTGAAGAAGGAGATGAACGACGCGTACCGGGCTAAACTGCAGCTGGACCAGAGAGCGCAGTCCCTGCTGGAGGAAATTACCCTCCTGAAGGGAAACCACGAAGCCGAGGTGTCGGGGATGCTGGTCCAGATCCAGGACGCGCAGGTGAAGGCAGGGGCGAAAATCCCGGGGGGGACAGGGGGGACAAGTCCCCCCCATTAGTAAAGCTGTCCCCCCCTAGAATAATTTGAGACAGAATTAATAATTTTGGAACAATGCAGTAGTATTTAGTAGTGATACACCAAAATGAAAATTTGTGGCCGAAACCGAAATCGAAAATAATAATAAACAGTAAAATCCCATTACACTTAAAACAAGAGTCATCACCAGAAAAATAACTTATTATTTGACAATTTTCACCTGTTTCAAGTAGATTTTCACTTAAAATAAGTAGAAAAATCTGCCAGTGGAACAAGATTTATCTTCTTATTACAAGCAAAAAAATCTTGTTCCACTGGCAGATTTTTCTACTTATTTTAAGTGAAAATCTACTTGAAACAGGTGAAAATTGTTGTTTTTTCCAGTGATGAGTCTTGTTTTAAGTGTAATGAGATTTTTTTTTAACTAAAAATGAGACATTTTAACTAGAAATTAGACAAATATTCTTGTTAAGATTTTGGGTTTTTGCAGTGTATTATGTCAGATGTGCTGTATTATTGCCACCTTCCACCTATACCATTGTTTTGTATTACTCTAAGAAAGGTCTTCTGCCTGTTTGCGAGATAGAGTTGAAAATGTCAAAATGCTGTATTAAAGGAAGGCTAAAACTTTTTTTCCTTGTCCCCCCCTGGATTTATTCTCAAAAATTTTACTGTTTATTGTCCCCCCCAACTATGAAACGGGATTTTGAAGGTGAAGGTAAAAGCCCAGGGATGTGAGCAGCCTGGGGTCACTGCGGCCCTCCGGGACATCAGGGCTCAGCTGGAAGGTCACGTCGGGGCCGACGGGCAGCAAATCGCTGAAAGTTTCCGATCTCAGTTTGCGAGATTAACGCAGGACGCAGAGGTCAAGAGAGAGGCTTTGAAAGCGACTCAGCAGGAGATTCAAGAGTACAGGAAGCGTTTGCAGGCCAAAAGCATCGAGCTGGACTGCGCTAAAGGGACCAGAGAGGCACTGGAGAAGCAGCTTCACGATATCGAGGATCTCCACAAGGAGGAACTTCTTCAGTACCAGGTAAAAGCCTGAATTAATGCCGCGTTCCATTTGTCCTCGGAAGTGGGGATTTCCCAGTTCCCAGTTGGATTTTTCAACTGGAACGCCCCTCGAAGTGGGATTTCCCACTGGGAAAGTGGGCAAGTCTTCACCACCCCCGAGTTCACATTCCAAGATGGCTGCCCTGGTTGTAAACAGTAGAAGAGAGCTCTGTAAAAATTCGTAGCACTTCATTCTAGTTTTGGTCACATTAAATCAGTCATATACAAGTATTGTGCGGCATATATATGCTGCTATAGTGTAATTTACATTTTTCATGTGGTATATGCGAACTACAAACTTGTTTTCCTACTTTGTAACTGGAACGCTGATAACTCGGCTGTGACGTCATTCCCAGTTCCCAGTTCCGACTTCCGAGGTAAATGGAACGCAGTATAAATTCCGCGTTAAATCGACGCAAAGGGTACGGCGTAGGCTCTGCGTTGTTGTAACGCGGGACCATAAATCAGCCTTAATAAGACGTGCTGATCAAGTTTGGTGTACTTTTCTTGGGGACCCAATTTGCAGTGACTAATGTTCTCCACTCTCTTGCAGAACACGGTCAAAGAGCTTGAAAATGAGCTGATAAATTGTAAATTTGACATGTCTGGTTACCTGCGTGAGTACCAGGATCTCCTAAATGTGAAGATGGCCTTGGATGTAGAGATAATGTCCTACAGGTATTGCAGTCTTGTTACATTACTTTACTTTTTAAAGATTTTAGTCTATTTTATTAAAATCATTAGTTTTCTGTAAGTTTCTTAATTGCACGTCCTGTATTCTCCTGTACTCCTTAAGTTTGATTGAAAAACAAACAAACAAATACAGATTTAAATGAAGTATCCAGGGAAAAACAACCACTGTGTTGCAGTACTGGAGTTTTATAGAATGATATTGCCTTCAACTGGATAGGTTTGACAGGGCAAATATTAATCCATGATGTAATATTTTAGACATTTCTAGTTTTGTTGGGAATAATACCTCTGTAAAGGGTTTTACGCTAGTTATTGCACCAGTATCAAGTCATAGAGATGTGTGAGTCAGTCTTCATACGCGTAATCTGTCGTTTCTGTCCCGCAGAAAACTTCTTTGTGGTGAGGAAGCCCGACTCTCTACAATGTCTGACTCCCACATCTCCTTTCCCCACATCTACCATCAGTCCCCCGTTTACACCCTCCCTTGCTTCAACCGACCTGGAGGCCCACACAGACGACTGGAGCCCCAATACAAGTTTGTGGAGGAGATTATAACGGAGACCACCAGAGAAATAGAGATGTCAGAATTTGAGGAGACAGGATCAGAGGAGACAGAAGCTGGGAAAGATGAGCAGGAGTGCACCAACAGTGATAGAGACGACAGTAAGGAAGATGATAATAATAAAGATAGTCGAGAGGAAGAAGGAGACCAGTTGTCTGATAGTCACCAGAATCAGGTAGCATCAGATGGAAAGTCAGGAAAGGAAGGTGAAGAAAGTGATGGAGAAAGGCCTGGTGAGATGGAGAGTGGCGAAAAGATTCTGCAGGGCAAAGAAGAGTCAGAGGAAACTGAAGGGGATGGACATAACAAACACAATGAAAAAGATACAAATATGCAAAACAGCATTTCATTGAGTGAGAGCCTTGATGAGGAAAGAAATGAACTTCATAAAACAGCTAAAAATACCATGGAGAAAGAAACTACCGTAATGCTGGTAACAGATCAGACAGAGCTGGCTTCAGAACTGCAAGATTTAAAGCTGGAGGTCCCTGTGGAGGGAGGATCTGAAGAGGGTAAGCAAGAATCTGCTGAGAAAGAAAGTTCTATCTTAGCTCCAGTCAAATCTGAGGAAACCTTAACCCCAGTATCCAAAGAATCTGATAAAACTCAAGAGCGTGAAGTTAAAGATAAGGCAGATCATTTGGTTTTAGAATTAGCTGAGAAAACCACAGAACTCACACCAGAAACCAAAATCACGGTTTCTATGGAGGCAGAAGGATCTTTAGAAAAACCCAAAGGCTTTTCGAGTACAACCGCCAAGAATGAGGATGATGAAAAATGTCATACAGAGCCAGAAAAAACAAGTCAAGTTGATATTACAAAAGGTCAAGAAGATGAAGTGACAAAACATGTCAAAGATACCACACATGAGAGCAATTCAGACAAAGAGAAGGTGAAATCTCTCCAATCCATAGAGAAAAGTATTCCTGAAGTGGAGCCTCAGCAGGCAAGCAGTGGAGATAAAACAGTCCCAACTACACTGCCAGAAGAAAAGACAATCAAAGAGTTGCATCAGGGGGCACCGGAAATCAGTCAGATTCAGAAACCAAATCTATCAGAGGATTCAAAAAATTGAAGGCTACTCCAGGTAAAACTGAGGTGGAAAGTTGGAGAAGTTTGAAGAAAATGCACCCAAAGCAAAACTGAAAAGCGCGTTCGTATCTGCTTTAAAAAAGGTGATTCCATCTTTCATTTCAAGAGATGGTAAATGATACAGGATGAAGAAAGGAACAGAAATAAACGAAGGGGCTTATAATGCAGATGCAAAAAATAACAGCACAAGCTGAAGCAAGCAGTAAGAGGCAAAAATCTGAAATTTCTCCTCCGCATGACCGTTTTAGGAGAGAAAACAGATCTGATCTTAGCTGCTTCTTTGCCTTTGAACTGTAAATCTTCCTGGGAAGCAGATTTGATTCACCACCGACATAATACAAATGTAAATGCAGTTGAATTTGACTTTTTGCTGCTTTGGTATGTGCTGACAAATAAATGCAAAATCAAGTGATTCTGTGAGCCTGGTTTGTTTGTCACGGAGCATGTCTGAAGCGTGAACAGATGTTTACACCGACAAAGCCTTTCTGACAGATTATGCTTAGCAAATGTTTCATTTTATGATCTTTATAAGTCCCCTACTCTTAAGTTTGGAAGCACTCCTGTGTACAACTCTACCTACTGTACATTACATTACTCAAGCAGTCTCTTGTGCACAGGACCAAGACTAATATTAACTTTATAGTCCTAGAAAATGAACGCAAAGAGAAGTAAGTCTGTCAGTCTTTCAGTATGAACATAAAGAGGTACAACCCAAAACTGTTGAGACTTCCACACCATTCATGTTAGTCTCTTAGTCCGTAACAGGTATCTTTCTTCAGTGTAGGAGTGTGAAGGTGCCAGTAGAGGAGCTGGACCAAGAAGCAGCCCTCCTCATTTGCATAATAAGGCAGAAATGCATATGGTAAAGTAAAAAGGAGACGAGGGAATGTAAAAACAAGGAATGCATGTATAAGGAAAGGAAAAACTAAATATATACATTTCTTCACGGATGTATGAGGAAAAGGAAAAACAATATTAATTAATTAATTAATTATTAATTAATAATATTTTTCTGCTTTTATTTTTAATTATGTCAGTTTTGGTCCTTCATAAGTATCTGCTTTCTCTTCATTTCTGATAAAAGACTAAGACACAGCAGATAAGAAAAATCCCCAAATAGTTTTTCCTGCTTAAAAAAAAAAGAAAGAAGGTACCTTAATATATAACAGATTTCCTGTAAATTGCTTAGAACATTGGAAAACCTATCAAGTATTGTACATTAGTGCATGCATGCAAGTTTAGTGGGATTATAAAGGAAGTCTCCCAATCTTAGTTGGTTTCCATTTAAACCTCTCAAATTCAGAAAAGTAGCGGACGTGTATCGTATTTATAGAAGTTTCTTCACTTTCACTTCACTTTGTAAATCTCAAATTCTCCAAACATATTGTTTTTCCCTTTCCTTTCTGTATCATTTATCTAATATTTGATTTTTCCAAAGAAAATGTATCTCTTGTTAGTGTACTCTATACCCCCCCCCCCCCACAAAAAAAATAAATATATAATTTGTTACGCTGCCTACCTTTGAAAGGGGGCGAGTAACTTACATCTACCCGCTGGAAAGGCCCTCAATTTGTTCAAACTTCATATTTATGGTTTTAAAATAACAGTTTTGAGTCTCCAAATGAAGATGTTAGATACTGCTACACAGGTTTGCATTTGCAACAACTGCAATTGAAAAGGTGCCTCCAAAAGACGGTAACTTTGAATATATATGTAAATAATTAATAATTATAAATCCTCAGGAAGGATGCTCTTCTCAATTCCTGTTTTCCAGAACCTGAACTCCTCCAGCCAGTGACTGGCACCTGGAATCAAGACATACTTGCTTTCAGACCGTGGCATACAAAACAACTGTCTTAACTGATCATTCATTTCTGGGATTAAATGTCTTTGGGCCAGTTGTTCAAAAATTTTAATCTGGATCAAAGTGATCCAGATTTGGAAATCCCATTTTATGCTATCCAGGATCAGGTAATCCATCTTAGTTTCATGCCGGTTTTTCAAAGCAACATTGGATTGGATCACCCTGATCCAGATACAGTTTTCAAGATTACCAAATCCAGATTACCAGTGCTCTAAATGGGACAATATATCACAATGTGGCCTACCAGCTATGTAAAGAACAACAGGTAGAAGAGCCAACATGGGGTCACTTTAAGTGTATTGTCTTGGACAACATCGCTACCAGGCGCAATGCCCCTCTCTGTGATGACGTTTCTGATGCACCTGAGCCTGTTGAAGAACCAGACCAACCTCTGGCGTTCTGTCAGAATGAGGGACTGACTAGACATGTAAGGGATGCAATAGTTAAAAATTATTTTTGACAGGTTCATCTCTGATATTAATATACAGTGATGAATTACAGAAAAATGTAATATATTATTTTTGTTTGTTATTGAAATCTGCTTGGGGGATTATTTCATGGTGACAAGATCATTTTTATTTTATTTTTACTTTACTTTATTGGTAGCCTATGTTGACTTTATCTACTTTATCACTGTAACGGTTAAACAAGTCAAGTGCAAAATATAAATAAAAGTATTTACACTAAATTATACAAATGTTGTATTATTTGACCAATTTTAAAGTTTTGACATTTTCCTCCTGAAATCCACCTTGAAATCCTACCCCCTGTTGGGATCAGGATAATCCTGTTTTTTTGGATCAAAGTTATCCAAACAACACAAACTGAAGGTTTGATCCAGATTAAAACTAAATTTGGATTACGTGATCTAATCCAATTTCAGAGTCCTTCTTTCCCTTTTGAACAACCCATTTTCAAACTTTGATCCAATCCGATAACCAAAATCCGATCAGATTACCTTTGAACAACTGGCCCCTTGTGACAAGACACTTCTAATTTGCTTGATAATGTTTAACCTAGGTACAAAAATAAAATTCCCTTTCCTCAGTTGTCTTGTTCTTATTTTCTCTCCAGCATGTGTTTTAGGAATTAAGACACCATTCAAAATATTTCAGATTTCCAGGTGACGTGTGAGAATTAACACATTTCAGGTAGACATGAACAACTGATCACATCCAAGTCCGTATTAAAGGACTTCACAGTTCAATTTTAACCCAACCTGCACGTCAGTGACACTTCAATACCAAAAAAACAAATTTGTGAAGTTCAAAGACTTTATTGAAAATGTATTCACACACACACACACGCACACACAAGGACTTTCAAGACTTCCTGTGGGCTCTCCTTCTCCGCCCAGAACAGGAAAGTATCTTTTGAGAGTGCATATGTGCAGCTTTATGGTACACCTCATCCAGAGAATAATAGTTTGGCATTACTATGAACAATATCGTTGTGTCCCCCAGTTGTCTGTTATCAACAGAATAAACATAATCAATTTCTGTGGTTGACTATGAGTGCAGGTTTCTCTCAAGCTTTTAGATCCAACTTATAGCAACCCAAAAACTACCAAGTTTAAGGGAAGATGCCCACGTGTAGCTTTCAGTAGAATTACCTGAACCCCAACAGTCGACGCAAAACCACTTCAGTGTGTCCCGGTGTGCACAAGCAGGGAAGATGCAGCAGTATCTAAGTGTTAGCAGACAAAAGAGGAGGCCTAGTGTACTTCAGAAGGTTTGTAAGTGAGATCTGTTGGATGGTAAGGAAAATCAGATTCTTCTAAATGTGGTGCGGGGGGGTATGGAGGATGACAATGATCAAATCCATGAAATATTGCCACACATGGAAAGAAACAAGTGTTTGGGATTATCACAATAAAGCCAGACAGAGTTGGTGACATACGGAGGGTTGTATTGATCAAATTATTATGGCAGTGCTGGACAGGAATAATGACATGATTTATAAATAATATACCAACGACTGTCTCCTGAATTGATGCAACTACAAAGTAAAAAGCAACAAAGAGGTAAAATATACCAATGACAAAAGCACCAACTTGAAGTGGTACTCAAGAGTTTGTTGCAGTAGCCTTTGAACCAATCTCTCATGATATCCTCTTGCTGGTTTGAGTTGGACATACATTTAAGGCCAGATTCTTCAGATATTCCCTAGTCCCTTGCGGTATGAGGAAAGCTTAGGCTTCCAGTTCCAAGCCCAGGCCCAGCTTGTGGCCTCCTGAATTGATGTTCTTTCCATCAACTAGGCCAGAGAGGGTGAGTTTCACACCTGCGCACACACAAGAACAGACTTCAACTTTTGCATGGGCAAATCCAAGTTAACATGCAACATGACCTGGAACTGCAAGCGTTAAGTATCGCTATGAACGCCTCTGCAGCATATCAATTCATTAATATAAAACTACACAAACTTAAATACAAATTGCAAACACTTTCCATTAAACAAAAATGTGATGCAGAATTGTTGATAAAAATAGAGGTAAATAACTGCTTTATTCTCCTGGTAAGCAACTTACCGTGTCTAAGAGTTTGAGTGTACCCAACACCAACAAGGCTATTGTTGCCCACTTTAGCCTATTAAAAAAATAAAAGAAAAGAGAAGTGAGCGTTTTGGTGAACTATCCACATTATTCTCAAATCTTTTGCTTTACTACTTACACTGATGGAGGCATCTTTGTCCAGCTGGTATTTGGCTGCGATACCAAAGCGTGTGCTGTTGCTGCCAGCAGTCCATGCCAGGTTGACCCCCGTCTCCAGCTTGGGACTCACCTTCTGGTAGATGGAGCCACCAAACTCAGCTCCATCATTCCTATAAAGAGGTCAGAACATTGAGATGCCATAACACTGGAATTTAAACGTGTACAAAGAAGAGCAGAACATCCTGCCATCAGCTCATGGATATTCTCTCTGCTTCCCTTATTTTCTTGGTCAGTTTCAGACTTCTACAGAGATGGTGCACGTCTTTGTTTGTCACCACAGAACAAATAAGCATAGTGACCGAAGACTTCTTGAATTAGAAAGTTGATTCTTAGCACACACAAATAAAAAGTAAAATGTATATATAAAAAAAAAGGAAGAAAGACTCCTTTGCAATGTCTTATTCAATGCTTCTAAAAGGATCAGGTGTTTTGAGTGATACCCATCACATCTACAGATTGCTCATTTGTTCAGGATTTATTCTGCATCTTAAAAACAATTCTTAATAAAAAAAAAAGAACTTTACTTACACATTAGTGTGCAGCTGGAAGTCTCCGGTCTTGTAGCCAACAGCAAAGTTATTCTGGGTCATTTTGGATTTGGCAGTGTCAAAACTCATCTGGTAACCGGCAAGCCATCCCTCGTAACCGACCACAGCAGCTCCGTGGATGGTGGGGCCAGCGAAGTCGAAGTCAACATCACAGCCCAAGTTAACATATTCACGTTTGTAAGCAGTCTTAACTTTGCCGCTCTTCTTGCTGTTGATGACAAAAGAAAATTTTATGAATACAAAATCAAAATCTATTCTAGTCAAATTTGTAATAAATCAAATAAATAAAGTAGATTCTCAGGAAAAACAAATCCAGGGGGGTTACAGCACCCACCTATGTGCGATTTTGCTTTATAAAATACCGTGTATATATAATGTACACATTATATTGTATAAATTAAAAAGTTGACACTGACTATGCAGGCTACAAACTTCAGTAGTATGCAGTGAGTGTTTATCGTTTAATTTGGACATCATCTGTTCTCGTACTTGTGTTTTTGCCCAACATTTGGTCCAGTACCGCTGTTTATTTCCCCATTCTGAACATGACACTGCAGCCTTGAACATGCTGTCTAAACGTAGCCACATGACTTTGGCTTCACCACACTCAATATGAAAGACGACACGCTTATTCTGGGCTGTGTGCCCTGTTCCCCACATGATTTATGGCTCAGGAGAAAGAAAAAAAAAACATTTGGGACTGCCTGATCATTTTAGTATCACAGTAAAACTCTGTGTCTCAACAGTTTTGGGAAAAAAAAAAAAAAGAAGCCCAAAGATGTAAAATCGACAACCAACTACAGTGAAGTGTTACAGCATACTAGTTCCATACTTGGACCTGGATCACATGGCTGGCAAAAACACTTGTCAGAAAGTATGTGCAGCAAAGATCAGGTTGCCATAATTACTCGTGGAGAGAGGCAGCGGGCAGCACAGACTACATCTGTTGAGTCCTTGAGTAAAGCACACATAGAACTAATTTGAATCATCTTACCCAGTATTTGGTGAGAAGGTTGTGTCAAAAGTCAACTTCAGTCCTTTTGCAATCTGTGAAAAAAAACATTTCACATTAAAAACCAATGAATGCTGCCAATCCCCCCATCTACTTCTTTTCTTTCTGATGACTACTCTTAAATAAATGAAATATTTGAATAGATTCCTGACCTGATCCTCGACAGTGATTTCAGTTCCCAAGGTGTTGTCGGTGTTCCACTTCTCAGTGAAGGTCAGGCCATATTCAGCCCTCTTGTATTTAGTTTCCAAGGTGCCGGCAACTTTGCTAGTGTCAGTGTTGGAGGAGCCAGATGTTTTAAATTCCTTCAGGAGACAATTTTAAAGAATTGGTAAACCACATTAGGAAAAAAAAAAAAAAAAAAAGAATCAAATAGCCATAAATGAAAGTAAACTAAAAGGTAATTCCCACTTAAATCCAAATAAAAAAATGTTTTGCCCGAAAACTTTTGTTACTTTAACTTTGAAATGAGAAGAGTCATGTCGTAACAGGTTCCAGCAATTAAGATTTTGTTGGGTTTTTACATGGACAACTTTTGGGGTTTCTGAGAATAGGGAAAACAAAAGCAAGCAGCTGCGAATTATCAGATTGGGTTCTGGGAAATTTTTGAGACAAAAATACTGGAAAAATAAAGCAAATGTAAAGTCTACTGTACATGACTCAGTGCTAGATGTAGCTTATTCATTCTCTCTTTCTTAATGGGAAAACCTTACTGCATTTGTGGTTGGTAAAATAAGGCAGGCCATAAAGTATTAAATTATTTCCAGTTTGTTTATACTTGGATGGAAATTAAGAAAATATCTTACCACTCCACTTGCTGACTTTGTCTTGACATCAAGTTTCACCTGGCCAAAACCTGCACAGTAAAGAATAAAATGTCTTGCCCACATTAGTCTTAAAATATCCATTTGCTGCCAGATTTGGCAACACATCTGTCTTAAAATTGTATAACTACATGATCAAATTGTAAGTAGTCGTACCAAAGCCTTTGTTGAAGATGTCCTTGGCAGACTTGCCCAGATCAGCATATGTAGGAGGCACGGCCATCGTGTCTGCAGACAGAGGTCAAACATGATAGTGATATTGGGCTCCTGCCTTTAGAGTGAAAGTGCATTTCCAAGATACCGTCCACATTAATGTAATAATATAAAATATAAAAAAGATTAATGTAATCGTTCAGATCAAAAATGAATTTAGTCCTGTAAATGTGGCCCATGCAAATTTAAAACTTAAGAAACCTTTCGATGAAACTGCCTGGCAAAAAAATAAATTCAACAGTGTATAATATCATAGGAGGAAAACCTTAAATTAAATGGAAACAACATTTAACATCTCAAGTGTACCACTCATTTATCAGTCATGATGCAAAGTGACTGTTGTTGGATTGATATATTTAGAATAAACAGAACATAATTTTTTTTTCTGTAGATTACACACCCTCTATTATGACCATGTGGGGCGTAGTTAACCTTTTATAAGCAATCTTTTGATAACCAGTCATACCTGCGTGACTGTTTAGAGCATAGATCATAGATCATGTCCCTGAAATGAAAGTGTGTGTGATCATAATTAGACTACTCTTTCATATAGTATGCCAGAAATATTAGTTTCACTTTTAAAACACATGAAGCTGTCATATTTTACACATTATAATAGAAATGCATATTGTACATAATGCATGAAAGAAAAGTGCGTGTGATCATTATAAGCCGTCCTTAAGCGTTGCAGTGGTTCAGGTAGTCCGACAAGGATACAGTCGGGGAGGAGCCATTTTGACATACTGGGACAATTTGTCCAGACGTAGTTTTATTAAATTAATACTCCACGTGAACTGGCAGACGCAGTTCGGCTTCACGGTGCAGATATCTGGCGGTGCTAATTATTAGCCTGCTCGCTCGCAATGGGTGGTGGCAAATTATACCAGCAGTGCTGACCAGGCCACAGGGACCCTACAGGCTGATTTATGGTCCCGCGTTACACCAACGCAGAGCCTACGCCGTAGAGTACGCGGCGATGCGCGTCGCCTACGCCGTATCCTACGGCGAAGGCTCTGCGTTGGTGTAACGCGGAACCATAATTTAGGCTTAACTTTCCCGTTTTCACGAAAGTAGCTTAGGAAAAAATAAAGAGGGGGGGCTTTTCGATCATAATATGAAAGAAAAACTAAGAAAGAACCCGCCCGACGTTTATCTCGACATGAGGCAGACGCAGCTTTGCTAAACACCGGCTGTGACAGCGACATCTGCAAGCACGGCAAAGAGTGCAAAAGACACTGAAACACGCTCGCTGCGGAGAACACAGACAGATGTAATACTGTAATAACACTGCAGCGTAATAATTTACCGCTGGGAGGTGGAGAGCTGGTCAGGTAGAGCTACTTTATCGGAGTTGTTTCCTCGCACCACGGCGGAGCGGGCGTCACCGGTTGGAGGGCGAGCTGAAGGAGACTGCTGCAACCCAAGCCAGCCTATCATAGCCCGCCGGAGGACCCCGGGCTGCCCGAGGAGGTGCCTGCCTAGAAAAGGCTTTACGTCACGATGGTCAGCGTTTTTCTTACCGTACTGCCGGTGTCCTGCCAATTTCTGCTACCTGCCGAGAAATTCAATTCAATTCAATTCAATTTTATTTATATAGCGTCTAATACAACAGATGTTATCTCTAGACGCTTTCCAGAGATCCAGAACATGAACATAAACATAAACATAAACATAAACATAAACATAAACCCCGAGCAATTATTACATAAACAATGGCAGGTAAAAACTCCCATACTGGGAGAAAAGCCTTAAGCCAAACAGTGGCAAGGAAAAACTCCCCTTTAGGAGGGAAGAAACCTTGAGCAGGACCAGGCTCATAAGGGGGGACCCTCCTGCCAAAGGCCAGACTGGGGGAGTCAGGAACGTCAGCAGCACACAGCAGGCAGGTGGAAGCAGCAGCGGGATGACCAGAGGTGGGGGGGGGCGTCAGCAGCACACAACAGTCATGTAGAAGCAGCAGCGGGATGACCGGGGGGGGGGGGGGGCTGCAGGCAGGCGGAAGCAGCAACAGCAGACATCCACGTAGGCAGGTGGAAGCAGCAATGGGATGACCGGGGATGGGGGGGGGGGCTGGGAACACAGGCCAGAACGCAGCTCCCGAGGCTCCAGCCTGCAAACATGCACAAAAGAGAGGGCCGGCACAAGAAACTACAGGAACGATGGACAAAAATGATAGCTATGAGATATTTATAATAAATAAAAATGGTAATGGAGAAGAGAGGCAGGGAAAAGGAGAGGAGAAGAAGGGTGAGAGGCACCGCGCAGCGGATCATGTCGGTGCCCCCCTGCAGCATAGGCCTATAGCAGCATATCTACCGCGAAGCTATATTTGAGAAATGCTACCTTCCTTGTGGTTCTGCGCATGCGCAGTCGATTTTCAAAGTTTGATTGCCACGCTAAATTGATAATATGGGATGTTGAATATTTGATCCTTCAAAAATACACTACCCATGACATGAATTGCATTACACTTTGTTAACATTATACGATAAAGAGAAGAAAAAAAAACAATTCTATGGCTTTATTTGATATTCATTCAGTCATCCACCTTTATTTAACCAGGCAGGTTATTAAGAACACATTCTTATTTACAATGACGGTCTGGCAAGTGACAAGGACCACTTTGAGGGAAAGGAAGTGGGCTAGGGAGTCTGCTGCGTTCCATTTACCTCGGAAGTCGGAACTGGGAACTGGGAATGACGTCACAGCCGAGTTATCAGCGTTCCAGTTACAAAGTAGGTAAACAAGTTTGTAGTTCGCATATACCACAGGAAAAATGTAAATTACACTATAGCAGCATATATATGCCAAACAATACTTGCATACGACTGATTTAGTGTGACCAAAACTAGAATGAAGTGCTACGAATTTTTACGGAGCTCTCTTCTACTGTTTATGTCGCGTTCCATTTGTCCTCGGAAGTGGGGATTTACCAGTTCCCAGTCGGATTTTTCAACTGGAACGCCCCTCGAAGTGGGATTTCCCACTGGGAAAGTGGGAGAGTCTTCACCACCCCCGAGTTCACATTCCAAGATGGCTGCCCCGGTTGTAAACAAATCCAACTGGGAACTGGGAAATCCCCACTTCCGAGGACAAATGGAACGCGGCATCAAACACAGTAAAATTGTAGCTCTACAAAAGGTAGAAAACCATTAGGGAGCATTTTTTGGCAAAGGAGCAGAAATTGGCAGAACACCGGTCTGAAGCATCCCCAGTGGCGGATATACAGGGGGGTAAGAGTCTTGCATATGTGGTTTCTTATTGGAATAACTTTGTTAACAATCTTGACTGGAAAAAGATTTGGTCGTTGCCTGCAAAATACTTAATCACTAATAAAAAGAAAGAAGTATCTTTTAAAATAATTCACAGAGTCTACCCATGTAAAGTTTTTCTTCAACGCTTCAAAAGCTGCGTCCGAAATTGCATACTTCCGCCCTAATGAGTATGCAAAATGAGTATGCAAGATTTTTTAGTGCGTCCGAAACATTAGAACGTATTAAATAGTATGCGCTATCCATACTCATTCCGGAGAAATGTTTGTGGATTGATGGACACTAGCTAAGCAGAAACTTCCCACAATGCAATACAGCAGTGTTTGGTTGCTAAGTGATACGTATATGTCATAAGTATAATATGAAGTATAATAATATTATTATATAATATTCATATTTATAATATTCGCATATAATATTATTATATAAAGTAATCTTGTTTCGGCCAGGATAAATGGGAAATAGCGGAGCGGAGCACTGCTACCGCTGCTGTGACACGTTACTTCCTCTCAACGGCAGGAAGTGACGTGTGCGCTCTTAATAGTACGTCCGAATTAATGCATACTACTGATATTTACTCAAAAGTGTGCCGAATTTAAGTATACTTTTTAGTATATACTTTTTAGTATGGCATTTCGGACGCACCGATAGACACTGTCTGTTGTTTTTGTGAAGGATCCCCTGAAGATGTTTTTCATTTATTTTGGAGTTGCTCTTTCACTACCAACTTATGGGACTATATCTGTAATTTGATTTGTGTTTGTGTTGAACCACATTTCTCACTTTGCTTTGAACATGTATTGTTTGGCTTCATTGACTATCCATCTGTTAAAAAAAAAAAAAAAAAAAAAAAAAAAAAATATATATATATATATATATATATATATATATATTATTATATATATTGCTATATATATATATATATATATATATATATAGCATTAATCTTATTATACTATTGGCAAAATGGTTTATTCACAAATCTCGTTACATTAATAAAAAGCCTCTATTTTGTATTTTTGAAAATGAGGTCAAACAATACATTAAATCCGTTAGTCTCTCCACCAATGCAAATGCCATCAAGGCCTAAGTTTGTGTGCTCTTTTTAATGTATTTCTGTAGTTCATTGTGTCCTGATTTCCCGCCGCTGAGTGTGTGTCTCCCCCTGGTGGTTGGATTGTGCTGTTTGCATTTTGTCTTTCAATAATAAAAAAAAAAAAACAATAAAAAACGTATGACACGAGATGCTACGGAAACGTAATGCTGCCACCCTGGAAAAAGAAAAAAATATCAGTATCACGTGAAAAGTTTATTGTTCCAACAATAAACAGTGGCCACTCACTAGCAGGTCATAAAAGCTCTCTGTCATAAAACATTTCCTGCAACTTATTACCATCTCAATTGCAGGAAATGTTTTATGACAGAGAGGGGGGGTATAATTTAAGGGGTACTCTAAATTTTAAGACTCGTAGAACACGAAAAAGATTTTCTATATCAGTCAGTGGAGTTAAACTATGGAACAGAATGGATTCAGAATTAAAACAATGTCCAAACATTAACCAGTTTAAAAACAAATATAAAAACATGATTTTCACGAGGTACAAAGAGGAAGGGGTTTAGCGGCTTTTAGGGGCCTATAGATAACACTATTGGGTGAATGGATAGATGAGATCTGTGTATATTTATGTACAGAAATGGGCAACAAAGTTTATGTATATATATATATATATATATATATATATATATATATATATATATATATATATATATATATATATATATATATATATAGTGTAAATAAGTATATTTATATAAATATCTATATGAGCATATGTGTAAAAATATATAGAAATATGCAACTATGTGTATGTGTGTATGTATTCATGTATAAGTGTGTGAGTATAATTACAGTATATAATAGTAATAGTAATAATAATAATAATACTGTTACTTAGCAGTGTGAGTACAGTGTGTGAATATGTATAAATACAGGTTAAATGATCAGTGAATGGGGGTAGGACTAAATAAGTTTACACTTCTTCCTACTCCTTTTTTGGCACATGTAAATCAAGTTAGCAAGTTTTAAAGGATGACATTCTTTGTTTTGGTTTGTTGTTGTTTTCTTAAACTTCTCATGCAAATAAAATAAATCAAAAAATCACTGTGCAGTTTCAGTGGGTTAGGGCCTTCTTCAGCTCTTTTGTTCCCAAACTCCTACAACGTTTTTTATTGTTCTAACAATAAACATTTCACGTTATAACGTGATACTAATATTTTTTTCTTTTTCTGGGGTGGCAGCATTACGCGTAAGATGCTCAGATGATAGGATCATTTAGTTTCAGTACCTCACAGGATGGCTCCTGGTAGCAGACAGAGTATAGTTTCTTGCATTGATTTTGGTGTACAAGATACATTACTCCTCCAAAATACCCTTGTACTTTTTTGGCTTTGTTTTCTGCTTTTGTTTTGTATTACCTAGCTTATTCTATTTGTCTCATCACCTTTTTAGTCTCTCTCGGTGCAAAATAACAGCAATTCCCCCCTTTTCTTTTTTTTACAATCTTCCCTACAAAGTACTGCTTCTTACCTGTATGTCATTCAATGTTATATGAGTTTAAAAAAGGTCTCCATTGTAAACAAGTGTAATGCTTTCTTGGAATAATGCCTTTTAGTTGACTTTGTATCAGCGAATCTGTACTGTCATGAAACTGTACCTGATCCTATGCAATTCTTCTAATAAATTCTTCAATCAATCAATCAATCACTCTGAGTATAAAAGTAAAAGAAAAAAAAAAAAAAAAAAAAAATCCCACTCCAGTCCAGGTGGGGGCGCTAGTGTAACGTGTAATGTTTACTAGTTTCTAGCCGCAGCGCTGGAGCTAACGTGTCGGTAGCTCTGTAGAGAGGCAGCCTCGAGTTAGCTGCGATCACGCTCTTACATAGTTACCGTTTATGCTGCTTCAACGGTTACGTCGCTTGTTACATGTTGAGAATACAACCCAGGACGTCAAAAAGGTAAGCTCGTAGCGTTTGCGTTAGTGGTATTTGTAAGTTATGGCTCAAGTTGCACTACAAACGCCATCGTTACAAATGAGCTAATGCTACATTTGCCGCCAAACATATCACGTTAATAACAGTTGGAAAAGAACAGCTTTATGAGGACTTTCATGCAATAACATGATTTAAAGGGCGTCCCTTAAAACCGTGGTAGCTTGAATATTAATTAGAATACTTTATATTTGTTAGTTACTGCGCTTTTATTTTCGTCCTATTGGCATACACATGCTAATCCTCGACGCAAACAAGAGGGCCGCGCCGAAGTTTTACCAATACTTTTGTTTAGCAGACGCTTTTATCCAAAGCGACTTACATCTGAGAGAAACGCACAAGCAAGAATTTGCAAAAAAAAAAAAAAGCATGGTATTTCGTGTACAGCTGGATAGTGTATAAAATAAGTCATAACTAGACTGTAAATGCTGATGCAACGTGATGTGTGTGTGTGTGCTCAGCTTACTGTCAGTTTACCCTCATTTATCTTTCTGTACCAGAGAGATAAGAGGTTCTTCCTCGCACATTAACCCTCCTGTTGTCCTCATTTTCTGTATACACCCTGTGTGCTCCGGGTCAAAATGACCCGTCTTCACTAAACCCTCTATTATAAGCAGCTTAATTGAATTTTAAACACCACATTTCATTTGCTTGAAGAAACACCTTGTCCTTCACCACAAAATGTGTGAATACCTGAGTTTCCCCTCTTCACTTGTATTTCTATAGCTTAAGAAAAAGAAATGATTGACGTTTTGACCATGTTATTTTTCAAATTTTTTGAAAGGAAAGTCTCTCTTTCAGCTTCAGAGTTTTCTTCTTCTTCTTCTGAAGATTATTGATCATGCTCCGGGTTATATTCCTCCTAATCTTCTGAGACATCCTCCATTTCCTCTTCCAAATCAGAGTTGTCTTGATGGACATCTGCAAAAATGCACACACACTAAAACCTTAAAACACAGAGTACAAACAATTAGTAAAACCATGACTAGGGGTGTAACGCTACACTAATCTCACAATACGGTACGATACACAATATTGAGGTCACGATAACGATACGATATTATAGCAGTATTTTTTTAACAACCTTGCATGAGGAACATATGACTGGAACAAATGGTATTTTATTTGAAAGATACAAAACAATGCTGTGCATTTTCCCTATGGTTACAGTTTGTAATGCTTTATAACTGTTTAAGTTTTAAAGAGAAAGCCAGGCCAACCCTTTTCCACAAACTGAACTAAAAGTAAATGTCAGTTTTGCATTATGCATCTTCAGTTTCATACAAGTAAAAATATTTTGCCACAAACTGAATAGTTTCTCTCATGTATGATTTGACTTTTTTCTTTTCCAGAAATTTAACTAAAATTAAATAAATAAATAAAAGTAAATAAATACATACAATTTTTCATCATGAAAAAGATTGATTCATGCTCACCTTATAAGTGTAAGAGGAGATTAATTTTTATTAAGAAGGTTATTTTGGTAATTCAGGGTTCATTATTTTATAAATATATTCTTTATATTCTGATGTAAATCAGGGACTATAATTACACTAGTCAGTTAATCTGTAGTTGTTAATACTGTATGTTTTAGATTGGGCGGAGTGATACAGCACAAGCTGCTGTGTTGATGTTCTAAAATCCTACGCTGTTGAGCGGACATTAAAGTACACTCCAACTCGGAAGAAGTTTTCCCGTGTTTATCCTACTCACGACCCGAAAAGGGTTTAATTTAATGAGGTAAGGCTTAACTCTACACCAGATTTAAAAGTTCAGAGCTCAAAACCCCGCTAGAGTCCCGTGATTGGGACCGCAAAAAGGTACTACTTTCTTCTGAGCGGAGTAAGATTGTGGTCCGCGGGTCGAGGCGTGGTCGCCACGCGCGGTCGGATGCGCGTTACTAGTCAAAACAATAGATTAATATTAATAACCCAATATCGCGATACACTTTGTCACCTCCACGACACGTTTCGTGGCATTTTTGTATCGCGAAATTTCGTGGCACGATATATTGTTACACCCCTAACCATGACACTCCGAATAATGACAGACAACATAAAAGAATTATAGCACACAAACGCATTAGCTCACATATAAGCACATAAACACAAACAGGTATAAAAACAATAAACTGAGCCCTATACCAGATTATGACAGCATGTTTGATTGTCTAGTAACCACTGTTTTATGTTTTTAGAGAATGAATGAAGAGATGTGATGTTTCTTAGTTGTAGGGGTATAGTGTTCCAGGTACAAGCTGCTCGACAGGAAAAGGCCGACTGCCCAAAGGCACTTTTCCTATGTGCAGCTCTGGTAGATTAGTTTTGAATTTGTATAATAAACTCATTGAGTGGAGGGGGGGCCAGACCATGAAGAATTTTATAAACAAGTAAAATGTCTGCAAATTTAATCATATTTCCCCAGTTTAAAAAAACATATTTAGTTAAAATATTACAATGATATAAATTAGACTTTTTGTCCAATGTTTTCAAAGCCTGCTTATAGAGTTTTTCCACTGACTGTAACACGGTCAGTGGAAAACACGGTTTTCCCTCTTCACTTGTATTTCTATAGCTTAAAAAAAGAAATGTATGCCGTTTTGTGCTGCATGCCTGCCGTGTTGGTTATATGCTGCTGAGGACCATGTTATTTCTCAATTTTTTTGAAAGGAAAGTCTCTCTTTCAGCTTCAGAGTTTTCTTCTTCTGAAGATGATTGATCATGCTCCGGGTTATATTCCTCCTAATCTTCTGAGACATCCTCCATTTCCTCTTCCAAATCAGAGTTGTCTTGATGGACATCTGCAAAAATCAGCTCTAGAGCCTCTTCAGCGTTATATCGCACACTCATGGCGTCAGCACAGAGCCAATTCGGGGTCCTGTCATCTGCAGCACCTTTGTAACCCCTTGAAATCCACAAAAAAGAGCAATCTCCGAGAAGACCACCTGATTTGTCTTGTTTACTTCTGCTACTGATTGATCTGAGACACAACTAAAACATTGTAACATTCAGGGGATTTTTTATTTTTTGGTTTTTAACACAGTGGCGGGTCATTTTGACCCGAGGACAACAGGAGGGTTAAAAAAGCAATAAAGCCTAGTCTCTTACACAGAGGAGTCAGAACTCAGCGGAGCAGGCTGACGTCTCTTTCTGCAGAGGACTATTAAATTCTGTCCCAGTCTTCTGTCCTTCTTTAACTTGGGGGTGATCAGGTTCGATCACAACAATAAGTACTGGTCAGGTGCTGCCATGCTAGTGTTGGGATCTTTTTTTCCTTCCCACCCAACACAATAGTCCCTATATTCAGCAAAACTAGGTCTTTAATTCCTAGTTTTCTTTTTGTTTCAAAGGGGGTCGACTGAAGTGTAAGAGGTATCCCTTAGTTACAGCTTAAACTTGAATTATACCGCCCTTTAAATGTGTTGTGTGTGTGTGTGTGTGTATGTATGTATGTATGTATGTATATATGTATATATATATATATATATATATATATATATATATATATATATATATATATATATATACGTCCAGACAAATGTCCTGTTGATGAATGATCTCTATTTCTGCACAGAAACAGATCATATATCATACATGTCCCTGAAATGAAAGTATGTGTAAACATTATTAAAATATGTATTGGTTTACTATGCAAATCAATAATAATTCGCCAATAAAATTACAGATATGTCATGTCCGGTTTGTATGTTGTTCACACATTTTAGGTGTAGTTAAATCATTTATTTGATGTGAACAAAATTATGTTTGCATTACAGAAATATAGGAAGGTTTTCTTTTCCCTTTTGCTAAGATAACAATACTACTAATAATAATTGGTACGGAATTGAATTGGTGAAAGAAATAGTTTTTATAAAGTCAAGTTCAAAGACTACTCCTAAATGCCTGATCTCATTTGAGACATGCAGATCGAACAGCCTGGGGGTGAGGTCAGTTAAACAATATCTATCAATAGATTTAAGAAGAAAGAGAAATGCTAGAGAGAAAAACACTCAGTGAGGCTGAGACTTTCACACCTGTGGCCCGTTTGTTTTGTTCTGATTCAGGGGCTAAATCGATAGTTGTTTCCTTTCTCGTTTGTGGCGTTTGTGTTCACAAGGCAAACGTCTGTAGCGGTTCAAAGCTGTTCACAAATGCCATGCGCGAACCAACTGTTCTCTGATTGGTCAGAAATTAACGCGGAAGGAGTTCCCTCTTCCGCACCCCGGGAAAAACAACACGCCCCTTTCACAGAGAGGAAGCAAAGCGCAAGACCGCCACCGGCTTTCCCATTCATTTATGTGCGACCGCTCTCGTCGTAGAGCGGAGCTCGGCGGGGGGCGAGAGGCCGCCTGCTGCAGCATTAGCGCTGTGCAAACCCTGCCCGAATTGAGCATCCGAGCGCGATTGCTGTGTTCAGGTATACCAAACGATCCGATCTTTAGGGGGAAGCGCTCCCTGTTCCGGAACAACTGCTCCAAACGGGACAGGTGTGAAAGCTCCCTAAACTTATTTCTTGAAAGGGTAGCACACCAGCCGTAAAGTACGACCAGTCTGCCCCCAGGAGGGTTTATTTAAAGACATAGAATGTGGGTGTGGAATTACAGAAGAAAAGGGTGTAGGACTACAGGTTGTACAACCAGGAAGTAGGCGGGGTGTGGGTGTGGTGTGGACCACAGCATCACATAGTTCATTAATAAATGTTAAGGCAGATGGAAAACTACTGGCGTCTGCCTGTCCCAAATACAATTGTTGATTCTATTGGCCCTTTTCGACTAGTACCTCAGCGCGCAACGACTCGGGACGGCTCGTCTCGCCTCCACCCGCTTTGTCCTCGTTTGTTTTTCGACACCCAGGTGAGAACTGGGCGGGTTGGAGCGACGCTGCTGTGATGTATTTGATTGTGTGATCTAAACAGAGATGACAACAACACTAAAGATGTAGAACCTGGAGGAGATGATATATGTGCTGGTGTTCGATATCAAGTTAAAAAATGAGTGAAAGAAGCTTCAAGCGGCAACGTTTTTTTTTTTTAATTTTGTTCATCGGCGCTGATGAGAAATAAAGCCTGAATTATGGTTCCGCGTTAAATTGACGGCGTAGCCTACGGCGTACGGTGCGCGTCGCCGCATACCCTACGCCGTAGGTTGGTGTAACGCAGAACCATAAATCAGTCTTCAGCTGAGAGCCGCGGGTGGCTTAGAAGTGACCGAGAGCCTGGTGGATCTTGTCGTTCCTTATCGCCCGTCTATATCCCTTTTTTACTTCTCTCCTCAGCCACCAGGTTTATGAACATCTGCACCTCAGAGTTGGATCACCAAAATGACTTTTGCGCTGCCATTGCCTGTCGGATAAAATGAGGAAGCCGCGGGCTGCTCTCGCGCTGACTCCCTGATTCAAACGTCTGACGGCCCCGCCCCCCAACCAATCGGTGACGTGTATTGTGATGACGTCAGATACAGGGCCGACTCAGCACGCTTAGAACCTCGGCAACCTCTGTACAGAAAAAGTACCTACTTGGCCAGCCTCTACCCGTCCCGGCCCGTAGTGGAAAAGTGCAAGACGGGGGCCTGGCGAGTAGAAGCGCGCAGAGTAGGTACTAGTCGAAAAGGGCCATATGAGGAGACCTTGACCTGTCCAGGCACTAGTGCCTGGCAGGCCGCTCTCCCTACAAGAATGAAAACTGATAACATCGAGGTCAAGGCTGAGGAGATAGTAAAAATGGAGCAAAAGTATAAAAGAAATAAAATAAGGCCTTTACAAGCATGAGTATATATTTTCCCTCATTATAGTGTTTAGGGAGAGTGCCAGCTATAAGACGACAAGAACTGTGATGGGTAATATTGGAAAAAAAAAAATAGAAAGATCTCTGTATCAAATAGAAATATTTTCTCTGTCTCAGGTAAAACTTTGAACAACTGAAGAGTCCAGACTTGCTTGCCCCATTTTCTGCTAGGTAAGTAAAATGTTTTTAAACATTTCTGTCCTCCTCAGATATAGTACATCATTTTCAGAATAACCTGAGGGATAGAAGACATCTATTCATGTTTGGAGCTTTTATTTTCAATGTTATGATTTCCAGAAGGTTTTGCAGGGGTTATGGAAGTGGATGAATTGCCAAGAATGGTGAAGATGAATATCTGCACCGTGAAGGTTGAAAATGATCATGGTTAGTGAATATTTGTGTTGTTTGAGTGCTAAACATTGTATGTTTAACAATGAAGTGCAAGTTTGGGATTATTTCCAATCCTCACAAGTGATATGCTCATTACATACAAACACTGATGCAAACTATTTCTTAATCCACATTTAAGATGCTTTATATTATTTAGATTTTTCTTTGATGCAAATAACAATGAACGCTTATTTTGTGATTTTTATTTTATTTTTCCCACAGAAGAAATATCTGACTCTAAATACGGAGCCTTTGTCTCTTCAAATGAAACTCCCAATGAGACGAGACATTGGCAACATGGTTTTCACTCTCTGAATCTACACAAGAGAGCAGTAGTAGTTTTGAACAGACTTCCTGAATACATAAGTGATGCTCTATTACCTGTGGAAGAGCAGTGCGACAGTGAACATGATTCTCATGGCAACTCTGATTCCGATATGCTTTGGGAACCAGACGGGGAGTCTGTGGATTCTGATTTTGCCTCAAAATGTACAAAATCCACCTCAAAGAAAAAAGAGAAAACTTCTAATTCTCCAAAGTGCAGCACAAAGGATTCGCCTGCAGCAGCAACAAGTAGCAGTGGCAGCAATGGTAAGACTAACCCACTGTTTTGTTTCAAGTAATGCAGTGTGCTTTATAGGTTATGGATTTTTATGCCAGACAAAACTTTTTGTTAGGGATGTCCCGATCAGGTTTTTTTGCGTCCGAGTCCGAGTCCTTTGATTTTGAGGACTTGCCGATACCGAGTCCCGATCCAATACTTTTATAAAACAATAAAAAATGAAGAAGAGAAAAGAAAATTATGCAGGATGACCCTTTTATTATATTTTAACATGTGTACTGTAAACTGAGCACATAGGAGGTAGGCAGCTTGAACATTCTTAAGTCAGTATAAAAAAAATTTCTTTTCTTCTTTTTTTTTTTTTTTTTTTAGCATAGGGCTGCTTCAGCTTCAAAACAAACAGGCGTGCTCTGCGCGCATGCGGTGTATGGCTGCCGCTCCGAGCCCACTACTCCACGTGTGCGTTGATTTATGGTCCCGCGTCACACCAACGCAGAGCCTTCCGCGACGCGGAACCATAATGTCGGCGCCGCAGCTCCGCTTCAGTCCTGGGGCCTCATCTATAAAGCTTGCTTGCGCAGAAAAAGCGCCTGAAAGTTGCGGAAGCCACCATCTACGCAAAGCCTCGGATCTAAAAAGAAAAAACTAACCGATGGCTGCCACTCCAAGCCCACTACTCCACGTCGAAGAGGAAAAAAGAAAGTGTTCTGATTAAAATAAGGAAAGTTGGACTACCGTATATAACAATTGCGTTCATAAGGATAAAGTTTTTAAAAAAAATTAAAATTAAAGAAATTGTCTCTTCTCCCCGTGTGTGTCTGCCTGTCATGCACGGGTACTTGGGCGCATGTTGTTTACTTTTAAGCCGGAATTATGGTTCTGCGTCACACCAACGCAGAGCCTACGCCGTAGGGTCTGGCGTAGGGTGCGCGTCGCCGCGAACCCTACGCTGTAGACTCTGCGTCGGTGCGACGCGGAACCATAAATCAACGCACACGTGGATGTCGGCGCCAGTGAGTATTTTCACCGGACATTTTGACCGGAGAGATTATAAAATAACGGACTTGGGCATATTTTACCGGACAAAGTCCGCCAATTACCGGACAACGGAAACCCTGATAGATATATATATATATATATATATCCGATTCCTGATCGGCTCATAACGTCCGAGTCCGGATCGAGTCTGCAATCACGTGATCGGCCCCGATTTCCGATCACGTGATCGGATCGGGACAACTCTACTTTTTGTGGCAAATCTATTACCCTGGAGCAGTTTTTTACGTAGTTTTTAGAGTTCTTTTCATCTGGTAATAACTAACTAAAGTTTTAACATGTAAAAAAAGTGACATGTTAGGCATGTAACCAGTGACTTAAAAGATCATTAAGATAGAACAAACCATTAATGGTGCATCTCTTGCGTCTAAAAGGGGATTTAAATAAATACCTGACTATAAGAAATTGTATATATTGTTATATTTGCATATTCATTGGCTTGATAGTTGTGATAGTCAAAAGACTCGAGACATTTTTGCATTTAGTTTCAGAGAAAATCCTTTAATTTGCAGTTTGTCATTGTTCATGGTTAATGGTGAGATCAGATAGCAGGAATGTTCCTGGTCTCCAAGTGGAAATATAAACGTGGTTTGTTCCCCTAAAGCCAAATTTATACTTCTGTGTGAAAGCTATGCCGTAGCTAAGGCGTACGTCTGAACCCGACAGAAAAGGCTATGTGTTGCCTGACATGAACCTCTCTAAATGTAACTACATGTCACATTGACACGGACCACAATAGTTGTGAGTGGTAGATTTGTTTAGTTTAGTTTGTGTAGTATATTGTTTTGCACAGTTTTAAAAATATACAGGAAATATCAAATATAAATACCATAGGTGCAGGAAGAGGCAAAAAACCCAATGGGCTTATTTGAAGCCTCCACCGAAGTTATTACAATTTCATGTGTTATAAAGAACACAAGATTAACATACAAAACAAAAAGTATAACTACACAAAAGTGATGGCAAACTAATAATGCAATATATAAATAATAAAGAATAAAGACAAAAAAATAAGTGTTACTTATATTGACTCCTGATCAAATAAGACGGTACATGTCACTATGAGTGAAACGCACAAAAAAAAGAACATGATACATGTACAACATTACATTGGGTAAACAGTTACAAAACAGCAGTCAGGTGGTCCTTCAAACGTATTTTGTAACATTTCAAAGAGGAAGAGCTTTTTGCCAAGTGGGAAAAATCATTCCACAATTTAGTGCCCCTAAATCTCACCGAAAATTGACCTTATCAACAAGCAAATTCTGTGGTGTAGGTGTAATAGCTGCCTTGAGCTGACAGCTGACTTGAGGAAATTATTCAAACTAGAACATTTCTGAAGAAATTTTGAAGGGGTGCCAATGATACTATCACAATATGAGCGCAGAGAGGTCCCTGCATCATTTAAAGTGAGAGAAAATATGTGTGTTTAGTTAGAAGACAAGGGCGATCAGGAAGATCAAGGTGCAAGAGAAGGTATAGGGGGATGATGAAGAAATGAGCCCACGGTATGCACGGAGTAGGGCAAAGGTAATGAGTAAGCAGAGAGCAGTCCTTTAATTCCTGTGAGACAGACGGCTACACATATACACCTATTACTTGTGATAAATGTTTTGAAGTACTGTAATTCACTATTTCCATGACTTTTTTTGTTATTAAAATATATAAATGTATGTATTATACGGAGGAAAATAAGGGTATACTAAAATCTCATCAGTTTTGGTTCCATGTAAAATAACTTTGTGTGTCCTGTTCTTTTGCCCCATGTTTCCAGGAGGAAACCCAATCATAGTATCATCAGTTTTTGGCCATTGCTCGAAGGAAACCAACAATGTTCGTCCTGATTTGCCAGAAGTACAGATCACAGTAGACATGATGGTCCTGGCCAGGAAAAGAGCCATGAGGTGGCAACGGGGAAAAGTAATGGATATTGTTTTAAAAGGTAAGACATTGATATAGAAACATATTATAGGTTCAAAATCTTATAGAAAACTGACGTTATTAAACGTGTGGGGGGGGGTACGAATTTACTTGTTTTTTGGGGGGGAAGCAATAGCAAGTAGTTTTATTGTCGTTGGTTTTTATACGTAAAAATTTTGCTTCTGTATTATTGTTGTTGTTTATTATGATAACAATTTTTTTAATTTTTTTAATTTAAAAATATGCACTTGATTTTTGTTGGAATAACTTTCAGCGCTCTTTTCTTGTATGTGTTTTTTTTTTTTTTTTTTTGCACAAAAGTTGTCCTTATCTCTTTGATTCACTGTGACCGGAAAAAGATAAAGCATTCAGGAAACGATTGCGAATTAGCGATCACGGGGGGTACTGCACCGCGGCGAAATGGAGAGACGGAGAAGTCCGAAGGGTTCACGACAGCGTCACGGCGACGTTGTGTGCTCTGCGTTGGTTTGACGCAGAACCATAATTCAGGCTTTAGTGTTTTTAATGTCGTAGTTATGTTATGATTAAGCTTTCGTTTCTCTTTGTGTAAAGGAACTATACATTCAAACTCGTAAAACAATGATGAATCAAAAGAGATGCAACCATTTGTCAAGGCTTGTTCTTTTTTTCCTTCCCAGAAGATGGAAGATTAAAGTACAAGGTCGGTTTTGAAGAAAAAGGAAGGAGTTTGGTATCAGGACATCACATTGCCTTTGATACCACACCCAAGCTGGAGGAGCTCTATGTCGGTGCTCGCATTGTGGTTTCATCAGCAGATGACGCGCAATGTTTCCAACCCGGTGTCTTGGCTGAACTTCCAAGTAGAAAGAACCGCTTAAGGTCTGTGTTTGAGTGAACTGATGCATCTATGACCCACAAAATTGTTGATACAGTTTTAAAATAATTAGTATTGTCACTTTTCTCTGCAGAAAACCTCTTATAAATGCTTATTAACAACGGTCGTATTTGATACAAATGTATTTTAACTTTCGCAGGTTCTTGGTGTTCCTCGACGATCACACACCAATTTATGTTGGTTTGCCTTCTCTTCATCTGGTGTGCAGACCATGTAAGTTTCTTTTTTTTGTCTTATTTGATGAAGTCAAGATGGTTTTGTTCCAATAAGAAATGTCAGCATTAATTTCCATACAGAGTTGCATTGATGATCGGAAAATTGGACATATATTTCAAAATGGCTTAGGTACAACCTTCAGTGGGATCAGATCTGGTCTCTGGTGGCCAGTCCATATGTGAGAATGATGCCATAAGCTCCCCAAACTACTACAAACTATTTTACAACATTTTAGCTCAATAATGAGTAGTTTTGTCATCTTTTGGCATATGCTCATTCTATCAGGTAGGAAGAACTTGCATCTATTAATGAGGGGAAAAATGGTCATACAATCTAGTCAGGTTTTTGTCAGACCTCATTTTTTATGCACATAATACTGACTAAATTTACATGGACACATACATAATATCCTGACTACGGTGTTTACATGAGTTGCAATGAGAATATTCATTTCATATTCTGGGTTTACATATGGAGGATCGTAATATGTTTGAGATGTCCTTTATATCTCCTACACCTTGTGCTCGCTTTGCTAGGATGCACACAGGTAAAGCATAAGCTGTCAGACATTTTGACGTCTTCCAAACTACAACTTAAACATTCACTAGCTTTTGTTTTAGCCATGATGTGCGCTCGGATGCATTTCTCAGCAGGCATACAAAAGTCCGCATGAAAGGTTCTGGGGTTTTCTCCAGATCTTCATGCAACAACATAAAATACCTGCCCATAATAATAATTAATGATACTATACCATCATGTTTTTGTTCAAGTAAAGTTTTGGTGCCACAAAATTCCATGAAAACTCCAAAAGGGCATCATATTGCAATTCAAATTTTTACATGAATTAATAATGCAGCTATGAGCAGTATAATGCAAATGCCTTAATCTGATTATTGCTTATTATAATAAGGTTGCTGTTTACATGGTAGTTTCATATTCAGAGTATGGCCTAAATGTGATTTTAATATTTGAGTGTTGCTGTCCACTAGTATAGCGCTAATTGAATACTCTTTTGATTATAATATTCTTAAAGGTATTATCCATGACTTTTGGAGAGCTAGCAAGATTTGAAAGTGGCACCTCCTCTAAGCTCCGCCCCCTCCTCCCCCTCCCAGCTTTAATCCTGTAAAAACTCTAACCAATCCGTTTCATTCGGTCCGAATGAAACGGATTGGTCCAGGACCAGAGGCTTGGCAGGGGGGAAAGAACCAATCAGATGCCTTCATGCCGGTTACAGGTGAATGAGACATGGGGTAGTTTTGTTGAAAATGTGCTGTCCAAAATGTGCTGTCCAAAATGTGCTGGAAAACTCGACTCCGGCAAATGCGCGTTCCCCAAAGTTTGTGGGGGCGTGGCTTTGGACGGAGCGCTGACGGGAGGGGGAGGAGGGAGGCGGGGCTTAGAGGAGGTGCCACTTTCAAATCTTGCTAGCTCTCCAAAATCATGGATAATACCTTTAACTAACTTACCCCTTTGGAGGTATAATTGGCTTCTTTTGACTATTTTAGAATTTAGCTCTATATTTCACCTTAAAAAAACCTTGACTTGTTTGGTATCGTTTTTTCAATAAAACCTCCCCTGTTTGAATTTACAATCTCCATTTTGACAAACTAACTTATTGGATCTAAAATCCCACAAAACTTAAAATCAGAGCTGGAAAAACTTTATTTCTTTTAATATTGTGAATATGACAAACATGTTCAATAAGCCATTTTTATAGGTTAGAATGGAAATATAAATTGTAAATTTCAAAATCTTGTGTACAAATTTCGCAAGAAAGTTTTTACATGTTTTACATTAAAATGCAGGCAAGCCTTCACACCTTTTTGGGATTTACCAAAAAATTCCAATGTCAAATAAATCCCACAGAAATTATTTGTGCCACTTGAAAATATTTTGTTGTTCATCCCAAGACAGAGATTCACACGTCCAGGTGTGTGTCTCCTCCTTTTATCCACAGTCTCTATAACTTGTACAATATTTATCATACCTCCAGGTTTTAATAGACATCGGAACGCAATTTAAAAACTAGCATACTAGCACACAGTTCCAAGTCTCCACTTCAGATAAAAGTTGAAATGGAAACTTAGCGAGGCTGCGTCTGGGTGCTACATCATCGTAAATCGATCATGTGATTTGGATGTGTGGGAACTGCATGATAGATGCTTCACTTCGTCCACAGCTCTTTTTGCCCATCAATCCCTGAACATGGTCTCATTTGGACTCATCAGACCACATCACCTTTCTCCATTGCCTTAGATTCCAATCTTTGTGCTTCCTCCAAAAAGCCCCTTTTCATCCCTAATTAGCCTCCAGGATTTTTGGAGGTGTCGATGTGGCAAAACCTGTCCAGTTTCAGTACTTTGAGTTCTCTTCAAACATTTACCTGCTACTGTTGAGTTCCCCAAATGTTGTGAATGATCCCCAATGATCCCACATTTTTTTTCCTGACCAGATCTTCCAGCATTTATTAATGTGTTAGGACAGTAGTTTCAACAATCGTTTGTTTAATGCAGATCACTAATTTGGCCTTTTTGAAATGACGACCACAGGATGTCTTTTCCACATAGTTGTTTAAAGAAAAGGAAACATGAATTAGCGTTAAATAATTTGTTGCAATTTGAAACGTATTAATCGATGAGTGGCTTTTTCCTACCTACCCACCTATTTAATTATTTAGCTGTTGTTTGTTTTTGGTGTGTAATGATGGTTTACTAGGTTAAGCTGGAAATATAACTGTCATATCTTTTTATGTTTTTGAATAACTGACTAAATTGATTAAGAGCTCCCATTTTCAAATTCTTTGAGGTGCAGAGTTGACTGTTTTGCCTTTGCAGGTCCACATCAGAAAGAAGAGTAACAGAACTTTTTCATTTTTCTCTCTACAGTGGACGATGTTTTAGATGATATCCCAGAAAGCCCTCACAGGGTGTTCTTGGTGCAATATCTGAAGAACTGGCCATACCCACATTTAACCCACTACAAGGTTGGGCAGAGCATTAAGGTAGAATTAGATGGAGTCCAGACGGAGTGTGAGGTGGAAGCGGTTGACTCGAGCTTGATGAACGTGGTCTTTCAGGTAAGAATCTCTTTTGCTGATGTTTTTGGAAAACTTTTCTAAGTTAATAAGTCATTATTTTGGCCTATCACATTTTCAGGATTGCTAGAAGCAACCTCACTTTTGCATGTCACTTAGACATGTATGTTATTTAACTAAATTAATGAGCTGCAAAATCAGTGTATGGAAAAACTATGCTACACTGACTGGTTTCAAAGGAATGAGGGTGGTCACTAATAGGGATGCTGCGATCCGATCCGCGGATCGAAAATATGCTGCGATCCAGCCAAAAAACACGGATCGGATCGTAGTGCAGGGGAAAACTGCGATCCTAGCGCTGCGATACTAGCAGTCCATACCAAAAGTCTGCTCCAGCTTTTCCATCCAGGGAAAGGGAGGGAGGGGAGGGAGAGCATACATGAAAACAACAACCGAGAGAGTGGAGAGAATAAAATGTCAGCGGGGTGGCAATACTTTAAAGTAAAGGATGAAAAACTAGAAAGGCAGAGTGAAAAAAGTGTGAAGCACAAGTCTCACGCGGTGCTGCTGATGCAGGTCAGTTTAAAGCCCCTTTCACATAGACGGGGCTTAAAGTATTCCGGCACAAGTTTTTTTTTCCGGCGTGCGAGTTTGACTGCTTTTATAAAAAAAAAAAAAAAAAAAAAAAAAAAAAAAAAGAATGAAAAGATGAGTAACTTTAACGGTTTACATATAAATATGTGTTGATAGGCTACGGGATATTGTCAGTTTGAGTCAACCAAGTTCGTCTACCAATGGAATGAGAGGAAAGCAGCTCTGGCTCAACCAAACTAACACTAGCCAATCAGAAGTAGAGCTGGGCGGGTCTTTGACGGCAGCAGGGCGCAGAGCGGTGCGTTTCAACCTGCCTCACCGACTTCAAGATGGAGAAAGAATTAATGAATGTCTGTTTATAAGAAACTTTTTGCCCAGAAGAAAAAAGAGCGACAAAAATATACCCATAACCATGTTCTTCTCTCGAAAAAACACACCTGCACCGCGGGCTTTAGAAGAAAAAGACGCTACAGAGCTGAGTCGGGATGCAGCGGCTCAGAAGAGTAGAGAAATACGTGCAAAGCGGGGCTGATCTCCGCAATTTGAAGCCTTGTATAATAATTGTAAAAAAAAAAAGGGTTGCTACTATGCGGATATCACTTATCACGGGTTCTTTTTGGAACGTAACCCCCACGGAAAATAAGGGATTACTGTATATGAATGTATATGAACTCATGGCATACATACCTGTCAAGTTTTGGATTTAAAAATAAGGGAAATTTTCCGCCACCCGCTGTCCAACCACAGCGGGTAGTTGGGTCCAAAGTTGGATCGCAGCATCCCTAGTCACTAACATGATATAAAGGTTTATTTGTTCAAATTCAAAATACAGGCATGTGAGTTTTGGTCCGATATATGCTCAGCCACATTGCAAATTTCCAAAGTGTGATTGGTATTCAAACTGGGTATAAGTCACAAGTTAAAATATTGATCTTCATTTAAATAATGAGATCTATAGACTCTAATTGTAAACCTGCACAGACTTCACTTAAAGCTTCTTTTTTTAGTTTAAAGCCGCCATGTAGCCATGTAGGAGAAAATGCATCAAGCAGATTTCTGCAGTATTCTGTTGGTTAGATGATGTTGTCAGTAGGTGGCGATATAAGCTAAATGATGTGCCCCGGCCAACCTTATTTACTCATTTCTTGTCTTTGTTACAGGATAGTCAATGTAAGGAGTGGGTACACAGAGGCTCCGTACGGCTGGAACACATGGCCAAGTTTTTGGACCTGAGGGACACCGAATAAGCCTAAAACAACTTCAAAGAAGATCAAGATCAAAATCAACTGTACAGACAAAGGGGCGCAAAATTCACCTGAGAAAATACAATTTCATCACATTAAAGCCCTTGGCAACATGGTTACATAACTGTTAAAGTAGGCGTCTACGACGGTCCTTTTTTTTTTATTGTTTGTTATAGCAATATGATGGCCCAACATTGATTGACTGAACATGCAGTTAAACCATGTGTACCATGGAAACGTTGTGCCTGCAGCAGTTTCATTGAGTAATTGAAAACCTTTAGACCGATAATTACTGATTCTTGTAGGTTATGCTTTCCTATTTTGTATCAAAACCGGTGAGGATGCTCATGTAAGCTTCCTAAACCCTGTCTGTTTTATAAATGTCTTTATGTGAATCTGGGTATTGACGAGTGAAATCTGCAGGATTAGATCAAAGATTGCGGCAGTTGCCTATTCGACACTCCTGTGGCTTTTAGAATGTAAATACTTTAATCTCACTTTCCGTGTTTTTTTTTTTTTTAGTTTATGCCAATAACCTGCCCCCCCCCCTTGATATCTGACTTGGTTTTCAGTTATTTCTGTGCATTACTCAGATTCTCATCACTGTTGATTTTGTTGTTTCCCCTATGAAAATAAAGTTTAACTGTGTATTTGTTGCGGATATTTGCTTGGGCATATACAAAGCCAACTGCAAGGGTACGGTAAGAATGTTATTTCCTGTAAAATTCTAGAACCATGTCTAAATCTTGTATTGGCATTGAGGGCTGAGTATCTGTGACTGGCCATTAATACACATCTATGTAGGTCTGGAAGTATTGGGACAATAATGTCTTTGTACAGCGCTACAATGGGCTGTTTTATCACTCTTGTATTGGCAGAAAGTGAGTATTGCCCCATACACCTGCCTCAGTGTGTTTTTTCAAATGCTGCCAGCAGTTGCAGCGTCAGCAAACACAAGTGAGCCAGTTTCACTGGCAGCCAAGCATGCCCATACCATAGCAGTGCTGCTGCCATGTTTGACATGCTTTGGATCATGATCTGGCCCTTTACTCTTCCATTGTGTTTTTTTTGTTTTGTTTTACAAATTCATCTTAGCTTTTCAACTTCTCACATTAAATCCAGACTTTTTATCTGCTTCATTTGTTTTGATGCAACAAAGGAATGGAGTAAAAATATTTTTAAGCCCCTAAAATATTGGAAGTGCTTTGCTTAAATTCCTAAAAGGTAAAAGCTATTGAACTGTGAAATCTCTCAAACTGAAGTTTGAAATCTATTCTCTGAGGACACTAATGGTTTCATGTCATACCTCCTGTTGTGGATTATGAAGACGTTTATAACAAACGCATCTGGAAATAACTACACTGAATGGATACTAACGTTTCTCTGACTTTCTTTTATTTGAATTAAAGACGGCATATACACAACATTTTGACAATGCACATCTTTAAAGCATGAACATGAACACAAAATAAAATCTAGCATAGCTCTTGTGTCAATAGTTGTAAGAATATGCCATGTTTGCATTTGTAGGTTAGTCAGTTATGTTACTTAGGTTTGCAAAGTTGCATCTGGACAAACTAAAAGACTGATGCAGTATCATTTGCTTAGATGAGACCAAAGTGGAATATTTGATCATAGCTTAATTAAAAAAAAGTTATTTGCTGGGATATAGGACTTCTACGTGTTTTCTTGTCACTGTGTGGTTTAGAGAGAGACTTCCTTTGACACAATGAAAAAGACTGCATTATGTAATAGCTCCACCTTTGCTTTTTTCTGCATTTTGTGATTTAAAAACAAAAAAAAAAAAAACATTTTTGAAATAACTATATTGCAGTAGTTATGCTTGGAATGAGAACGGAGAATATTCATTCATTCCATAAAATAATACTACTCATTTAGCAGATGCTTTTATCCCAAGTGATTTACAGTACATCTGAGAAGAGAAGATCTTGAAAATGCCTAATTATAGTCTAATTCTAATGCTTTTACTGGTCTCGTTCTTTGTTTTTGTTTTTTTTTCTATTTCTGTGACCTTTGACTGGCGTCCACATTCAACAGTAATTGGTATCATCAGAGACGTTGGAGTATCTTTGCTATCACTTTTAACCCCCCCCCCCCCCCCCCCCCCAAAAAAAAAGCCCACTAATTGGGGAAAAAAAGACGTCTAAGATTCATACACTCTGAATTTTATTCTGTTAAGAACTCGTCGATTCAGAAAAACTGGCATCCACATGCACATGTAAGTTCTTGTACTCATAGGCGTCCTTCACAAAAGTATCAGGAGCTCCACTTGGTTTGCAGACACAAAAGTCATTCGAGTTTCATCTGATAATGATAACTTTTATACCAAAGTAACTGTTGTCATGAATGAAGGAGACAAGCAACAACTTATGTGATGTACTTTCACTTTAGATGCTTTTATTAAGCGTGTAATTCGGTTCTAATTGTATTTTTCTCATGCTTTTACCCGTGTGTATGGAAGGGATTGTGATTTTGTGATTTTATTTCGTCAAGTGAATCGGGAAGGTTAACGAGATACATGACTCATCAAACGACTTACTAGAAAAAAAAAATGGTCTCCTAATATTTATGCCTTTACAAACCATTTCAGTTGTCTCCATGTTAAATTTGCCTTGCTTAATCTGGTAATGCACACGGAGGCTAGAAAAACCTGTACCGAAAAACCGTCATCTTTACTTGAAAATGCAGAAAATAAATTAATTATTTCATCTGCCAAAGACTTAATTAAATTAAACAATTAAAAAAAACATCAAATACAAAGGTGAATTTTTAGTCTGGTCAATAGTCATTTCAATACTTTGAGAAACAAAGAAACATGTTTCTAGTTTGGGCAAAAACATTCATTAATTTAACTCATGAAGCTATGCAAAAATAGAAATGAGAAAATACTCAAAAGAATAAAAGAAGGTGTCACACTTACATTAAACCAAAATGCACAGTAAAAATTTTAAACATGCATCTTTTGAAGTTTCATTGGTATTCAGGAAATGTGCTGTACCTAACATCCTCTTCTTTTGCTTCATTCTGTTGAAAGAGAAGCAAATGTGATTGTTAGAAAAGGTAAAGAAAGACATGAAAGTTCCTTAAATCTGATTAAACTTTCTTGGCATATTGGAACAATAACTAATTTTATAAGACATATTATCATTGCTTTCCAGCCATTTTTTTTTTTTAATTTTTACATTGTTTTTGGTTCTACCCTTTTTTTGTATGTCATATAGAATATAGAATTCCATTCCATTGCTTTTAATCTTTGCAACATGTGCACCCTGACCTCTTCTCAGCAACTTCAAGTAAAAGCGATCTAGCAATATCTGAGATATGGGATGTTTTGGAAGCTGAATATGTTCAAATAAGCAATGACTGGAACAGAGGTGGAAGGCAAACGTGAAGTTGTGTTACGACTTACCCTTTTCACAATTTATTTCAGCACCATAACCACAGAGCTGTATGTGCAATCTACATCACTTTCACCCCATGGTCTCTGCATTAAAAATAGATTTGAAAAAGTATTCTAAATGCTCATGTCTTTGCACTTAAAAATAAGTAAAAAAAACAACTGTTTTTAGTTACCTAACCGAGTGTTTTGTCTTGTAGATAACATCAGAGTACTTTACTTCCTCTTTGTTCTGTGAATCAGAAGGGAGAAAGTCTGAAAACTGTCCTGCACTTGACTAAATGGTATTAAATATGATAATTTGTGTGAAGGTGAATACAATTTAAAGTTGTAATTCCTGTAATTGGAATATTTGATGAACAATCAAGAATGACTGACTAAGTCATAAGAGATGCCTTCTGAACTGCTGTTACTTCCTGAAAGAGAAACGGAGATTAGAAGACAAAATGTGATATGTCTACCTCAGTCTCGTCTGAGTAAAAACTTCACCCTCCAGAATTGTAATATCTGTCAAAACATCAAAACATTGCAAAGTCAGAAATTGTAAAATCACCACACTTTCTGGCCTCAAAAATAATTATGCATCTAAAATTATAATATTTTACAATGTATAAAACTGTTGCACATAATCAATGTTTATTTTCATGGCTCCAAAAATAGGAAGCTTACATGAGTGTTTTTTCCTCTTTTAATGCCAATAGGAACTTGACTATGATCATGTCAAAAATGCTTGTAATGAGTAACATGCTGTTGACCAATAGAAATAATTCTTGAAAGACCTTTCACATGGTTTCAAATCAATTTTAAAGTTGCATTTTAATAAACACAGGTTACGGTGTGATACAGCATGAATAAATGCATTGTGACCTTTACTCTGACCCTGATCATGAAGTAGTCATGTCCTCACATATACTTGAGAATCAGATTTTTCATGCAAAACTGGGGTAGAATAAAACCACACACAATCAAGACAAAGGCATTCAGGAAATCAAAAGGAGCACTGGGACATATATTTAGAGAACACAATATAAAATAAGCTTTTATTTTGATGTTTTTCATACATTAAGATTACTCGAAAAGAATGTTTTGATTTGACCACAAAGTGGGGAAAGTTCAAATGCAAACAAAGGGAATCGTATTCATGTAACGATTTCTGACCCTTTTTCTTCATTTTTAGCCATGGTGACTGTGGTAATCCCCCCCCACCATCTGTAACAGTTTTAGTTATTAATTGGTAAATTCCTTGGTAAAATAAGTATTTGGTCATCTACAAATAAGCAAGATTTCTGGCAGTATAAAAGACACCTGTCCACAACCTCAAACATATCACAACAACATTTAGAAATAGTTTGTAAGTGATTTACAATACCTCATCCACAATCACTAATACATTTGTTGTTGAGCGGAAATACCAACCACTGTTGTGTGGCCTCAGTCCACTCATGGCCACAGCAAATACTTTAGGGACACTCTCATCGATGGTTACAGTTCCTTTTGTTACTGCTGATGACCTGGTCACACATTCACCACCCAGCCTGCACCATTTCATTTCTCCAGAGCTTCTGTAGCTGCAGTTGATGGTTAATGTTCTCCAATGAATCCCGTAGCTTCCTGATGATCCACATAAAGACCACCCGGTTCGAATGCAAATTCCCATTCAATGGACTGATTGCATTCGAACCGGGTGTAAAGACTGGGTGCACCTTAATGACAAACATGATGAATGAATCACACGAAAAGTGTTAAATTTAAAATTTCCTTCACAGTGCTTAATATTTCCTCAATGTTTTAAATACTTTACTTGAAAAGGAAGCTCACCACTTGTGACTGACAGCTTAAAGTAGATCCCTAACATCAGGTCTGTTATTGAACTCCACAGAACACCAGAAGTTAGCATCATCTTCTGACAGCATCCTTATAGTCACAGTGAATGTTGTTTGGTCTTTGACATCAGTGAATAATAACTTTCCTGAACTCTGTGGTTGGTTTGTTTTAGTTTTTTATTTGCATGATATCCAATAGTATACAGCACACAAGTACTTGACATTGTTTCTGTATTGCGAGTCGTAGAAATGGGACAGAGACAGAAGCTCCAGCCTTCACTATTACTTCACTGACTGCAGTTATGCTGTGAGTTCCTGTAGAAAAAACACAGAAAGGAAAAAAAAGCACATTGTTTCACTTGTGTCAAATAACTCAAAACAATTCTAATTTCATTTTTTTGAATTGATTATCCAATACTTAAATCTGTACATTAAATTGATCAGCACTCCAGCATAAATGTAAGTGCATTAGAAGTCACAAACATATTTGCACTTGACCATCTTCATCAACTTAAACAAAACTCTGAATGATTCATGAAAGGCCAACTGAAGTTTTATTTTTGTTTTGCTGAAACTACACCAGAGATAATCTGTGTAATGGAGTACAGTAAATGTAACAATTAAAACAAATTACACTTGCCTTCTATTGTTGTGCCACAAGCTCCTCGCGTCCCCAGCCCCTCCCCTGCACGGCGTCATAGGGCGAGGGCCGGGCTTCTCCCTCAGCCAGCACAGCTGTGGTTGATTCCAATCAGCCCAGCTGCTCCACCATCATCAAGGGCTGCCTACATAAGCTGCTGAGAGACGATGCCCGGCGCTTAAACGTTGACTACTGTGGCAAGTACCTGCAGCAGAAAGTTTAGTCTCTAGCGTGTGTTTTAGTAGGTCTGCTATTTTTGGTCCTAACTGTTCTTTCCTTGTGTTCCAGGCTCCCTCCAGCCAATCCAGTGTCTCCCCGCTCCACCACTCCATCCACCTCCTCCGGATTGAGTTTACTGATTAAATCCTTCGTTTGCAACTCCAGTCTGTGTCTTTGCTTTTGGGGTCCCTGGCATATTTGGCTAGTCAATTCTTGAGTGACATAAAAAAATGTCTAGACCAACAGGAGCCAAGCCAGGGCTCCGGGGCAGAGAGACCTCCAGAATTACGGGAGCTAGTGTTTGGTCAAGCTACTGAACTTTCCGCACTGCAGAAGGAATTAAGGAAGGCCTTCCCCACTGTCCAATCCCAGATTGCGGATCTTAAGACGTCTCAGTCCACGGTGGGTACTGTGGCTGCCCTTTCGGCCCAGATTAACTCCATATCAGGGACCTTGTCTGGCATACAACGGTCTTTGGATGCCCTTAGAGACCAAGTCTCCGCCAGCAGAGGCCCTAACCCCGGCCCCAACACTAGCCCCAGTTCTTCCAACCTGCCTGCTGTTGTGCCACAGTGGGTTAGCTTGGCTGTCCAGTTATTGGAGGTTATTAATAATTGTATTCAAGAATTATTAATAATTAATAAAGTCAACTTATCAAATTGAATGATCAAAAATTATAAAAAAAAATCCTTGGGCACCACCCTGTTCCTTAAGCAGGGAAAAATGATAACTTAACAGCAGAAAATCAGTCTCAGATGATTAAGGTTTAAGTATAGTATAATTGAAGGGTGAGATTCGAGCACTGAGCTCTGTCAAACAAATCAATTGTGACCAAAATTGCACGAAACACACAAACAACTAATTAAAAATCAATCAGAATTTATTTACATATAGGTGTCAAAAGATTGTAACGTAACACCCCAAATAAGTCCTGATGGCACACTACGTAAACAGGGACAGAAATTATACAATGCAAAAAGTTCCAGTCATCCGTGTGTGTGTGTGTGCGTGCGTGCGTGCGTGCGCGCGTTGGATCTCAGAATGGCTCGGGAATTTATGACCGAGGGGAGCGTCTGGGGGTGTGTGTGTGTGTGTGTGTGCGCGTGCGTGCGGGGGGGGGGGGGGGTTAATACGAGAGGAAAAGAGAGAGAGAGATACAGAAGAAAAGTAAAATAATAGACACTCTTAAATAATTTCTCACTACCAGAAACCCAAGACCTTCTGATCTTTCCCACACAGAAATGCCCCACTGTGAAACTAAACTTCACACGTGCGCTCTGGTCATTCAACCGGGAAATTTAGAAGGGCCTTGTTTTCGGTTGTCGAGAAGCATGTCATAACGATCCAGCAATCTGGATGCAGCCGTGGACAAATAAGAACATAAACAAAAACACTTAAGTTAATAAACACAACTATGACGGGATCAGCAGTCCAGCTCACAGCGTAAACTAACTTTTAAAGTGTATTACTAAGTTTTCTCTGCCCAGACACCAAAAACAGCCTCTCACGTGAATCTTTGCAGTTGAAGAAAAAAAGGGTGGTCGTTCACGTCGAGGCAATGCAGGGTCCCCTAGTTCGGCTTTCTGGGCTCGGAACTGCGTGGGTCACTCGGAACTGCGTGGGTCGTGCAGCGCTGCAAAACGGACGCTCCTTCGTTCACGAAGGAGAAAGCAGGCCCTTGGCTGGCTCCCTGGTGCTACAGCAGAGACCTGTGGGTGAGAAGGAAGAAGCAGAAAAGAGAGAAGAGGCCGGAGAGAGGGGGGCCTTCTCTTTTATAGCTGCGCACAGGAAGTTGATACCCCTTCCTGCAGCTTGGGGTCCTTGTCCAATCGTGGGGGGTTCCTTATCACAAAAGGGGCCACATAGGCAAATCCTGGTGTCCATGGGGTTTTCCGTTGTTCCAAGCTGTGTGGCCACGGTGTCGTAAACTTTAGTCCTGGCTTCGGACTGCGGAAATTTCCACCCCCCCCCTTTGTTCTCCAGACCAAGCTGGAGGTGTCATGAGCTGACCATGAGGCAGAGATCATGAAACTTTAGCTTGGCTTCAGCCCTTTACTGGTCCAAAAGAAATGTTCACCCAACCACAAATGTCATGAATTCATAATCATATGGACGGTGGTCCAACACTGCAAACCCAGTCCTTCCTGCCCACCAGCAAGCTCATTCAGGGCATGGCTTAGTCAGTCCTAGGCTGTTCAATGGAAATTTTAATCAGAGCAAGGGCTTCTTGGCACAATGTGAGTTACTTTTTACTCATCAGCCTTCGAGATACTCTTCTGATGGGTCGAAGATTGCCCTGGTCATGTCCTTGTTGGTCGACGACGCCCTCAGCTGGGCTATTGCCGCAGTAGGGAACAACCCAGCCTTTGCCATCAACTACAGTCAATTCAAAAGTGAGTTTCAAGCAGTATTTGATCACCCTGCAGACGGCCAAGACGCTTCGAGCCGTTTGCTCGCTATCCGCCAGGGGTCACGTTCTGTGGCCCAGTATACACTGCAGTTTCGCATCCTTGCGGCGGAGAGCCGTTGGATTGACCACGCCCTGCTGAGTGCACATCGCAAAGGTCTGAATGATTCCGTTAAAGATCTTATTGTCCGTGACAGTCCAACGACCTTCAACGAGCTCGTATCCCTGGCGCTCAAGATGGACACCCGACTCCAGGAGCGCCGTGCCGACAAACGCATGCCCAGCTGCTCTGCTTCAGTGTCCCATGGCGCGTCAACTTCTACAGCAAGTCCAAACCCCCATTCAGTCATGCTTCCCCCTACTACATCCGGGCCTGGGGAACCCATGGAGATTGACCGTTCGCGCCTCTCACGAGAAGAGAGAGAACAGAGAATGTCCAACCAGCTGTGTCTCTACTGTGGGGAGTCGGGACATTACATCCGAGCCTGTCCGACCCGCCCAAAAGGTCCAGCTCGCCGTAGGGGCTATACTGGTGAGTAAGGCAACTTCTCCTCAGCCCAAGAATAGTCCCAACCGTCTTTTCCCCGCTACTCTCTCCTGGGACTCTCCCCTGTTAGTGCCCTCATTCATTCCTCCATTGAAGCCTCATGAACATCTCCCTAACTCGCCAGGCGGGCATCCCTTTAGTTCCCCTGAACCGCACTCTGTCCACCCGGGCTATCGACGGGCACTCCTTGGGCACCATTTCTTATTCCACTGAGCCTCTCACGCTCACTCTTTCGGGTAACCACTTCGAGTGCATCCGCTTTTTCGTTCTTCATGCTCCCACTGCGCCCCTGGTGTTGGGTAGACCCTGGTTGGAGAGGCATGAACTGCACATCTCCTGGGCCTCTGGTCGGATCTTGGGTTGGAGCACTGCTTGCCATGCGGCCTGTCTGCGCTCCGCCTTGTCTCCTCCCGGTGGTCCAGGTTCCATGTCCTCTCCACCTGATCTCACATAGGGCGAGGGCCGGGTTTCTCCCTCAGCCAGCACAGCTGTGGCTGATTTCAATCAGCCCAGCTGCTCCACCATCAAGGGCTGCCTACATAAGCTGCTGAGACGACGCCCGGCGCTTAGACGTTGACTACTGTGGCAAGTACCTTCAGCAGAAAGTTTAGTCTCTAGCGTGTGTGTTTTTGTAGGTCTGCTATTTTTGTCCTAACTGTTCTTTCCTTGTGTTCCAGGCTCCCTCCAGCCAATCCAGTGTCTCCCCGCTCCACCACTCCGTCCACCTCCCCCGGATTGAGTTTACTGATTAAATCCTTCGTTTGCAACTCCAGTCTGTGTCTTTGCTTTTGGGGTCCCTGGCATATTTGGCTAGTCAATTCTTGAGTGACGTAACATCTATTCCAGTAAGCCATATTGATGACTGAGCAGTAAAGCAATAAATAGTTCAGCGCAACATTGGCTCCCTACTTCCTGATTTTTTTTTTAAACTTTAATTTTTTTTTAAATACACTGACCAAGTGAATAAAAGGACTGAATATGCTTTGTCGGATTGAGAAGTACACTGCAGGAAGTCTGTCATATGTCAATATTTAAATGTAAATATGCAAGCAAGTCCCCTGAGGATCAAGAGCTTAATCCGTATTATGATGTATTCATTTTTCTCAGTTGAAATGATCAAATGCCAAATTCATTTAGGTACACATCTAAGCTTAAAGTGCTTTGTATATTTAGACAAAAATCCCCAAAGGTTTTTTGTGAAGGTGTGAAGCGGCGGACGATGGATGGATCCCCAAAGGTTAATTATATAATCAAGAATGTAAGTAATGTAACAAGGAACTAACTCCAAACACACCAACAAATGTAAAACAGAGGGCTTGAAAAGAAAATAATCTAGGGCCTGAAATAAAGTTGCTGAAATGTTGTGCATCATAAAGCATCAACAAAAATCAGTTTTGTTGAACATAAATCATGCAGTAATTTTAGTTAAGTTAATAGTTATTAGTAGGACTAGTAGGAAGTTAATAGGACTTTTTTCTTTTTCTTGATTTTACTTCATGCATGAAGCAGAAACCAAAGTGAAGTTCAATATACAATACAACCCTGAATTATTTTTTTTTGTGAGGGGAACTGGAAGCTGATGTTGACCGTTTTTCTCGTTCGGTGGTGGTGATGGTCATTATTATAAGCTGATTTGAAAATGACAGTAACTGGTGAAGTATGGAAAGTTACTTATACTTGTCACATCCTTATTTCACTTCTGCATGTCTGCTTCCTGGCTGTTGTCTGCTCCACCCCCCCCAAGTTTTAAATTTAAATATGCATCGCCTTAACCCGACAATTGAAAGGTAACATGGTCACTCATAGCACCGGTCCTTAGTTCAGATGAACGGGAAGGGTTGTTAAGGGTTGTTTCAGGAGGGTGTTCAACATCAAATCAAAATGTGGAATAAAAAATGTATTTCCATACCAGACTGGACAAGGCCTGGGTTAACAATGACCACTAGTATTGTTAACCAGCAGGGGGTCAAAATCTATGTGACTGTGTGTTAAAGAAAAAGAAGAGGAAGGGGAAGCCATGTCTGAATGCGTTATCAGTGAGAAAAGATTAACAAGAGTAAAGGGAAAGCTTTAAAAATCCACAGTGAGATCAACCCTTACCTATAGATTAAACAAATTAGAAGTGAACAAAACGGAGAGCAGAGCTGGAGGAGGCAGAGCCAACGATGTTAAGATTTGTTGTGCCACAGAGAGGGTGCTGGTTCAGTTATCAAAGAGTTATTAACGATGGTCGAAGGACAATCCTTAATAATTAATGTAGATTATCAAATTGAATCATCAAAATGACTTAATCAAACGGGGCACCACCTGATGTAATCAGGAAAATGATAACTAAACAGCAGAATCAGTCTCAAGGTAAATTATTCTTCAGAATAATAGTGAAGGGAGGAGTTCGAACACAGACCTTTTCAACCAGCAATTGTGACAAATATATGTAAAATAATCACAAACAACTTCTCTCATTCAAATTAATCAGAATGTATTTACACAAGTGTCAAGAAGCTGGGAAAACAACACTTCGGATAAATTCTGATGGCTAAACTACACAAAAACAACAACTAACTAAACATAAACGCAGAACTTCCGATCATCCGTGCGTGTGTGTGTGTGTCACGTGACTCAAAATGGCGGACGAGATTTCGTGTTCGTCCAGGGAGACAAGCTCGGGGGTTTTATGACTGGGATAAGAGTGTGTGTGTGTGTGTGTGGTTCGGGGGGGGGCTTAGTAGAAGAGGATGAGAGGAGAAAAGTAAAGCACACAACACTAAAATTATTTCTCACTACCAGAAAACCAAGTTCTTCTGGTGTTTACCACGCAGAGACGCCCCAATGTTAAGCTAACTTCACAGGTGCTCTCTGGCCGTTCAACTGGGAAATGAGGAATGAATTTGTTTTCTGTTGCGGAAGAACAAGTCATCAAGGTCCAGCGACGTGGATGCAGCAGTAGACAAACAATTAAATAAACAAACACACTCAACTGATGAGCACAGTCTTGACAGGGTCAGCAGTCCGGCTCACAATGTAAAACAAACTTTTAAAATGTGTTACTAAGTTTCTCTGCCCAGACATGAAACAGCCTCTTACGTGAATCTTTGTAAATGAAGAAAAAGTGGTTTGATCTGACCGCTCTATGGTCCTTGTTTCCTTGTGGATGAGGGGATGCAGCACGGGCACAGTGGCTGGCCTTTTTCAGCTCCGGGTCGGTCCAAAGGCGTTCACGTCGAGGCATGCAGGGTCCCTGGTTCGGCTCTTCTGGGGATCAGAACCTCGTGGGTTACTCGTGCAGAGCTCCAGAAAAGACGCTTCTTCGGTCACACGATCGCGGGAGAGGCCAGTCCGTGGCTAGTCGCCCTTCGTGCTAAAGTGGTGGTTCCTGCTCACAGGGAACCTCTCGGCAGGTCCGAGGTGCAGAGATCCTGTAGGAAAGAGCAAAGAGAGAAGAGACAGGGAGAGAGAGGGGGGCTTTGCTCTTTATAGCTGGGCCCAGGATGTCAATGCGGCCCTTCCTGCAGTTTGGGGTCTGTGTCCAATCAGAGGGCTGTTCCTTATCACTGCAGGGCCTTAGATGCAAATCCTGCTTGGAGACACCATGGGGGGGATTTCCTTAGTTCCAAACCATGCGGTCAGGTGTCGTAAAAATTGAGTCTGGTCTCAGTCCGAGGCCCAGAATTGGGCCTTAAAGCGACACTACGTAACTTTTCCACCTTAATATCATATTTCCAGAGTCATTGTGATGGTACATCAACTTCCAACAGGTTTAATGACACCTCTGTCATGATCTGAGGGGGTCTGTATCGCTTTCACTGGCACTATGTAACTTTGAGGAGCATGGTAGGAACCCTGCCACACTAAAAAACTACAAATTTTACGACTTTGACTGCTTTACGGCACATACGTCACTTCCCCCTCCTTCCCGATTCGTAGTCGAGACAAAAATGGGCGGGGCTTGGAGCGCAGAGGCAGAGCTCAGCAGAAGCTGGTGTTGAGCTAAACGAGGAGCTGGTATCATGGCCGAAGCAGCGAAAAAAACGAAGAAAATAAAAGTTTTAACGGAGCGGAGGAGGCGAAAAAAAGAAAGCGGGAGAGTAACAAGCTAAATGCCCGGTGGAGAATAAACATTGGCCCGGCGTTCTCTCGCTACAAGCCCTTGTAGCGCCGTCGTCTTGGACGAGATGGTTGAAGGATGTAAAGACGTTCATCACCTCCAGGTATGCACTTTTGTCAACACCTATGTCAGTGTGTTTTACAAAAACAATTATCCTGAAACTACTATAGCTGGTGTAAGTGTTGCTACTGTATCAAATGTCAATATCTATGTAAACCTTTTGACTCTTCAGGTCTGTATCGACAGATACTTATACACTGATGGTAAAAGCAACACATTTGTAGATATAGTAAAATATAGCCAGAAAAATGAAATATATAGGCAAAGTATACACTTCCAGATGAAAAAAATACAATATAAACACCATATAAGCATATAAAATAAATCTACTTTGTTGGAATTATATTAAAATAATAACAAGAGTAGTAAAAGAAACCTTATGGTGTTAATAATGTGTCGTTTTATCTTGTGAGTGTATAAATATATACATTTCTCTAATTTTTCTATAGCTATACATTACTTGCTTTTACTTTCTGCATAATTACAGTGACTTCAACAGAGAAAAAAATTCTAACTTGTGATCAACAAAATATGTTGAATGATTTATAGGTCAGTAATTATCAGAAAGACATAATGTTTTTGGATCTTTATTCTCACACTCTGCAGGACTACATCAGATCTGGAAAACTTCCAGAATCACATCCTCATGCAGGGAAGAGTTCTCCTACACTCCCGCAGTGAATCATCAGGGAAGGTTCTCCTGCACTCCAGCAGTGAATCATCAGGGAAGGTTCTCCTACTCCAGCAGTGAATCACCAGGGAAGGTTCTCCTACTCCAGCAGTGAATCATCAGGGAAGGTTCTCCTACACTCCAGCAGTGAATCATCAGGGAAGGTTCTCCTACACTCCAGCAGTGAATCGCACGCGGACTCTCCCAGCACGAAACAAGGATGGACACAAGATGCTACTGCTACTATAGTCATTGTATTTATTTACAGTAACTTCTTACACTGTTTCATAGTTCAGTTTTTATTATCAGTTCATTATTTTTAGTTTATTTTTCTACTACTCTATTTACACTTGTTTACTTTATTCACAGTAATTTATCCTGTCATACAGTTGTTCATTACTGCTACTGTGATACAGATTACTTATTGTTTATAATAAGTATGTATGGGATAACTGCTGTCACTATGCAAATGACAAAGTTCAAGAATGTTCTATTTTCTGAAAGGTGTGTAAATAAAAGTCTGTCTTGTTTTGCACAAATGTCTTTATTTTAAACACACAAAAACAACTGTACAGGAAAAAATTGAACAAAAAAAAAACAATATCCAAATATTTGCAGTAATCCTCATAAAGGTTCCATTCTAGAGAAGACGGGGAGCCCTGAAACCAGTGTACTGTCCCATTGGGTCTGGAAAGGTGTCTCTTATTTTCCAAACATCATGCTGCCAGAGCACAAACTGGCGATATGTATATATATATGCATATATATATGATATATATGCTGCGTGTCGGTTCTGTGTTTGTGGGGGTTCAAACTCTGATGATGCAGAGGTAGAGGTGTTTTCACGAACAGCAGATTCCTGATAAAACAAGAGACAGAATGGTTATGATACAAATGTAAATGTAGAATTCTATGATCAATAAGAATCAAAATTAGAATGTTTTCACATACTGGGGATTCGTCTTGGGTTTTGGTAATTCTAAAATTACTGACAATATCAACAACAGACAGAGAGATAATAGTGATCATAAAAATGTGTAATTCGCAATGAGGAAGCTTTATAAAATAATAATACAATTGAATAGAATTACAGCACTAGAGGAAATAATGCAATGCGAAGAAAATGTATAGAACATTTCTAGTATTTTTCCTGAGAGCTGTAAAATTGTGCAGGGCTGATCTGCAAAATATAAGGAATGGGCATTCAGTTATTCACAGGTTATAAAGTATGTTTTTATTTTGTCAGTAAGTATGTTGGACTACTAATTTATGATGAAGTCCCTCTAAAAAACGTGACAGGAAAAAGGTGCAGAGCTTTGTAGGGCGCATTATCTCGCTGAAACAACTTAATAAAACCAATTTGAACTTAGTGTTTTTCAACATAGTCATATTATATTGTTTAGCCAAAAATAGATACATTACCTCTTCATTATCCATCCTGCAAACGACCGCTGAAAACAGAAAAGTCGTTTTGAAAGTCCGTCCCGTCTTCTCTAATCAAAACAAATGCAGCGGCGGGGACGGGGGTTTTCTGGCAGTACGCGCTGGTGCTCATGGGAAATGGAGTGTTCTTTCTGGTAAAGCACTACCGATTTTTGTCCAAAGGAGGCGCCAAACTCAACAAAGCTGAAAGTTCCGTTGTGCTGCTTTAAAGCTTATCCAAGGCCTCAACTGTTCACATAATCACACAATTCACATAAGTTCATAAACATAGGACTGTGGCCCAACAGATTTTAAGTAGGCTCTCGCACACTAAGTGACCCTGAATAGGAATAAGACGATCTATAATGGATGGATGGATGGATGGAAGGATGGATAGTGAATACATTAGTGAAAGGATGCTGGAAATGAAGCAGCCAGGTAGAAAAAAAATGGATGACCAAAGAAATTAACGAATGTGGTAACAGAATATGTGCAATGCAGATCCTCTGCTATGTAGATCATTACCGACCTTTCATCAGTAAAACACATCCAATTCAGTTCAGTTCAAAAATACTTCATTAAACACCAAACGAAAATGATGTCTTGCAGATGTCATGATTTAACTCTTCAAAGATTCTGTGTTGAGGTTAACTGCACTGCAGGGCAGGAAGGATCTCCTGTAACAGTGTGTTGCAGCAGATCTGACCACACCTCTGACTGAAGACACTGTCGACTGTTGAAATCCTCAATAACAACATGCTCCAGTGCTCCTCCTATGCATTTATCAATTTTAAACCGTATCCACATATTTAAAACCATTACGAAAGCCCTTTGGTGATACCAGATTCAGTGAAGCTCTCTGCCTGTGGTTTAACCCCTCTGAACTCCTTATCAACATCTTTGAACCTGTTGCACTTTAAGTTTAAATGTCATTGCTTTGTCACTCTGTTGAGGAAGTGACTGTGGTTCTTTTGTTTCAAGGAAAGTGAGAGCAGAATGAACACCCACAAAGTTGGTCATCAGTTTTATTTTTTTTTGTTTTTGTTGTTAGTTTTTTGTTTGGAAGTACAAGTACCTCTTCTCCTGCCTGCTCGCTCTCCACCTGCTGAACCTTTATTTTGATCTCATCTATGGTCTGAGTTTGCTCTTGGGTCCGTTGCTTGCTGAATTATGACACCTTTAAGGAGGACATGTTAGCGGTATTGAGGAGATCCTGAAAGTAATCCCTCCACTGTCCAAATACATCCTCACCTGAGGTCAACAGTATCCTACCCCGACTACGCACAGCGTGATGAAGTCATGAGCCGCAGGATGATTTGCCAAAATCTTCTCAGTAGCTCGATAGCTAGAACCCACTTCCTGACCCAAAAGCGTAGCAAAACTCTGCTCCTGTCCACCCTGGGGAGAACCCTACCATAGGGCTCTGAGCCAGGGGCTTTAAGTAAGCCCCCTCCAGCCCAATGCCTCTCACCAATGATAAATCAAGAGGGGAACAAGGTGCAGCGGTAACACACTGCATCCGACCCACATGGCCCTTCCTGTTTTTCCAGTTGTTTATTGTCCAATATTGGTGAGCCTGTGTGAACTGTAACCTCAATTTCCTGTTCCTAGCGGATGTGCTGTGGCACATCAGCTTAATGTGTTGCCAGTTCAGAGATGGTATTCGGAATACCCTAGTGGCTACTTGAGTTACTGTTATCATCCTCTTCTGACCTCTGATATAAAAAAAAACATTTTCATCCAGGCAACTACTACTCCCTAGGTATTTACTTTTTTCGGACCATTCTCTGTAAACCCTAGAGATGGTAGAGAACAGTGTCTGAAATACTCAGACCAGCCCATGTGACATCACCAACCATGTTAAATACCCTTTCTCTCCCTTGTTGATGCTCAGTTTGAATCTCACCAAGTCATGATGTCTACATACTTACAAGCATTCAGTTGCTGCTATGTGATTGGCTGATAAGTTATTTCTTCTGGGTACTTCACTTTCAGATTTATTTATATGACACCAAATCATGACATATGTCATCTCAAGGAGCATGTTACTTGTGACCGGTTACTTGGTAACATAAACTGAAAGAATGCAAAACTATACTCATTATGCTATGCAAATATACATTCAAATCATGACAATACAAGGCCTCCTTTTTTTCGCTTTATTTTCAAGCCTCTGATAAAACTAAAAGTCATTATTTTAGAGACAAAGGAGCAACAAAGACAAATGTTGGATACACACAATGACTTCACAGCCTCAGTATACCCAAAATGTGTGTCACTGCTTCTAAGTAATACAGGAAAATTAAGAAACATGTTTCAAACACAGAATTAGCCCAGCCGCAAAGCAGGCAAAAAGATAAGAAGACCTTCAAAACAAAAGAACATTTGGCAAAACTCACACATTAAGCAAAAGGTCCAGTACAAAAATAAAAATATGAAAATATAATATTCTAAATCAAATCAAATCAAGCTTTGTTGTCATTTTGCTGTACATACAACAGTGCAGGCAAGATGAGAGGGAGTTTCTCCAGGATGTCCAGGATATTTAAATGTTTTATCGATGTTCAGCCAATGTGCTGTACAAAACATTCTCTTCTTTTGCTTCACGCTGTTGAAAGAGAAGTAAACATGACTTTTAGAAAAAAGAGGAATACAAAGACATTAAATTAAAAAAAACTATAAGTACTAATATTCAATATGATAGTGTTACCTGAACTGACTGTTTCCCCTTGCAGTTAACATCAGAGTAAATTACGTCCTCTTCGGTCTGTGAACGCAAACAATATTTCTGAGAATTGTGCTAAACTTTACATATACATACAAAGAAAAAAAAGTACACAAACAATCTTATACATCAACATAGCTTGCAGATCATGTTCATCAGCAAGATAACATATTTCAATATAACATCTACAATCTGCAGTTCAACTGCACATTTTTAAGGATAAAAAGGTCTCAACTTACAGACTTTGTAGATGTTGATTCTGCTTTGCTTTTTTCTAGTAAAATAAATGTTACATGAGAAAATTGACTTAAAATAAGACAGAAATATATTTTTTTGGAATGTGCAAAGCTACATCTGTCCAACCACAATAATTGCTGCTTAAAGAAGGAGAGGAAAAAGGAAAAAAAAGAAGCTAAAATTGTTACTTTTTATGGGCTTCAAACTCCTTTTTTGCATTTTTCAAGGTGTACATATCTACTGTTTTCTATTCAAATGAAGGCATGACTACATTTACAGAGAATTGTGACAAATGTAATGTTACAAAACAACAAAATATTCAGAAATCAAAGTTACAAAGTGTCAAACTATGGACTCTCACTTCTGGGAATTGTGTTTAAGTCCACATTAAACAGATATTGTCAGAGTTTTACCATTGCTTCCAAAACATTAAAGGTTAAACATTTAAAATCAAACGTTAAATATTATTAAGTTCATGAAAGTGAACATTAAATTCAACTTACTGAATCTCAATATGAGAAAGATGAATGAAGTCACAATCACAATGAAGACCAACAAACTCAAGGGGATGATGAGGCTCTTTAGGTCGAAAGGACCTCTGGAATGTAAATTTAGAACATGCAAGTTATGTTTTATCACATTAACACTACCTTAAAATGAGAGATTGATATGAGCAAACATCAAGCACAATCGTGTTTATGCAATGACTTCCTACCTGTTCTCTTTATTTGTTACTGCTGTAGCTGTGGACTTTGTATTGTCATCTGTGGCTGTGGTAAAAAAAACAAACATGAAGAGATATTACAACCATAAGAAATATTTTATTAAGTGATATACAAACAGAATCTGTAATCACTTACTAGTGGTTCTCTCAATAACATTCAATTGCACAGGCATCTGAAACTCTCCGTTGGAGCAGAAATACCAGCCACTGTTCTCTTGCTTCAGTCCACTCACGGTCACAGTAAAGACATTAGGGACGCTGTCATCGATGGTTGTTGTTTCTGTTGACTTTGTCACACATTCACCACCCAGCCTGCACCATTTCATTTCTCCAGAGTTTCTGTAGCTGCAGTTGATGTTTATATTTTCTCCAATAAATCCTGTAACGTTCTGACGATGCACATAAAGACTGGGTTCACCTTAATGAGAAACAAACATTTTTTGTCAGGCTTCAGCCTTGAATCTCATTAGCTGTTAAAATAAAATGTAAAGAAGAATTAAACTGAAGTTTGTTACTTACCTTTTGTGACTAACAGCTTAAAGTATTCCCCACCGTCAGGCCCGCCGTCGATTTCCACAGCACACCAGAATTTAGCGTCATCTTCTGACAGATTCTTTATAGTCACAGTGAATGTTGTTTGGTCTTTGACATCATTGATTAAAAACTTTCCTGAACTCTGTGGTTGGTTTGTTTTAGTTGCATATTTGCAGAAGTTCCAATTGTATCCAGCACATAAGTATTTGACATTTTTTCTGTATTGTGGGTTGTACTGACAGGGAATATTGACAGAAGCTCCAGCCCTCACTGGCACTTTACTGAGTGTAGTTATGCTGTGAGTTACTGTAGAAAGAACACAAAGGGAGACAAAACATGAAACAGAACACTGACGATGTGCAGAGTACAGTAAGCTTTAAAAAGGGCTTTTTTTAACATCATCTTTACATTTATGAAATTGATGACATTTATAGATAGATGGTTAAAATGAAACAAAACTGTTTACATAGTCCGCTTACCTGTTATTCCAGTAAGGATCAGAAGAACGCTGAGACGAACCGCCATATCGATGACTGAGCAGGAACAACAAGAACTAGTGCAACACCACACTGGCTTGCAAGTTCCTGAATTGTTTTTTTTTTCTTCTTTTTTTTTGTAATTCTTACAAAGACTGTTGCTGAATATAGATTATCTTATGAATAAGCAAAATACAGGAGTTCAAACATAAACACACACACACACACACACACACACACACACACACACACACACACACACACACACACACACACACACACACACACACACACACACACACACACACACACACACACACACACACACATAAAGTTACATGTCATGAAATGATTGTAAATAAAAAGAGGAATAAAAATGAATGTAACATTGACCCTGCTGCCCCATCCTTAATCCCCAGTCAACTGCCAGGTTTATCCACAGTTTTGTCATTTCTTGCCTGGAGTACTGCAACCCCTTCACTATGGTCTCACATATCCCTACAAAGCTGGTACAGAATTCAGTTTTCAGCATCATCACTAGAACCTCCATCCACCCTATCCACATCCACCCTATCCTGCAGCAGCTCCACTGGCTTCTGGTTCAATTCCATATCATATTCAAAACTCTCCTCTCAAGGCCTTTCACACAGTCAGAGCTTTCAGCTGCTCTGCTTGGCTCTGGAAGTCACTACCACCGGAGTGAAAACATATCAATTCAGTTCCACTCTTTAAATCCATACTCAAAACCTTCTAAGAGTGTTTTCTCTCTCTGATTACAATTTCATACACGAATTTTAACCTGTTCTCACTTGATTACTTATCATGGTTTTATTTTTTGTTTTGCACTTTCCGTACAGAGCAGTATGGTGTCCTTACAATGTATTAATATTGTTATTATTATCATTATTCAGTTTTATTTTTCCAAAGGGAATAAGCGGTTATAGACAATGGATGGATAGTGAACATATTGGTTGAAGGTTACTTAAGATTGAGTTGGCAGGTAAGAGAAGAAGTGGAAGAGAAGGTTAAAGGAGATTAATAGATGCCATGACAGAGGTTTTGTACTCAGTCAGCGTGACAGAGGAAGGTGCAGAAAACTGTGTGAGAAAAATCAAAACCATAAGCCAAAGTAGATCACATGCTATATAGATCATGACAGTCCTTTCATCAGTAACAAGCATAAAAACTGTCAGAAACACTCTTGATAGAAAGTAAATCTACACGCTCCAGCAAAGGTTTTCATTGCTGCCATCTACTGATCAATAAAGTGAGGTAACTCTTTTAAAAATCATTTATAATTGTTATCCAGTGAAAATATGAATGACATATACAGTAAATAAGTTTGGATTCCAAATATACATTTTGCGAAATAAAGAAAGAAAATGTATCTATATATTTAAAATAGATATATATTTAAAATATATATATATATATATATATATATATATATATATATATATATATATATATATATATATATATATATATATATATATATATATAAAATGTTTTGTACAATTAAAGAAAGACAACCATTCGTTTGAATCAGGTGTATTGGTGCGAGGAGAAATCTAAAACATGGTTGAGAAATACTGCTCAATCCCATCAATCATCAAAACAAAGCAGCCTTTAACTTCTCCGCCACAACTCAGATGATTTATTCTTTTCAATATGTGGATCGAGTTGTGAATCAGTGAACAGCAGGGCATCATTCCACTGTGGGTTTATCGCTGTGACCATGCCACAGTGAGGAAACTGGAGTAGATTTACACAGTTTAATTTGTTTACTGAATGTCACTTTAAAATGGGAACTGTTTGATCTAGTTTACGCTTCCAGCAGCAACTCTAAGTCATGCCCTCACTATAAGATTATCGTTAAACAAAACTGAAATACAATGTGGTGTACAGCGTGGTAGATCATGTCTATTAATAAAGGAGTATTGGACGACATGTTGAAATCTCACCGTCTGTAGCTCTGCAAGAGCCTTCCTGCACGTGCACCGAGTTTACAGGTCTACTTTCATTCCTCCGCCTCACATATGTACAAATGCCCCCCTTCGCACAAACGTGGCCCGCGTTGGAAGATGAGGCCCTACGCACAGCGCGTATTCTGCATTTACGGAGTATTACACAGCATTTAATGTCATTGTCTCCATTCACATTGTAAAAGCAAAGCTTCTGGAAAATGTTAAATTCTACACAAAATGTATTTGTACTTATTCAGTCGTTAGAGTGCATGGTATTTAGAAACACAAAATACAACAGCAAACTCATAATGTTGAACAACTAAGCCCTTGTTTGCAGGAAGAATGATAAAAAGTCAGTTAGTGGCATCCTCAATCCCATATAGGTGTTGTCAGAAATGATAGCATTAAAAAAATGGTTAAGGCTTTACTGTCACTACGTTTTCAGTGTTGTAGACTCAGCAATGATAAATTGATGTAAATTCATTAATGACATGATAAAAGATGAATTATCTTGAGTTTTTACATCTTCTATTTCTTACATCTCATTTGTTTAATTATTCTTAACTGATGTTTTTCTGTCATTAGTTACTGCTTTTAAACTCTTACTTTTTAATGCATTTAAAAAATATATTTTTATGTAAATCACTTTGAATTCTCTTGTACATACTCTTGTTTGAACTGTGTTATTTGTCAGGGTTTTGACACCTCCCCCCAGTTTGTGACTTTCAGTTTCTGTCTTGCCCCGCCTGTGTCCCATCTGCCCTGATTGTGTCTGCACCTGTGTCTCGTCATGTCTCGTTATCCCTTCAGTATATCTTGTCTTGTCATTCCTTGGTTCCCTGTCGGTCCGTACTGGTTCTTCCTCCATATCTCCTCGTTGTTTTTCCTCATCCTGGTTTTTTGTTGATCCTGGTCTGCAGCGCTTTGTTTTTACCTTTTGTTGGAATAAATCCTTTGTTTTTTTGAGAACTCCTGCCTCTGGCCTCCCTCTCTCTCCTGCTTTTGGGTCCTAGCAAACCGAACCCCAACATTATTGAAATGGTATCATCTAGTACACACACTCTGTGGTCTGTCTATGTAAATATGGTGTATGTTCTTGTCCTTGAGTCCCTGTCCTTTGTTGTTGTTGATTCTTGTTGTCTGTGGGTGCAGCATGGGTTAAAGCCCAACCCGGATTTCCCACACATGGGACAATAAAGTGTATTAATTTAACTTAATCTTAACATAAATTGTGCTATACCAACAAACTGGCCTCTCAATGTCCTGCATTTGGTCCATTTGGAATCATAACATAAACAACATATCCCTCTAGAAGATTATCTGAATTTTTGAACTGTTTCTTTGACAAAGTTGAGCCCCCCCTCCCCGCCCCACCCCCCAACTCTGTAAATAAAGCTCTGCATTAGCTTTCGGGATATCTTCTCTTTTTGTTAGATTTGGATACGTGCACTGTTGAGAGCATCCTGACCAGCTGCATCACTGTGTGATACCGCGAGCACCTGCAGAGAGTGGTGAAGCGTGGTGGAGCATCTACGACCTTCCCCACCCCTGGCACAGATTATTCACACTTCCACCCTCAGGCTTGATATGCAGAAGTACGAAATGCAGGACCTGCTAGACTCTTTCTTCCCCTCTGCTATCAGACTCCTAGACACGTGGCAGGGGTTTATAGTCTTGGACTACCTCCCTCAACTGTACTTTGTTTACTATTTTAGTTTGCAAATATAAAATTGCACACCCATTCACTGACTATTGCCCACACAGCGATTTTGCCTTCTAATTTAGTTTAGTTGAAGCTCTGTTCTTAATTTCCTATCTGTATATTTATATTTCTGCTAAGTTTATATTCCATTCCAGACCTTGGTTGTTGAGGTAAAAAATAACTGAGTCTTGGTCCATGAAACCCATTTTAAAAACATTTTCTGAATACATTTTCTTTTCTTTTTCTTTTCTGCGAGTATCCAACAATTAAAACTGCTATTTTGCTCATTAAAGCGACACTACGTAACACATTTAGTATATGACTACAATGATACGCATTGTATCATGTACTGTATTCCATGGCCAAAAAAATATGGTTCAGGAATTTAGAATATGGATTCGTCACACCATTTACAAAGCAGTTTTATTTATTTCGTATTTGGTAATTAGCATGAATCAGCTGTTTGTATTTTTTCTTTGACGAGAGTAATGTAAGGTACAATACTCTTCCTATCATTTTAATGCAAGCTCATCCCATTTCTCCCATCAGGGATCATTACATTTCAGAGTGCTGTAGATCACACTTTCTTCTGGTGTTGCAGTCTAGGAAGTAAAAACAAAAACAGAGACAAGATAAGTAAGAGTTTGAAGTAATCATTACAGGGAGATTTGTGGCGCTGACATGTAAGAAACACATTTTCAAACCCGTATGAATTTTAAATGAGTCACACCTCTTCCTGGACATTATCGTTTATTATGATGATGCTTCGTTTCCCATTTTCTGTGGGGAGTTGGTCCTGCCGGATGACATATAAAGTTAAACTGATACAGTTTTGGGGGCAGTAATGTCAGTAACAACATGCAGAGCTTTGTCTGAGCCCTTACATGTTGATTATGAAGAATTGTAGAGTAGAGCACATCAGGATCAAAAGTGTTTAAATCCTGCGAGTGAGAATTGAAAAGACAGGCATCATTGTTATTCATCTCATTTAAATGCACATTGCATATTGTTATTTTGACCTTATAAACCAAGCTTTAAAGAAAGAAATCTATTTCATGTATAGATTTAATTACTGTTTTTACTTTAAATCTTTTTTGGTCACTAAAATGTATGAGCTATGGTCATAGATTCACCTTAACTCCAAGAACCAATTACACCAAACCAAGCAATAAAATGACATGGTAGTATAAACGTTGGCCAAACAATGATAGGAAACAAATGTTTGAATCTTACCTCAGCAGCACTGCACACTTTGCGTTTTGCTTTATCTGAAAAAATAATTACAGAAGGCAAAAAAGGTATTTCAAATCCATCCAAAAGTTTATCATAATACTTTTTTAAATGGTGTTTCTCCACTGACGTACTGCGTCTTATCCTCCATATGAAAAGAGCACCAAGAACAATCAGCAGCTGTACAAGCAGGGTGATGGTGACAATCATCACCTTAGGGACACTTCAAGATAAGGCATCAGTTCAGTTAAATTTGGCTTACACAAGAGCATATGATTCACTTTTCTGCATTCAACGCTACCCCACATTTCCAAATATGAAATCAGCAAATGTAACTAAATTTTGATAGGTTGCAGAGAATTTGAAAGGGGAATTATAAGCAGAGTCCATAAAGAGTCAGGCCTGAACACAGTTGAATTTGTTGTAAGTGAATATAAGTAAAGCGCTGACCTCCTGTGTTCATCTTTCAGGCTCTCACCACCTGCTTCCTTTGTTGTGGGGTTGGTGGGCTGTACTGTGCTTGTTTCAATGGTCCCTGCGAAACCTGCTCATGTAACAAGTCATGTTAATTCAAGGACAACATCTAACGGATTGTTACACTGGAATTCACATGAAAATTCTTCATTTTTGCAAGATTTATTATGTCAGCGCTTTATTTACATTAATTGAGTCACAAAGAACTGATATAACAGCATGGGCAGGGTGTTACTGCAGGAAGTCATTGTAAAGCACAACAATATGGAGCTACATTGACACATCACTTAATTAATCTATTTATCAGGACTCCCTGGCAGAAGAGATATTGTATCTCAATGGGACTTTCCTGGATAAATAAAGGATAAATAAAAAAAATAAAACATTTAGACAAAATAAGCCTCACATTTTTTCTTTTTTTTTTTTAAGAGTTGAAGAAATGGAACGAATGTGCCTCAAACCAGAAACGAAAAACAGTATGCATGCAGACTCTCCAACAGCCAAGCTATTTGATGATATTAGACTGTATCACTGCCCTTGTAAAAGTTCTGATACACCTGTGTGTTAGAAGCATAAATCCAGAAACACACACTGAAATTTGAGAGTTCTTTTCTAAGAAAATCCATTCATTGTTTTAATGAAACATGCTAAAAAACAACAAAAATAACATTTTGCACACATGGTTGGGGAAAAACAAGGTGTGGGTACTGAATTGACAGGCCTGCCATACTGATCCTTTGCACAACGGAGAATGTGTAGAGAATTTTGAAATTAGAAAAAAAATTAAATGATGATCCTAAACTTTAGCACATTTTGAGTTATGTATGGAGGAAGAAAGTGACAATTTAACACATGACACATTCAATCACTTAGCATTCTCAATACCAGAAACACTTATTAAGTGTTGAGAAAGTTTTTGGTGCAGTTTGATTTCACAACTTTTATTGGAATGTGTTATAACCCTGAAAAGCAAACTGGGATGGATATAAATGAATTAAACGAGGTTCACAAGAAACAAATAAACATGAAATATGTTTAATTCCTGGTGCATGCAAAGAAATAGTCATGGTAGGCTTTTTTCTTTTTTGGCTTGGTGTTTTTTTTTTATTATTTATTATACGGTTCCAACTTTTTCTGATTTTGGATTGCAAGAAGCTTAAATATGAAAAAAGAAAATGAGTTGTAGTTGAGTCTTACTTGTTGGGTTGGACGTCAGAGTAGTTGTTGTAGTAGTTGATGTGGTTGTTGTCGAGGTTGATACATGATGAACAGTTATAAGCACTGGCATCTGCAGGTTTCCATTGTCACACCAATACCAGCCACTGCTTTCTCTCCTCAAATCACTCATTGTCACACTGAAGGCACCGGGAAGGGTTGTGTTTATTTTCACAGGTGTTCCATCGATTGATCCGGTTGGGTTTTCTACACAGGTGCTGCCCAGCCTGCACCACTGCGCTATTTTTGAGTCTTTACTCTCACATGTAACTGTGGCACTTCCTCTTTCAAATGCGGTTAATTTTTGTTCAGTTGTATACAGACTTGACGGACCTTGAACAAAGAATTATTAAGAGTTTAATTGGGTTATTTGAAATGTATGAGACCATCTCTAGAGGAGATTTTTTTATAATGTTTAAAGGATCTTACTTGAATTGACTGACAGCTGAAAATGTTGATGATCATTAATGTTTCCACTCTTCACAGCACAAAAGAAATAGGTATCCTCCTTGGTCAGATTATGTATAGTCACAGTGAAAACTCCTTGGTTTTTGTCATCAGAGATGAAAAATTTTCCAGACGTCGCTTCTGTTTCAGATGTTTTTCTGACTGTAGAGCAACTCAACCACCAATACCCTACACACAAGTACTTCACATTGTCTCTGTATCTCTGCTTGTAGAGACACGGGATGGAGATGGATCCTCCAAACTTGACCGACACTTTGCTCACTGTTTTGATTTCACAGTGAATCCCTGACAAAGCAATAGCAGATCATTAATTTTTAGTGATGCCTTCCCGTGCTCTGTCCATATCACTGTCACCTATAGATGAATACGGTATACTACTACACATGATATTATTAATGATTAACTTTCATATTATTTTACTCAAAGCTTGGGTGACTTACCTATGAGTCCAGAAAGTAAAAGCTGAAAAACATATGGAAATGCCATGCTGGCATGAATCATGTCGGTAAATGAGTCAGATCGCATGCAAGAGGGAGATTTTGCTCGGGCAACTGTCACTTCCTCATTTTGAAGTTCTTCTTCAGTTATGCCGTACGTCAACCTGTTGTTCATTGCATGTCTGTCATGTCTTTTCATCACTCCCAGAAACTTACTGTCAACAGTAATGCAGTTTTATTTAATGTAGTCGTGATGTGGTTAAACATTAGGTAAAACTGTCCAAAACACTTCTATCACCAGACTGAATGGCACGTGTCAGTATTGTCCTAAAGAAAAAAACATGCGCAACAGATTCAGAATAGTGGTTTTTCACTGGGTCCTCTTTTATCTCTTCTAAATAGTGTAAATTGCCATCCTTCAAGCAGACTTACTATGTCTGTTACGTTGACTTATTTTTTTCCAAAGTCATAGTATGAGATGTATGAGATGCTTTTGTAAGATCCTAGTGTTCGTTTGTCTGGTGCACCATAAAAAAACCAGGGAAAAGAATCAAAGTTAATACAAGCTTTTATTATATCATGCACAATTTTTGTTTTCCAGCCGGAGGTACACTTCTCTCAAACCACATAGGCAGGAGAGAAATGCACACTTTGGTCATCGATCCAGCCCTTTTTATACAGAAAAGGGAGGTATTCTTTAAGTTATAGGTGCGGATGTTGAACCTCATCTGTTAAAACATCTGTGGTTAAAGAAACCTAAACACGTCACACTTTAAGCCACATATATCCTGCCGATTATTTCTTACTTGAGATGTTAACTAAGCAGATACCTAGGATCACTAAAACTTTGAGAAAAACCAGATGTGGCTATCAGTTTTAAAACATCTGTTTCTCTTCTTTGTCTTCACCTAAAGACACCATCCTTTAAAGCAGACATTATTATGTCTGTTATGTTGACATATTTTTTTTCCAAAGTCATAGTATGAGATGTATGAGATGCTTTGCTTAAAATACCACAGTGATACAGCATCCCTGTTATCTATACAACTGTGACCATAGCAACCAGTTTTAGAGGGTAAGGCGTTAAAACGTGCTAATCTGTAACAATCGCATTGCAACACAAAAAGCAACAAAATGCAAAAATCATAAAAACAGAATGAAGTGTTCTACAAAAAAAAGCCCAGTTACTCACCCGACACTCTCAGAAAGGAACTGTAGCCTTCATGATTATGTTAATTAATTAAAAAGTGAAGAATGAATAATTGACTGAGGTAAATTTAATTGAATTTTCATTTTTAAACCCTAAAGGCAAATAATATTGTTTCACAATAATTGAGTATATCTAAGAAAAATAAGAAATGTAATGTAAATGACTTGAACACAGAGGAGTGAGATAGCAAAGGAGCATTATCATCCTTAACTCATTTGTTTTTTACGTTTTTAATCTGTATTAATGCTGTTGCTTGTTGATCACTTTTGTTGAGCATGGTAGACATTACACCAGGGCAACTGAAACTCTCATTTGCTTAAATCAAGGTAGAAAACCTTTTTATTTACTTCAGCATTTCAGTAATCTAGCACATTGCAGTACAATCTTTATTTCTTGCATCTCATTTGTATTTTTTTTTTAACCCATATCTGTCTGTATTTAATTCTGCTTTTAAACGCTTTTGCTTTTAAATGTATTTTTAAAATATTTTTTTTATTTGTATTTTTTATGTAATGCACACTGAATTGTTTTTCACGTGAGATCTTTAGATGTCCGAGCCGCCGTGAACGCGGCATCAAACTTCGCTGTCGATTATTGATGACGTTATTATGTAAATATCATTTTCTGCGCGAATTACGAAGCGATGAAGGCGGCTTCACTTCGGCAAAGAGAATCAAAATATCAATTTAGCTGCGAATATACTGTCCCGCATCTTTAATCGTCAGTAATGGAGTACGGGAAGGAGAGAGTGGTGGCGTTGGTCGACATGGACTGTTTCTACGTGCAGGTGGAGCAGCGGCTCAACCCGGCCCTTGAGAAAACTCCCTGCGTGGTGGCGCAGTACAAGACCTGGAAGGGGGGCGGGTGAGCTCCATGGATGTATTATAAAACTCTATTATAAAATTATGTGTGAGCTCCCACACAGAGAGACAGGTTTATGATCAATGCAACTTAAACACAAACTACTAACCCTATTGGATACCGGTGTCGTGCCAAAAAGTGATTGCCTGCCAGAATCTGATTTCTCCCTGAAAATGTGTCTTTTTACCTGCCAAAAATTGATTGAAGGATTGAAGGTATGTGGTTTCATAACAACCGGAAGTTATGCAAACATTTTTTTTACTTTTTTTTCTTTTCTTTATTGAAATATAGATACAAACAAATAAGGTACATAAAAGTCATATCAGAATTACAAACTTTTGCCTTGGGTTGAGCAACATCAGTATTACAAATATACACTGAGAATCTAATTATTGTACAACATAAAATAAAAATTAAATAAAAAAATAAAAAATAACTCACAAGGGCAATCTCATAATAAATCATATCTTTCAAGTAGGGCTGGGCGATATGGACCAAAAGTCATGTCTCGATATTTTCTAGCTGAATGGCGATAGGCCTACTCGATATATATCGATATTTTTTCTATTTTTTCTTTTTTCCCCCAAAGCATTATAGCATAGCATCTCTGTTAGCTTCATTTCTTTCTGAGGCAAACCCTTAAAAAAGCAGTCAGTTTTAATACAAGGCCTCGTACCAAATGTCACACAGGTTCCTTTATTAACAGAGGTCTGCACAATATCAAAATGTATAAAACAAATGAAATAAAAATAAACTGCCTGCATACAATAAAAATGCTTCTTGAATAAAATAAAACAAATATCCCTTTCCTGCATAACAATTAAATTAAAATACACTGTGCAATTAGTACAATGTAGACAGTAACAGGCAGACTTTTCCACTGAGGTTGACAGTTGTGCAAATAACAAAACATTTGTGTAAATCTCAAATAAAACATTCAAGTCAATTTGTCACAAAATAAGCTATATACATTTTTTTTTTTTTTTTTAATAATCGATATAAACGATATTGTCTCGTACCATATCGCGTTTTAGAATATATCGATATATATTAAAATCTCGATATATCGCCCAGCCCTACTTTCAAGTAAATAAAATAGTTTAAGGGCTTTATTTTCTTTAACAAGACTCAAGGACTTACTCAAGAGCTTTAGCTCATTTCTCCAATGGGTCAAACATGGTTTGGTCTTAAAATATCTACATTTGTGAATGAAGAACTTTCCCAATAACACCAAATTATTAAGGACAAAGTCCAAATTCTTGTCTTCAACAAAAACCCCATATTGTCTTCACTGTTAAATGTAGCTCCATGTCCTTGGACTGTAGCAGCTCTGTATCTCACTCCAGAAATATTGCACTGAATCACAATGAAAGAAAAGATGTTGCAAAGTTTCAAGTTCCCTTTCACAAAAAACACAATTATTCAATTCAAAATTAAATTTTAATCTCAAAAACTCGTTTGTTGGGTAAATTTCATTTAAAATTTTGAAGTTTACCTCTTATTTTTGGTGGAAGTGGAAATGAAATATAATTTTTTCTTATTTTCCTAATCCTTTCCACTTCAAATTCCTTGAGGATATACCATCTTTTACAAACATCTGTACCTGCTTTTACTCATGGGTGCCACCTAATTTGCCTTTTTTTTTTTTTAAAGTTTTATTATTTCAAAGACTTTAAACCCCTCACAGACTAAGCTGTGGCAGGACGTCACGAAACTGACATTTACTAGATTGTATAAGCAGATTTATTTGTTTCTCTGTCAAAAAAAAGACAACAAACAAACAAAAAAAATGTTTTGTATTGCCCATGCCCACAGCTTGCACCTGTTTAGTTGCATTGATCATTTGAATTGCTGCCTCTGTGTCTTGAACTCACCCGCCCTTATTTTTCACGGATAAATCCCTTGGATTTGCAACCCTAATACCCAAAAAGTTGGGATGCTGTGTAAAATGTAAATTGAAACTTAGTGCAAATCTCATAAACCCATACTTGGTACATAATAGGCAGGAGAAAACGTGTCCAATGCTGAAAGTCATATCCCTCCCTCCTCCAGAACTCCAGGAACTGATCTCCTCATTTCCCAGATGTATTAATTATGGACTGTTATTAAAGGAAGAGATGACACAGTGTGGTAGACATCACCATGTTTTAACTTTTCTGTCACATCTCCTGCCCATCACATTCAAAATTCCCCTTCGTTTTCCTTTAGATCAGTGATTCCCAACTGGTGGGTCGGGACCCAGAAGTGGGTCACAGACCCGTTTACAGTGGGCCCCGGGCCCTGTGCCTTTAGATGATGGTAAAGTTCTCAGGTAAACCTAGATAATTTTCAGCCTTTTTGGATATACTTCCCTATTTTTTCATGTATTTGCAGGAAAACACCAGCTGAGTCTGTTAAAAGTGGCTGTTGAGATATTTTGATTGTCACACCAGCTTCCTGTTTGAAGCTTGACTGAATGACTTCACGACTTCACTCCTACTGCATTTGTGCATTTAATTAGTGGATGCTCAGCTAAAGCCATATATTTTGGGAAATATTTTTCAGTTGCACTTTTTTATTTCACGTTTGTATGTGAAAACACTGTTATTTCTCTACAATCTGAGGCTTAAGCTACACTAGCTTTTCAATGAATTTGAGAACAAGAAATTTGTCTTTGATTTGGATCCCGGCTTGTGATGAAGGAGGGATGGAGGGCCTTGAAGCCGGACCAGTTGAGAACCTCTGCTTTAGATGGTACATTTCTCCTGTTGGTAACTGGTTTCCTTTGCTCTATTGTGAATACAATCTGGTTTTGAGATTTGCAGGACATTGCATTTAGTTTTTCTTTACATTTTACACAGCGTCCCAGCTTTTTTTGGAATCAGGGTAGCATTTTAAAATGTTCATTTTTATTGCATGCTTGAAATAATTATTCTGTGTTAGTATCATAGCTGTGAGCTACGAGGCAAGGGCCCATGGTGTAACCAGGAACATGTGGGTGGAGGATGCAAAAAAGCTGTGTCCAGATCTGCAGGTGGCACGGGTGCGCGAATCTCACGGCAAGGCAGACCTGACCCAGTAAGTGCCATTAATGTATGCTCCCAAATCACCATTATTTAAATGAATGTATTTATTTTTTGGATGGACAAGAGGTTAAGTCACCTGTTTTGATACTTCTATCAGGATCAGTCATAATAACCCACACTCCCTTTTCTAGTTACCGGGACGCCAGCGTGGAAGTGATTGAAGTGATGTCTCGCTTTGCTGTGATTGAGAGGGCCAGCATTGATGAGGCCTACATGGACTTGACCGCTGGAGTCCAGCAGCGGCTGAAAGCCATGACTGACAAAGAAATTGACGCTTGCCTCCTCAAGGCCACCTACATCCAAGGGTACCCTCAAATTGGACTTGAATCGTCCTCTGAAGATGGCGTACTTACAGAGGACTCTGTCTTGGATAAAGGTAGGATATAAACACATTTCTACTGATCAGCTACTGAATTAACTGTTCTCACAAAGTTGCACCTATCAAAACTGCCCAACCTATGGATGAGTTTATCATAATATGATTTTTTTCTTTAGAGGAGCAGAGGTCCAGAGGTCTCCAGCAGTGGCTGACGTCCTTACCTCCTTCATCAGGTGAGCAGAACTCTGCAGACTTGCAGCTAACTGTGGGAGCGATCATTGTGGAGGAAATGAGGGCAGCTGTGGAAAAACACACAGGTTTCCAGTGTTCAGCAGGAATATCACATAATAAGGTACAACAAATTTCCTCGTGATTCCTATGTGAAAGTAGTACTTATCTTTGCAGCAGTCATAATTTACCGTCCACTTTTCAAGGTGTTGGCCAAGCTAGCCTGCGGTCTGAACAAACCCAACAGACAAACTGTCCTGCCTTTGGACTCCGTGGCAGAACTTTTCAATTCGCTGCCCATCGGCAAGATGTGCGTTTTTAAAGTTTTTATCCTTGTCTTACTGACTTTAATTCCTCACAAATACGGTAACTAATCACTAATAAAGTCCTGTTCTCTGGTATTGTTCTTCCAACACAGTCGAAACCTGGGGGGGAAGCTGGGAGCTTCAATTACAGAAGCTCTGGGAGTCGAGAACATGGGAGACCTCACTCGCTTCTCTAAGGCACAACTAGGGCAGCACTTTGGAGAAAAAACAGGGTAAGAGCGTTATAAAAGTGTGAAAAGATGACAACTAGAACAAAAAAATCTGCATGAAGGAAAATTTCAGTATTTTTTCAGCCTAATTTGTCAACACTGTATTAGTATTAAAAGGAAATAACACTAGAATCACCTCAGTACTGATACTACTTCTAATTGTATCTTTTTTAAAGTTTATGTCCAACAAACTTCAGAAATACATCTTTCAGGCTGGAGTCCCTGGCTCCCTTCGATATGTCTCATCATTTAACAGATTGAACCTCTCATTCATGATCCCTGGTTTGAATAAATGTGACTAAATAATCCACCATTCAGTGTAACCCTTAATGCTTCTAGAAAGTCAAACTTTGCAAAAATCTGAGTCTGCAGATGAACATGCCAGTGATTCACTCAGCCTCTACATCAGGTCCAGTAAATGTTTGTTTTATGGCAGTGCCAGGTACCTCATTTATTTATCCAAGTCCAATCCTTATTTTAATCCAGGTATCAAGCAAATCTGCATCATAATTAGATGTTGAAGGGCCGGTAGTTGTGTGATCAGTCTTGTGAGAAACACCTCAAATATGTTAAATCATTTTAGTAATTTAGTGGAGAATTTCATTCTAGTTTGGCCACAGCTGCGACACCCATCCTCATACAACCAATGTCAAAATTATTCCATCAGGTAAAAATTTAGACCCCAGAAGACTTCATTCTTAATTTTAATGAAATTTGCTTTACTGTCTCAAACAACGTTGTAATTCTGAGTGAACCCGACTGTCTTCTTAGAGCCATTATATCATCTTCCTGGTCATACTTTTGAACTCTCAGCCTGCACGACGTCTAGTACTCGCATAAAAAAGACTGAACAAAAATATTCCCCAACAAGGATTGTTCTGTCTGATGGAAGAACATCTGAAATAAACCAGATTTTAAATTGTGAATATGTTTTTTACGTCTCTGCTTTGCAGCCAGTGGTTGCATGACTTGTGTCGGGGGATTGATTTTGAAGCTGTTAAACCCAGACAGCTGCCCAAGTCCATCGGCTGTAGTAAAAACTTCCCTGGGAAGACATCGCTGGCTACTAAAGAGCAGGTATGGATCATCTTTCCCGTATTAAACCAACATGTTTAAAGTATTACTCCATGTTCCTTTACTTATTTTTATGTTTCATATTATCTGAAACGTTTAGTCCTTGAGACGTGAAAGAAACACGATAGTAACACTCAAAGAATATGGAATATTAAACATATTATTTGAATCCTCTGTCATTTGTGAGACTGTTCTTACGCTGACATTAAACTTCTCTGCAGGTCCAGTACTGGCTTAATCAACTGGCCCTGGAGTTGGAGGAGAGGCTGACCAAAGACAAGGAAACGGTGAGAGAAAGTGTTGTTTTTTTTTCTTTTTGCAGCAGTGGTCTTTTCCTGATGGTGTCACAATGATGACATTACTGCGTTACTTCACATCTGTTTTCTCGCTCTTGCAGAATGGCAGAGTGGCTAAGCAGCTAACAGTCGGGGTGCGTCAGCTCGGTGACAAGAGGCCGAGCAGCTTCTCTCGGTGCTGTGCGTTGGTGCGCTATGAGGCGACCAAAATATCCAGCGACAGCTTTGCCATTATCAAGAGCCTCAACACAGCAGGAAACCACCAGGCTGCCTGGTAATTAAAGGGCAACAAGTCAATGGGATGTTGATAGTGATGCTTGAAGAAATGCAGTCTGATTTAAACCCTCTGTTGTGCATCATCTCCCCAGGACGCCACCTCTCTCCCTGCTCCATCTGTCAGCCAGCAAATTTAGCGATGCCCCCTCAGCTGGGGGCATCGCTGGCTTTCTTTCAAGTGACGTGGCTTCAACTCAGAGTTCTTTCTCCAGCACTCAGCCAACCTCTAAACTGAAAAATGAATCCACATGCAATCAACCTGGCAGCATTCAGTCTTTCTTTCAAAAGGCAGCTGAGAAACAAAAACAGGTTAGGAAGAATGGAGAGGAGGAAGAGGATGGTACAGGTGCCAAAGAGGTCCCCCTACTGGTCAAACTTGATGAAGAATCTGCCACTGATGGTCAGACGGAGACGGAAACCTGCCCCTCTGTATCTTCATCTACAAGGTTGTCTCATTCTAAAATCAGCTCGGCCAGCCCAAACTCGGGCATCTCCTCTTTCTTCCAGAAGAAAACCTTTGAAAGAAGCTCCCAGGTCTCTGTCTCCTCTCCAAACAAGATGGACTCGGGACAAAAACCAGGAGTTATAGACAAAGAGGACACTGATTCTATTAAATCATGTACGCAGTCAAAAAACGGCTCAACGTTTACATCTCATCAGTCACCTGACAAAGAGTTAAGGGAAGAAGCAGAGACTGCTCCAGGACCGACTCACTTTCCTCCCAGTGTGATCAGAGAAGACATATTGAGCTGTGAACGCTGTGGTGAAGAGGTGCTGGTCTGGGAAATGCCTGAACATAATGACTATCACTTTGCTTTGGACCTCCAGAAATCCCTCTCTTCATCCACAGCTTCAACAACCCTGTCTTGCTCCTCCTCCGTGATCTCCTCTCCCCCCAGCACATCCCTGACTCCTCTCAGAGCAAGAGCAGGGGGCACAGCCCAGTCCTCGCAGGGCAAGACCAAACCCAGAGGACACACGGGACCTGCGCCAAAGAGACCCCGCTCCCAGGGAGGAAGTACAGGGACTCTGGATTCCTTTTTCAAGAAGACCTAAAGTTTTAGAGCAACAGTGCATTTGCTGATGACATTTAAAATAATAGTAGCATAAAAAAATTGGATTTGATATATACATAATAAAGACAAAGTGATATATTCTTTAATGTTTTCTAATAATGAAAAGCCATATTAGCAGAATACAGTAGCACTATTTTTAAATGACCATTTGCTGTGTACACATTAAAGAATGTATTCACTGAATTTGGTTTTAATCATAAGTTTAAAAAGACAATAGTTTTAAGGACTTATTTAGTAAACCCATACATATTAAATGATTTTCCGGCATAGCAGTGACATTGAGCTGCAGTATTGCCATCTACCAGCAGATGTCAGTAGTCAATTGATCGAGCAACAATCCCTCTTGGTCGTTTACATAAAGGTTTTTTGTTTGTGTTTTTAAATTAAATATATCATAGTATGTTTTTGTATTTACAACACTTTTCAATTAAAATGGAACAGAGATATGACAAAACACTTTTTATTTAAAAGCACTTTCGTGTTTATGGTAGTTAGGCCGCTTATCAGACAAGCACAGCAACCGTCAACACGATATCGGGCTGCTGCCGCAGATACACTGAAACTGTAAAGGCTGATTTATGGTTCTGCGTTAAATCGACGCAGAGCCAACGGCGTAGGGTACGCGGCGACGCGCACCGTACCGGCGCGTCGCCGCGTACCTTACGCCATAGGCTCTGCGTTGGTGTAACACGGAACCATAAATCAGCCTTAAGAACCCACAAGCCTGTTATCACGAAGATGCACTAACTTGTTATTGAAATATCGGACTGATATATTGAAAAAGAATGGATATATTTAGTGCAACTAGATATATCAAGCATCAATATTTTGCTACCTTACAATACTTTCGATTGTCGTTAGGATTAAATACTAGTCCCATTCCCAGTACTGGTAACTACCCTGGAGCGCATGCAAAACTAAACAAATAGGGTAGAAGAGAACTCCATGACTTCAAAAAGTGAATGTAAAAACAATAGTTTGAATGGCAAAGCAAGTTAATTTAAAACTTGGCATAGCTTTTATGAAGAGACTAGAAAAAGAAAGAAATTAGCATTCATTTTCTTTTTTCCTCTTTAATTGTTATTCTTTGGTTAAATTGTGATCTAAAATGCATAAGTGATGTGATCAGGTAAATCCATCTTGCATTGTCTTGCATCAGATGAGCAGAAAAGAGAAGGGCCCTATCAGGAAATTACCTTTTCAAACTCCGCACTTTACAATGAGTGATGTCTTTGTGTGTGATGAAATATATTAAAAACAGAGAACATCTTTGCTTTAAAAAACAAAACAACAGTTTAGGAACTTTTTATTATGTACATCATGATAAATTGTATCTGTACATAAATATTGCATTTCACCCAAAGAATGATCAAAACATTACACTGTGCTAAAAGGAAAACAGGCCTTAAACTTGATTCAGAAGAGAAGATGAGCCAGAGCTGAAAACCACAACAGTAAAAAATGTGAATTTGCATGTGTAAAATCTAAAATGTCTAGAAATCTATAAAATACAAATACGAAACATTAAAACAAACACCCAAACTTTTTTATGAAAGCTATAAAATGCAGTTGAAGTGCATTATTAACATTTCCTGTGTTTGAATGATACAGGTGGTAAAAAAGAGAACAGATTAAAAGTTGTCATTTGTATGACTGAATTCTGTGGAACAATAATTTGTCTACCAATCATGTCAACATACAATAATAAGACAGATGGTGAACCTTGACCAGAGTATTAATTAACATTCATTTTTAAAGTTGTTTAAATATCAAAACCTGTTTATAGAAGTAGCACCAACGTAAGTATTTTTCTTTTCTTTTTTCCGAAGTTGTAAAACTTTGGGCAGTAATGGAAGGCTGCTCAGTTGGTGGTTCCACCAGGCACTGTGTTCGACCCCATCAAAGTTTGTGACATCAGTAACTTCAGAGCTGACATTGAGTACTCCCAATATCATTGATTTTAAACAAAGCTGCATTAGTGGACAGCGTTACACGCCATTACAAAATCCAAAATATGTTTGGAAGAAACGAGAATCTTTCTAGTGCCCGACTCAACAACAGAAACCTCAACTAGAGTGGTTCTGTGAACGTGGAATGCTGTCTACTACCATATCTACACTGACCTGAGAAATTAAAGCACTTTGAAGATAGTCGGCAAAGATTGTTGCAATCTCCCTGCGCTATCCTGAGGCATTATATGTGAATAAACAATCATTGACACAGAAAAATACGACAGAAAAAATGGTGACTGCTGATGTGATGTACTGCAGGCTGAAATTCAAGTTCAAGATCTAACTTTGTAGACGTAACACTGCTCCCGTTCGTGTTCTAAGAGTGAACTTCACAGCAGCACAGCATGAAGCTAAATGTTTTAGCTTCTATCCAACTGGCAAGATGTGCCTGATGCTTACAAATGGATCTCACTGTTGCTGTCCGCTCAGATCATTTATCATCAGTTACTTGGAGAAATTCAAAACGCAAGATCAGAAGTTTGTCCAGGCACTATCCAGACAGGTAACAGAGTAGCTGCAGGCCACCAGTAACATTGCCCTATAGTCACATAGACGGTATCAATTACACCATATTACTAACTCATACTTTTCAAATCAAGCTGACACAGACATATCAACACTGGCATGTGTAGTTCAGTGCAAATGTGTGCAGAGCAACAGCTCTGAAGTGTGTGCTATGAGTGCAAATAGGTGTAAACTTAGCAAGTAGCACTTTAACACAGATGTGAACATTTCCTCCTGTTTACCGCTTGTTGATCTGTGCAATTGCAACTATGTATATGCTCAAAAATCACTTTGGCAGCTGGCAGTGAGTCATACTGGTGGTGGAGGGGTTTCCTTTTATAAATGCCAAGAAAGGCAGTACTTTTAATACTCCAACAGAAAGCAGAAGGCAGGTTAAAATATCACCTTTTTTTGCGTTTAGAAGAAGGCTGAAGAACAGAAAGTACTGAGAGTAACAAATCTTTGGAACGACACGAAACAAGATCCCGTAGAAAGGATGTGCTGTGCAAGAAAGTTCAGATGGACCTTTGGAGAAAGTAGAAAGTGATTTATAAAGCACCTTCTTTTTAGAGGTGGGATGCTGTTTTAGGCTTCCTTATCTTCCAAGCGGGCAGGTCAGTACTGGGCAATGGGCTGCAGCTTGGTGACGTGACCAATACCTTTGGTTGCCCCCTCCCTGAAGAGAACCTTAGCCCCCACTTTCAGATATTCCGGGTGCTTAATGAACTTGAAGAGAACCACCCCTTTCTCCCCGGTCCTTAGCTCCTCCTGTGATAGTGATGCATCATATGAAGAAACAAAACAAACAAAAAAGAGCATTATGATCCGAGGTGATTAGTTATTTAACGTGACTACAAAAGCATGAAATAGTGCTGTGTTATAAATACTAAACTACTGAAAGTTAAAAGGTAACCTTGGTGTTTTCTTATTTTTGTTCAAAAGCAAACAGGATAACACACAGAGCTTTTGAATATTGAGTCATTTTGAATGTAAACCTGTCAAACACTCTCTTTTCATAAAATACTTTTAAAGTGATTATTGTTATTTGTTTAGCATTTGAACTAAATCCATTAAAGAGTGAAAGAGTGTGGAAACTGTTGAGAGTTCAGTGTCACTCGTGAATGTAAGCCTTGTGGACATATAAAAGAAAGACAATGCCACACTGTGAGAGGGAGGGGAAAAAGCCAACTAAACAGCTCTTCACTACTACTAAAGGCGAAAAACAAAACAAAAAAAGCAGTGGGAACCTTTAACAGGAGTGGGCTGAAAGACTTTGTGAAAACAGTTGTTGGCTGCTTCAGCTTTTATGATTGAGAGTGAAAGGTAAAAGTTTGAGAGAACATAACAGGGGCATAGCCTTATGCAACAAACTTCTTATGAATGTTTAAAGTGTTCAGAGCATGGCAAGATTACAATACAGAGAGAAGCTTCATCAGAAACTTCAAGAATACAAGTATGTTCTTAGTTGGATTATTATTAATATAATAAATGAATGATCTGAGATGGCCTATTATGCCAGATCTTAAAATATTCTAGTCTGGCAATGGTCCAACATACCTGTTTTCCCACGATTTCCCTTTAAAATGACACCGATATTATCCTTTAATAGCTGTTAAAACCTATGTGTACTTTTAATATTCCACTGGTTTCAAACTTTAACAAAACCAACACTCAGTTTGTCTCTGATTCCTTTGACTGGTTCTGTTTTTATAATTCCAGCACAGTCTCTCTGTCACAGTAGATGACCTTCACCCCTTTCATACTCACCCACATGGACATGTGGTGTGTTTAACTCATCTTGAGCCAAGATGAAAAAATAGAGCCTTGGGGCAACAAGGAATGCAGAACCAATTCAGGTCTTTGAAAATACTGAGTTAAATGAGTTTCCATAAGTTCTCATTATTACCAAAACCAGTGAATAATAATGTAATGAGTACAAACTGTAACAAATTTGATAAACAACCCATTTTCAAGTACCTCAGTGAGTTAAACTAACCTTGCCGTGCACAGCTTCCACAGTGGCCGTCTGTCTCACATTGCCAATGTGCACAGTAACCTGAAATCCCTTATGAAAGGTCTTGGCATGGAAGAGTAGCACAATCTCAGCTTCAAACATCCAGCAGATGGTAGGGTCCATCTCTGGACTCACCATCACCATGCCCTGCAAGTGGGAAACATACAAGTATTATTCAGATATAAAATAATAATTAGTCGGGTTATACAGAACAGAACCTTTAAATATACTAGGGAGGGACACACTGTAAACAACGCAGCACAACAAGAGTCTGACCTTGCGTAGTAGCGACCGATCGAAGTTGCCCAGGGCGAGCGTAGCAGCTTGACCAGCCCTGAGTACCCTGCACGCTGAGCGATTCCTTTGGATGCTGCCAACAGTCAGCTTGTGAAACTGCCCCGACTCTGTGGGGCCCACAACAAGATGATCCCCCTCACGGCAAATGCCGCTGCATTATCAAAGAGGATTCTGGGGTTAGGGAGATTTCCCACTCAGAAAAGTGCAACTTGAATGGAAAAAAGGCTTTTTTGGCTTACTCACCTGTACAAAGTACCTCCCACCACTGTTCCCACCTCTGGAACTGTGTAGATTTCATCCACCTGTGAAGAGGCACTCTGCTGTGAATTACGTCAAAATCAATATGCATGCTGCACCTGGAGGAAGTGATGGCCAGCTTCTGATTAACAGGTTATACCTGAAACTCTGTTAGCTGCTGCATTAGCTCTTCCTGCTCCTTGCTGTTGCTGAGAGGAGGGATAATGTTGAAGAAGACCTTGAGCAGGTCCAAGCTCTCACCACTCACACTGGACAAGGTGAAGATCGGCGTTATACTGCCAGGGGGAGCAAAAATACATATACATTAGCGTCCAGTTTCTAAAGCCTGCTTTTATGAGCAGACGAGTCAGAACACATAACACCAGAGGTGTCAAGTAACGAAGTACAAATACTTTGTTACCTTACTTAAGTAGAAATTTTGGTTATCTATACTTCACTGGAGTAATTATTTTTCAGACGACTTTTTACTTTTACTCCTTACATTTTCACACAATTATCTGTACTTTTTACTCCTTACATTTTAAAAACAGCCTCGTTACTCTATTTCATTTCGGCCTTTAAAAAAAAACTATCCAGTTAAATTGCTCCATCCGGATTGAGTGAATTTGGTTGTGGTTGTTTCAGATGTTCTTGTCCAGTTTTGTTCTTACATCCGTTCCCTCAGATTCCTGCAACTAAACTTGGATGTACATTCCAATAAAGGTTAGGATAAATGATAACATGCCTCTGAAGTTTGACTTTTTGCACCATTACAATACTTATAGGCAACTTGTCATCATATCTCCTGCTCTCTGAAACACGTTAAAGGAGCCGTCTGTAAGAAATGTCCAAAACTGGTACTGCAGTCACTTTCAAAATATTGTTGAGCGGCGTGTACCCTCCCCCTCCTCCCCCCGACCAGAGGTTGCCAGGTAGGCTGCAGAATGCAGCAGGAACGTATGCTGCCATGGCTGCGATAATTAGAGCCGAGCTGGCAACCCGGATGCCGAAACAATACTGACTTAGTGATTGGGAGATAGGTGGAGGGTGGAGCTTCAGGCCAAAACAAAAAATGACAACATCAACATCAGTTGAGGGCTGCAACTCCTCTTTTTAAACTGGAATATCCTGGCTTGAGTGCTGTTGTCAGTGACATAAGTATTTGAAATGAACATGATTTTTAAATGTCTGTTGACATATCGGGGTCATTTTATGATTCGTTTTATTATTGCTCTTACATACAGCTCCTTTAATGCTCAGTAGTACACATATATGGTTCTTTAATATATTAGCATTATACTAAGATGCATTCATTTTCAATGGCTTTTGTCCTTAATGGCTTTTTTCCCCCTTACATTACTTTTACTTTTATACTTTAAGTAGTTTTGAAACCAGTACTTTTATACTTTTACTTGAGTAAAAAACTTGAGTTGATACTTCAACTTCTACAGGAGTATTTTTAAACTCTAGTATCTATACTTCTACCTGAGTAATGAATGTGAATACTTTTGACACCTCTGCATAACACCAGGTTCATATACTCGTTTCATTTTGTAATGTACAGTAAATGTGTCATACCTAGGAGTCATGGCAAACTGCTGTGCTGCTGTGACGGCATCATCTGTACTGCTTATGACCAAGGGCACCTTGTTGCAGCCCGGCTGTTTCAAGACTCGCTCCAACTGCCTCACTGTGCGCTCCACAGTGGCCTGTGTGCAGAGGTCCACTTTACTGACAACAATGAAGATGGGCACCTTCAGGGCCATAGCAAGCCCCAGATGCTCCCGAGTCGTACCAACTGTAAAAGGGCAAGAAGGAGGAGAAGTAGGGCATGATGGTTAAATTTAAGATGCACTTTCAATTTTAAGGCTTCAGCTTACTTAAGCATAGAGAGGCTATGTTTATTTGAACTTTGATTCAGGGCAAGTTGCACTAAATAAGAAAGAAATGAAATAAGGCACATAACCACTCCACACTGACAGACCTCAGAAGAGGATATTAAGACAATAAATAAATAACTAACTCCCACTGCCAAGTTTATGTTCTACCCACATCGCAAAGAGCTTCCCTCAATCTTGGAGTACGTTTACATAGATTTACACAATTTTCAAACTCACAAAAACTCATTAGTATGACTGGAATCATACTAAATGCATTCAGTTGGGCTCAAATTGGGTGCTGTGCATATGCTCCACAGATCCTGATCTAGGCTTTGACTCGGACCTAACAGAACCAGCAGGTACAGAGAACTGTGTATATCATATGTATAAAAGTAATTTACGCAGCTTGTATGACATACACAAAGCTATAAAGCTGTCGAATTAATTATATCCCACCGGTTGGTCAATTGCTTAAGTATAAGTGTGTAATAGGTCCATTGCAAAAAGACCAACACTAAAAGTTAAAGAAGAAATATTTTCACAATTGCTGCAGAGTTGGACATAATTCAGTCAAAAAAATACTTGGGACCAGAACAGTAATCTAAATAACATGTTCTAGGGACGCTATAACAGTAGCTCAGGTCAATCGTGTCTGTAATTGTGGAGCCGGACACTTTCTTATCTTTACAGTTAAACAGCCTCATAACCTAAAATAACATTTCTTATCATTAGTCAATACCGTGTATATAGGCTGATAAGAGCAGGTGATATTTACCATGATGTACACAGGTGGCAGATGGCATAGCAGCACAGACAATATTTAACTATGTATTGTAACTATGTCCCCTAAAGTCTATCCTGTCCAGAATAGGAAGTAGAAACTCTTCAAAACTAGTGACATTTCCAAGAAACAGGGACATTTTGAATGTAGTCCTGATGGGCTGAATGTACTATGTCAACAAATACTTCAAGCATACCGTCCCACAGGATGTATTCACAGACAAATTGAGAATTCAAATGTATTCCCATGTTTTGAGCTCAACGGTAATTATGTTATTTTCAATAGATTGAAAGTAAAGATAAGTAAAATGTTAGCATCTGATCCTTAAAAAAAGACAGAAGGAAAAAAAATATAGTATGCTTATCTGCCTTTTGACTCTGGCGTGTTAAACAACCACCTGGGACGCTCCCTATGCATTACACATATCATTTACTCTGTTGCATAATTAAAGCTGTAGTTCTTGGGTTGCAGACAGCATGTCCCTTCCTGTCTCTGGCGTAGTTAAGATGACGTTCATTCCTGACCTCATTTTACTCTTCTGGGCCTCTTTAAGAGCAGAGATAAACACAGCAATGCATATGCAACTATGGGAACACAGGCATATATAAAGTGACTTAAAGTACTGTGCTGTAGGTTGTTTTATTGCCAAAAAAAGGAGGTTAAAAAAATCTGCAAATTTTACACTCGCTAATCAATTCAAGAAAATGCCGCTTATTATTTTTATGGATAAAAATCGATAAATAATATCATGAAAGTTACACATGCTATGGCAAACTTATATCAATTATTATTGATGTGTTTTCTTTTAAAAGCATTGAAGGACTGTAACACGTTGACTCATTTGAATTTTTTTTTATACCCAAAGAAATAGTTTATTCTAGCCTCTGCCTGTTTTGGCTGGGACATCAGGTTTTCATGAAAAAAGTTTTTAATAAATGGAGAATCAAAATTTTAGTTTAGAGGAAATGCAAAATTACTAGTTAATTTAACTGTAAATGATGGTAACAAATTACAGAAAAAAACAAAACTTGTCCCTATACAAAAAGGTCAATGCCTGCAATGGTTTTGTGATAGCTTTCTTCAAAGTCAGCAAGGAAAGTCATTTGCTTAGTCGTGCATTTGCGGTATCAGGTTTAGGGTCAAGTCACACGCAGAACTCTATTCTGTGTGTCGAGCTGCATTATGAATGGATACTGTTTAAGATATTTTGGGACAAGCCGTGCTAGACACAGATTGTAGGGGTAGAGGATGGGGGTGGGGGGTGAAGAGGATTTGGTTGGAGGGCTGGTTTGTTATGCAAGCTCAGTTATAACCTGCCTGCAGTGCAGTGTGCCAAGCTTCAGCTGGTTTCGTCAACTACAGCAAGAGTGTTGACATTTCACTCTTGTGTCAGACTGATCCTGCAAAATTGATTTACCAGCCGCCAATGGATTGATTCCCAGTTTGGTGTATTTGAATAGTCAGGTGAAACACTTGTAAAGTTAAACTGCCATCACTTTAATCAATTGATGCTCACCAATGCCTGTGTTTGCACTGACGACCAGCATCGCAAAATCTGGACAGTAGCTGGTGAGGCCAAAAATGGTGGTTTTTAGGTACTTGTGGTGACCTGCCAGGTCAATAAATGTGATCATTTTGGAGGCACTCTCACAAATCTCCTCAGCCGTTCGAGACTCGCTGTAATTCACAACCTAGAAAAATAGGAAGGAAAGACATAACTTACAAACATTACTTGCAGAAGCAATGGCTTGCTGAATTAACCTTTTTATGGGAATCAGGCAGAGGAATTCTACATCTGTAATAGTAATGCAGTTAATGCTCTTATTACACTTTAATTGTCTAAATATTATTTATTTGACGGAAGTGGGTATTTTCTCACCTCTCCTTTACTGTTGAACCCAAGAATCTCAAAGCTGATGCTTGAAGTGCGTCCAGTCTGGATCTCATGCAGATGTCTGAATAGGTTGAGTCTCGCTCTTCCCCGTCCATTGTCCAGCTCACCCTGTGTCAAAACACCCAGCAGAGTGGACTTGCCCGAGTCCACATTACCTAGCACCGCCACTCGTAGGTCTAAGAACTGCAGGGGGACAAAAAGCAAGAGGAAAAAAGAAAATTAAAACTCCAGAGAATGTAAACATGAAAGGGATTCCAAAAACAATGTATTTGCAGCAGCTACAACAAACCTGTTGGTCATCTGGAACCTTCCGAATGAGAACTTCAGCAATTTTACGAGTCACATCAGAGTCATAATCCACCTCCCGCTCTCTGAGAACTGTAACGTCAGCGCCAACTCTATTTAGAGAGAGGGGAAAAAAATTAAATTATAAAGCAACAACAAAAAAATCATTTTAATACATCAATAGTACATTGTTTTTGCACTTCAGACCATTGTTTTTGCTCAGCTTTAATTTTCCAGTACTCCACTGTGGGTTAAAGAGGAAATCAAAATGCAATATAAATAAAAAGTACTTCTTGGACTTACTTTTCAGCCAGTCTGTGGAGTGTCTTTAGTGATGCCCTCAATTCCTCCTCAGACAGACCCACCAGCATGCCATTATCCTCCACACCGATTTGATAGACGGCTTCGCCTCGACCCTCCTGCAGTCTCCATTTCATTTGCGTTGCGAGGTGCTCAAAGCGGTACTGTGTCGGGTTCACCAGCTTTAGCTAGTAAAGGGAAAGATAAGAATCACTGCTTGAACCAAAGAGAAACAGTTTAAAATCAAATAGATCTAGATAATGCAAATATAATTGTGTTATTTTAATTAGTTGTGTTATAAGTAAAAAGAAACAAAAACACTTTAAATAGGACTACTTAACAACTGAGGTGAAACAAATTTGAAATAAGCTATAAGGTGCAGCTGTTCAGATACTCAATATGTTCCTGCTAATCCAATGTGGTGTGGAATTTCCACAGGCATGCTCCACTTTAACACCTCCCCCATATTACCCATGCATTGCTGATTGACTGTAATGATGAACTTTATAAAATCCACATCACTGCAATTAATGACGCTTGGAGTAAAGCATGATGGAACTAGAGGAAAATAAAAGACAGCTGATTTGCTTACCTTATACTCTATATTTCCCTCCTCGGCCTGGGAGATGGGAAGAGAGAAAAATAAAAGAGAGTAATAAGAGGAACAGCAGCAGACAGGCAGAAGAGAAGTATGACAACAGTGTGCCAATTTGTTTAAATACAAAAAGAAAAGCGACCTGTGTGAATGAGCAGTGAATAGGCAGGCAGTCTCTGCCAGCAATACAAACTGCAAGGTTGGCCTTTACACACAGACACTTTCTGTGTTATTAGACAAAAGCACAGAAATTTGTGAAATACGCTGTAAATAAACTAAGTCAGAATTAACTAGTGTGTGGGACAACTTTACATTTTATAATATCACTTATTAAAAAAACCTGTAGCACATTGTGCTATCTGAAATAGAAAAGATATTGGGTTTAAAACTGAAGATGGAGCCCGTATCTCTTGTATTGAGCCTCCCAAGACAGCACTTAACATCAAAACATAATAGGAGGCTGTATTGTATTCTTACTTATGCAGCGAGGAAGAATATTTTATTGCAGTGGATCAATGAAAAAGTACCAACTGTTAAAGGCTGGCAAAGAGTGGTGTTTGATCTAGTGCCATTAGAGTACCTTACAAGTATATTACGTTCAAAAACAGACCAATTCTATAAAGTTTGGGAGCCCTACTTGAACTATGTAGAGCCTGATGTCTCTAATATCATGTTGAAGGGATTTTCTTGACTGATCATACTGCACATTTTTACTGTAACCCAGGGTATTATTTATATGGATCTGAGCTGGTGTTTTTTTTTTTTTTTTTTTGTTTGTTCTGTTTGTTTGCCTGTTTTGCTTGTTATTTCTGTGGATCATATTATGTATCCATTCTTTACTTGTAAAAGTGCAAAATTAATAAAAATATTGTTTAAAAAAAAAAAACAACCTGTAGCAATAAACCTTGTCAGTAGATATGTCCATAGTGTCTGTTTTTAATTTGACTCCGTAATAAAAAGTAGTAATAACGTGGCTTAATGTGGACATTGGTTTCGTGTTTCTGATGGAAATAACAATTATATTGATATCTGAGGTACACTGAGTTAAAGGAACCATACTATCAAAGTATTTTTGTGCTGTTGTGAACAAACAAGGTCATTTGTTGACTGAATGTCAGGCATTTGCAGAGTTTTGCATCAGACGAACAAGGAAATACGTATTGGTTTACAAAGAATTTCAAATGTTTATGAACAAATGCCACAACCGAGAAACATAATGCTCAATTTCTAAGTTTTGAATTTGATATTTTAATACTTCTTCTGTTACGTATTTATATAATTTTTCAAAACCTTTTGTTTAATTTGAAGTCAGTTTCCTGAACATGATTTTAATTTAATATGATCCATTTTAATTTACTAAATAATATAAACCTAATTTAAAAACATTTAAAAAATAAATGAATTTAAATGTGTACAGTGGAAAATGTATATTTATTCGTATGTAAAAATATAAATGAGTAGAATCATATATTTTAATAAATATAAAGTTCAGAGTGTTTTTAGGTACACTGAGTTAAAGCAACCATACTATCAAATTATTGTGCTGTTGTGAACAAACAAGGTCATTTGTGACTGAATGTCAGCATTATGAGTCCACCGCCCCCCTGTTTACAAACACAGCTGTTCCTCTGCTAACTGGCTACACACTAGCCTGCTCAGTAATAACACCAAGGGACTTTTAATCGACGCACATGTGGCAGCACTGCTCTGAAACCGAAGTAAAAATGCACTTTTAAATGATAGGTTCCTAATCCCAGTCCAACTTGACAAACACCATTCATTTCCCTGCACCGACGACTAGCTACGTGTCACTGCGGTGGGACTAGGTGAAGCTAAAGGCTGATTTATGGTCCCGCGTTACATTGACGCGCGCCGTACGCAGAGCCTACGCCGTAACCCCACGGCGTAGGCTCTGCGTCGATGTAGTAATTCCAGTCGTACCTCCGGAGGTAGATATGGGGTGTTCTTGCTCGGTCTCAAGTTGCGAGAGAAACGAGTCTTTGCTTTCTTGTTCTTTCCACCAGACTTCTTGGAGGCAGCCCCGGAGCCGGAGCCAGAGCCATTTCCCGGCTTGTTGTTAGAGCCGTGTCCATTTCCTGAGCTGAACAAGTCAGAAACCCGCGCATCCATCAGCTTCTTAGGACCTGCTGACTTGTAAAGCGTACCAATAACACAGACGATTAACCCCCAGATCTGGCAACGTATGTTGCGAATATCTCTGTTAAAGTGTCTTGTTAATGGTAGCTTACATCCCCCCCCCAAAAAATGAACACAAAAGTACTGTCCTCCCCCCAACTCTTCCAATCGAACAATAACAGCCCCATCAGAGCACTTTATCGTCTGTAGTGCGGCACGTCACGGTCCTGAAAGTCAAGAGGAACGCTTGATTTGCTGCACTGTGGAGTGTAGATGGGCGGTTCCCTTTGTTATCAGGCTCGTGTTGAATGTGGTTCAGGGTTAAACTCCGCCCGCCTAACTGCGTAGGTATATACAGCATTCACACTCATAATCTCTGTTTTGCAGAGTTTTGCATCAGACGAACAAGGAAATACGTATTTGTTTACAAAGAATTTCAAATGTTTCTTACGAACAAATGCCACAACCGAGAAACATAATGCTCAATTTCTAAGTTTTGAATTTGATATTTAAAGGCTTTAATACTTCTTCTGTTCCGTATTTTTCAAACCTTTTTTTAAATTTGTAGTCAGTTTCCTTAACATGATTTAAATTTAATATTATCCATCTTAATTTACTACATAATATTAACCTAACTTAAAAACATTTAAAACATTAAAAAAAAATAATTTAAATGTGTAACTTGGAAAATGTATATTTATTCGTATGTAAAAATATAAATGAGTAGAATCATATATTTTGTTATTAGTGGCACTAATAATTATAAAGTTCAGAGTGTTTTTATCTCGGTTTTTATCAAAAGAGAGGTGTCCGCTTCTCTCCACCTCGAACAATGAGCCTCTAGCGACAACACCTTAACATTGCTTATTCTACTTGGACGTGCATCAAAGGGTTAAACACACTCAGCATTTAACTAATCTGCCTGTTTCTTTCTGTACTGTAGCTTGAATGTAATTCATCACTTTATATGGCTAAATGTATTTTCCTTTTTTTTTTTGGAACACAGCCCAGAAGATTACAGTAATTACCACAAAATTGAAGGTTCTTATTTTGATTAGGATCTCAGACTTAATTTATCAACATGTATGTTCAGAGTCATGAGAGGGTAACACTGTTATTATTATTATTATTATTATTATTATTATTATTATTATTATTATTATTATTATTATTATTAATAATAATAACAATAATAACAACATTTAGGTAGCGAACAGGAAAGGTCAAAGTACTGAGGCTTGTGGGAAACCTCAACTGAGCTGAGCAACCGAGCAGGTGGGGAGTGGTGGTCTAGTGGCTACAGAGGTGAATGTTCCCCATGTTCAAGCCCCGGAATGGCAACCAAGATGAACCATCTTGGGCTCCTTAACCCTAATTGCTCCCCGGGTGAAATGGTGTGTTTGTTCTCTCAGATGTAATTCGCTTTGGATAAAAGCGTCTGCTAAATGACAGTAGTAGTAGTAGTAGTAGTAGTAGTAGTAGTATCAGTAGTAGTAGTATCAATAGTATCAGTGTGACTGAAAAAGTTCTGTTAGAGAGATATGAATGTAATAAGCTGAGAGGAAAATTCATAATTCAAAGCCAGGACTCCAAACAACGAAGGAGGATGCTATGCCCAACAGTATCAAAGGCAGCACTTAAATCAAATAAAATCAAAATGAAACATGTCCCGCTATCTGCACTTAGAAGTCGGTCAATGCTCACCTTAATAATGATTCTCTGTGCAAGGGAGTGCTCTAAAACAAGACTGAAAGGTGTTGAAAATAGGGTTTTCCTTCATAAATGATATCAACTGCATGGATATCACTTTCTCCAAGGCTTTACATAGAAAGGAGAGTTTAGATATAGGTCATTAGAGATGTGAGGTCCAAATTAAGTTTGTAAGCAGTGGGTTCACAACTGCACGCTTGTAGATGCAAATGATTCATATAATAGAGAAAGCTGGAAAAACTAGATGAGAAAAACTGTTACAGATGTAGGAATCCCAAATAACACCTACATAACTTTGAAGGGGCACACAAAATCTTAGCATCAGAAAAGGCAATGAATAAGGTTGGGGTACGAATTACAGAGGTAGAATCTGCTGTAGAAAAATTTTTACAACCAAATCTTTTAAGTCGAAATGAAAGAATCTTTATCTGGTATAAAAAGTTTGAGTTTTTTAAAATTTTCTTTAATGACATGTCCCCTTTAAATTTCGCCAAAGTAATCTCCAGACTACACTTTTACTCGAAGTAACAATATTATTGAATTTGATTATGTGCCTGCTATATTTGTTTAAACGGATTGATAAGTAACTACTGGTTTTACCATTAAAGTTATTTCACACTCTTGTCACATTTTCTACACATTTTGCTACTGTCTTTCTTTTGTGTATAACCTAAACCATTTTCTATCTCAGTCCCCTTGATGCCACTAAAGTAAACATTTTATAAACCTATTTTGAATGTGGTTGTTTTGCAGTGGTTACATGAAGTGTGACTACAGTACTTGCTTCTGCAAAGAGAATTTCATGTGAGAAAGTTAGCCAACTCCCCTGTGCAATATGCATAGTTTCAAAGTCTGGCATTTCTGAAACTCAGCAGTGATTGGTCAGGCAAAATCTGAGGTCTGGACTCGGCCCATTTTTCCTCGGCTGAGAGTTGTTTTGGTATTTTTTGTAGCACAGTCGCCTTCAAATCTTTGCACACAAACAGTTCTCCACCGGATCCGCTCTTTCACTAAGCATGAATTATCCACTTGTGATTCTGCTCTGCGTGGGACTTTTAGACCAGACTGCAAGGGCCATCCGTATGGATAAAATAGCAGACAGCAAGCTCTGCAGTGATGCAGAATGTTCACGTAAGTCCTTATAATTTTGCTCAGTGAGGAGAATACTCTGCTTGCACTAAAAACAATAAAATACACTCACTTGATAGTATTTCCAAAAACCATTAGGTTGTGTCCTTAAAAGTTACCATGACTCTTTGTTTTCTTTGCTTTATAAGATATTCTTAGCATGACCAAGGCTTTGGATGACTTCATAGCTCCTGACTGCAGATTCATCAACATCAAGAAGGGTCAGATGGTTTATGTATACTCTAAGCTCATACCAGCAGAGGGCAACGGAGTCTTCTGGTCTGGAAGCGTATGTGCATATTTGTTGAATTTTACTTAGAAAGGTGCACATTTAAAAATCAATAATTCCATAAAAGGTACAGATGATGTTTAAAAACATAGTCTTAGTTGTTATACTTATAAAAGTGAAATTTCAAGCCTTTGGTTAAATGTATTGTTTCATTGCATCTAAAACAAACAAGCATTAAACAATTTAAAATGTTGTATAAAAGGTGCAATGAATACAACATTAAGCGTGGTGCAGTTTAATTTGCTAGAGGGGATATGTTATTTTCATTGGCAGGCGTACAGTGAGCGGTATGTGGACCAAATGGGCAGAATTGGATATTTCCCTGCAGTTGTAGTGAAAGAGACACATGTGTTTACAGACAGCCCAGTTCAAATGCCGACAACTGTGAGTATGTCTGAACGTTTAATAGGACGTGATTTAAAATGAACACTTTTTATGACAATTTGTTTTTACTCAATAGTAGGTGGTGGTCAACGTTATGTCTTGCTTTTCTTTCAGGATATGGACTTCTACTGTGACTAAGACGAGGCAGACCAAGGCTTCTCAAGTAATTTCAGTAAAACTGGCCTTCGTGAGAAAAGGGACAGTCGCTCTGTCAAGCACATGTACAAGACAATGTAACATTACATCCTGTGTTGCGTCCAGATTGAATCTTTGAGTTGCTCATGCCTTATATCTCTGATATATCTGCTCCTGACCCAGTCGTATATATGTGTATTGTTGAAGATATTTGCTTAATTAATGTTTTTCAGTATTAATCCAATTAATCCAATACTGCTTTAACTGTTCAGGATAAACGGTTACAATCTCACTGCACGTTTCTGATAGCTTTCTTTTCATCATATTCAGTAAAACATGATTAAACGAATAATGGTGTTACCTCCTTATTTGACTAACAATGTTTGATGGTTTCATGGGAGACATTTATTGGAATGGAAGATTCAAAGCCTCCCATATGCTTTGAATCAAGCTAAAGCATCAGGGATGAAACTTTGGTAGTTTGGCACTTTAGAGCAGATGTGTAAGACTTTGTTTTATCCCGGGCCAAATCAGTTTTAGTGTCAAAGGGCTGATTTTACAGCAACTGCAAGACTACTTAAATGTATAATTTTTTTTCTTTTTAAAACGATATTATATATAGTCTGGGTATTACCTAAATCTCCTAAACCTCTGCATTTAGCTCATAATAATATATAATAATGCATTACAATTGTAGAGGTGTGGCAAAGATTTGACTGACAAATTTGCTTTCAGGCCACTAAAAAACAATATACTGCATATATACTGTCTATTAAGCATTAGCTTTTGTTTCTATTTTATCTTTAAATAACTTCCCTCTTCATAAGTTTTTGTTGTTGTTGTTTTGACATTTCTGTTTCAAATCCATAACTTAAACACAAAACTGTTGCAGGAAATAGCTTGATTTAAGATGCTGCCTTTCAGTAGGTAAATGCCATCATGCAGCAGGTAACAAAATCAAGATGCTTTGTAGGACATGTAGTTATGGCTCATGTATGTGCCTGAAACAGTGTAGAATTGTGTTATAAGTACATAGTTGTCTTTGTATGCTCTCGCGAAGCAGTTAAAATAAGGTTGCAAACCAGATTTGCCCTGAATTTGACATGTGTGCTCTAGTGCATTTAGGTCTGTGTTTAAACAATTACAAGGAAGGAAGACATGAGCATTGGTCTTGCAGTTGTTGCTGCTGCCAGTCTGGGAAAGGTTGCAAGGTTATTTCTAAGCAAACAGTTTGGACTCCATCATTTTACATTGACATACATTATTCACAACTGGAAAACATTCAAGATAGTTGCCAATATTACCAGCAGGATCCCAGACATCTTGCAGTCACTGAGCTGACCATAAGCATGAGTCTAATATGAGGTCATCTGTCATGACAGCTAAAGCTTCAGCAAAATTGGATCATCCCCCCCAAAAAAGATAAAGATATTTTTTTAAACGCAACAACAAATAGCCTATACCAGCAAATCTACAACAGAGAGCTTAATTTAATGAATCATTGTGCTACAATAGTTAGAATAGTCAGACCTAAACACTGTTTGAAATCCTTTTAGAGAGTCTTATACAAGTTCTGCATACATAAATGCAAACCTCTATGAAGATAAGTAATGCTATAAAGAAGAATGGGCCAAATTTGTCCATTATGAGGTGAGACTAATAGTATCATACAGAAACTATTTCTTAAAGCTACTCCCTCAAAAGCATTTTTATTTTATTTTTTATCCCTAGAAGCTATTGGATCATGGAGGCGCATCTACTGCTTCAAAATGTTCTCTTGGTTTTGTCAGATAAATAATGACATGGTGTAAAGTGTTATTGTTCAATTGAGGCTGTGTTCAGCTGTTAAGAGCTGATAAGGACCAGCTTATGTAAAACCTTAGACCAGGAAGTCGAGGGTACTTATTTATCATGACTGTGTATCAAGAAGTGTAATTGTAATTTCACGGGTCGACATGCAGGAAAAGATTAGGATTGAGACAACCAGCAGTTGCAGGTACAATCAGGAGATGCAACACGCACGTGCACTGAAAAACTGACAAGCAGTTAGGAAAGTTTGAGAAGTATCAGAGGTAACAGGTTACTAATGGGTACAAGATGAACAAATGTGCAAAAAGCAGACAGTTTTATTATATTTTATATTACTGCAAAACAAGTAGGCAAACTATTCAGCCAACTGGGAAATAGAAAGTCAAGTAGTGGTTGAGGGAAGCAAAGGTGTAAATCAAGGCCCCAGATACAGTAGATCAATTGGTTGAGTGGGTGCAGTGTATACAGAGGCTATTGCCCTCGTGCAGGAGGCACAAATTCAAATACCAGCCTGCAGGACTTTTACTGCTTGTCTTCTGCCCTCTCTCTACCCAAGTTTCCTGTAGCCACTTTCAAATGAAGGCCACTAGAGCAATAACAACGAAAAACAAAAACAAGGCATGAATCAAATCAAAAAGAGTTATTTTTTTTTTTTTTTACCTTTATTTAACCAGGCAAGCAAATTAAGAACAAATTTCTTATTTACAAGTGCAGCCTAGGGGGGTAAGGGGAGGGAGCTAAGGTGAAAAAAAAAAAGTTAGCTGACATGAAATCAATTTGTTATCTACCATACCTATTTTAACCTTTTTCTATCTTGGAATCATCACAAGAGGTCTTCTGTTAATTGATGGTGTGTCAGTAACTCAGCAGATATCAGGAAATCTAATGCATGACTTAAAGTTAAGAGACGAAGGACATGCAGTTATTCTTTTTACAATGATGTTTGACTTGTGATGTTCTTCCCCACGCTCTCCTTTCATTCCATCAGTTCCCTCAAACAAAAAAAGTGAGTTGAATGACGTTAGCAGGGAAGCCTAAATTGAGCTGTACACCAGTTTTCATTCAAGCATTGTTTTTTTTAAATTGCACAATTCAGCCATTACATTTTTTTTTTTACATATGTCTTTTCTTCCCAGAAGGTAAGTTGGAGTTCCTTACTGCTTTAGCAAAGCCTTGCATGAAAAAAGTGTGATAGGTATATTTTACAGCATGTCCAAAACACAGTCATGTCACAAAATGCTGCAAAAAAACTGTTAAACACTACGTTTTTATTTATCTAGTTGTTTACAACCTATCTGCAATCATTCCAAGCTATTATCTCAACCTTAAACCATGTTTTAGTGTTTTTAATTTTTTAGCCTTACTTTAAGCATGTTTATGCCTGAACTTAATGAACCATGATAGTTTAGTGAAAAAGGTTAAAAAGTCAAAAATTCTGTCAGGTGTCAGCTGGAATTCTGTTCATTGGAGTGCCATAAATGCCAACATCCATCCCTAGGATTCACAACTTTTGAGCATGAGTGACACTTTCACATCATACAAAATGTAGGCATTGTATGGTTTTATAAGCCATACGTAAGTGTGTAATGATTCAGAGCCCAGAAAATAAAATAAAATAGTAAGATAAGATAGTCCTTTATTGATCCCCCGAGGGGAAATTCGGGATGCAGAAATACAAAAAAATCACGCATAAAACTGCTATGTTTTGCAAACTAGACCAACATAACTCTTATAACAACATCTGATCCGAAATAAAAGACTGAAATGTAAGACATATAATGGAGCTGACACAAGGTCCAATTTTGGTGTTTGATTACAGAAAACCTTAGTTCACAGGTAATCAGTCCAAACAAAGCTAATAGGCCCACATTGGCAATTCAGAGGTTTTAGTACACATGATGTCAGACAGGGGCTCAGCAGATGTCAGTTTTTGTTATAAGAACCGGATCAAATTACACACGGACACCGCTAGTTACAACCACTGGACACGAAGCACAGCTTACGACACTGTAGCAGTGGGAGATGTGAGTGGAGTTCATACAGTGAGCGATAGTAATCAGCCACTGGTGTGGATAATCACTGCAGCTGAAGCAAAGAAGAAGTCAGGAATCATGCAGGACTTGGGTCTGGTAGAAAAAGGACAACAGAGGGTGGACAACAAAAATAAGGGAGGATGTGGAAAAAAAAAATTAGGGAATAAAAAAAAAAGACAACTCACACAGACCATGATTTTGCATTGTGTTGTGAGACTTCACTGACTGCTCTGACATACAGAGACATCAAAGCAGATCTCTTTCAATGCTTATGAAAGCTGCTTATTGCTACTACACATTGTATGACTCTAGTGAGTTTATATTTGTTTTTAAAGCATTGATATGTAATTTTGCATGACAAAACTTCTATAAAAGACGTCAAAGTGTCATTTTCTCTGTGTAGTCTGTTCTGCCCCACATGCACACCACAGTCTGTATAATCAAACTACCTACCCACACACGCAGCTCCCAAAGAGCTGTTCATGATTAAATCAGTCCTGACATATTGTCAATGTTAAGTCTCTTTTCAAAGGATGATTTAAATCTCGTTTTGATTAGTTTTGAATAATGCTGCATCATAGCAACCAGCCAGATGTGCTGGTGAATATAACATCCCAATAAAACCTTGCCCAGTCGCAGCAGAGGATGATGAAAGACATTTCATTTTGATAAGGGAAGACTCAGTCATGTTCCTCTGAACTGCAATTTAATTTCTCTGCCTTCATAAGAAAAACTCTTGTGTGACAGCTGAATATATTGATTTTTGAGGCCACTGCAAACAAATCATTTTCATTAGTAAATACCACTCTGACCTGAGGTATGAAAGTTATTGCTACAAGTTTAGGAAGTGGGGCTGCCGAGTGCAGGAAAGGTCAACTGTTTGCGTAAACAGTTGACCTTCCCTGTCCTCTATTTGAAATCGATGCTGACCTGGATCAAATGATTTACCACAAAATGACACTCCGCAGAAACATATCTGACACCTGTTCAAGGAGTCTGATGAGAAACAAGTCTTCCTTGGCAGAACATATGAAGCTCTTGTCAGAGAAAGGATCAACTGTCATGCCATGCGGTGCACTAGGATCATTATACAGCATTCACAGGAGAGAACTGATTGCAGGATTCTGTGGTTATTACAAACAGTCATCTGAAAGAGGTTGAAAGCTCTTTCTCCTTTCAGCTGATTGCCAATTGTGCGTGACCGTATATGTGTATGAAAAACACCCAAATCACAGTAAGTTGAGTCAGTCTTCCAGCAGACAGCTGTAGTTTTTAGGGTGTTACTATGGTGACAAGCAGGGATACTGTGACAGAGGAGATTGATGTATGTCCATGCTTGGGCGTGTGAGCCTACATGCACTTTCTGCATACAAGCTTAAAGGAGCAGCAGCCACGCTCCTTTTTCTTTTTCTTTGCTTTTTTTTTTTTTTTAACTCTCCATTAAAATCAGCAGGTATTTTACACAGCAATCTATAAATTCAAATTCAAATTCAAATTGGCTTTATTGGCATGAATGATAATAATCATTGTTGCCGAAAGCATACATACAATAAATCACGAGACAATCAACATACGAAACACCAATACAATTACAACAAATACCCAACACTAAATACCTAACACCTGCATACAATATATATATATAATATATATATACACACACACACACACACACACACATATATATATATATATATATATATATATATATATATATATATATATATATATATATATATATATATATTACACACACATACATATACATTCACATATATACAGAACTATTTTACATTAATAGGCAGGGAGACTAAGGATAAGGAGACTGAGTTGTCTGGTTGTGTTTCTCTCCATCTATGACATGCGCTGATGTATTTAGCGGCTTCTAAAGAACTTTCCTTTTTTTCTCCAATTAAATATTTTGTCCTGATCTGGAAGGGAATCAAAATCCTGGACTTGTTGTTTAATTTTAGGAAAGAACTTAGATCTAATGTAGTTGTAATGTTCACACTCTAACAGGAAGTGTTGTTCTGTTTCCAGCTGTCTGTGTGGACAGAGCCGACACATATAATCTAATGCATGGTCTCATGTATTAGTCATGTGATAAACAACAGAAGATAATTTCATTAAAAAAAAGAAACTAAAAAAAGAATTACAAGAAGAATATAGAAAGCAAAACAACTCAGGATAAATACTTTTTGATTGAACCAGCTTATTTCTCACCATAAGACCCCAACTGCGCTCCTCTAAGAAAATTAAAACAAGGTATTTACTCAGGACAAAGAAGGAACAGAAACCTGATGTGATTGATTACCCTCTGTTCTGCCTACCTGGAAGGGGAATCTAACTTAATCCATTGCGTTGTCAAGGTGCTTGAATGATGGAGATTGTCAGCTGAAATTTTCCTTAAGAACGTAGGAAAATGCCAGCTCACAGCTTGTTTGAACTGATCAATCAGTCAGTCAGCATGAATTGGTCACTTTTAAAGCCTGAGGATTAGCAGGGTCGTCTGATTAATTTGCTCTACTCCCCAAAATGTCAAGACATTTGTGTCAAGGCTGCAGGCCTGTTAGCTGGCGATGCTACGTGTGTTGCTGCCATGTTCAAGGACAGGCCAGAAAAGAAATCATTCATAAATAGATAAAAAGTGTAGCTTCAACATTATTTTTTCTGCCAGTATTTATCATACACCAGTGTTTTAATGCTTGTTTCCATCCCAGTCAGTCCCCCATTACCCTGTCACACAACCAGACAAAGAATCTACTGATCCACTTTCTTTTGAGCTTGACCTTTCAAACTGCTCAAGACTTCATTATTTGAGTGTGTAGAACAAATTAAGGCATTTAAAAGACTGAATGTTGGAACAAAATATGAAAAATTGATAGTGAAATCAGGTTGATGCAGAGCTCTCTTTCAGCTCGGAGTAAATATGTGTTTGGAAGTTGCGTGAAGGAAAATGACCTTTGTTTCTCTCCTCAGCTGTCACCATCTGCCACACCTGAATAAACCATGTCCACAAATTTCCATCCATGACAAACAGCTTCCTTCCATTGTTGTACAGCTTTGGTTTTCTGGTTACTATGGTGACCACAGAGCTTCAAGGAGAGGTTAGTGTGTGCATATTTATGACCATGGATGTAAGAAGACCTTTAACCATGTTGATATTTCAGGAAAATTGGGCTGTTTGTCTAATTAAGTTCTTTTAGGTTAGGGGATGGTTAAGTTAAACGGAAAAAAAACAGGAAATTAATTGTCCTTTGGTGAATTTGGCTTTTAAGATTTGACAAATGCAGAACAAGTGATCTAATTCTGACATTACATTTGATAAGTTATGGATTTATAAGATGACATTCAAAATGAAGTCCAGCATGTGGCTCTTTCTGTTATTTAACAATATATGGTACCAAAAAGAAAAAAAATCCAATAATCAATAGATGAGCCGGTATCTATCTTGTTAGTCAGGTTTCTAATACAAGCAAGTGTTAGGGTGCTTTCCTACATGGGACTGAATGACCCGCTAGTTATTTTTTCCGTGTGGCTGGAAAGATGAAAACCACTGGCCTCCCACACAAAAGGTAATCTGTGTCTCAGTGGAGCTGTGGTTCGCCTCAGAGCTACACCATTCTGGGTTGAAGCCGTTTGGGTGTTATTTGTGTATTTTGATGGCAAAAATTCTTCAAATGAGTTGATGTAGCTGGCAGAACAACATGGTAGTCATAAGCAATAAAAATGTTCTCAGGGGTTTTTTTTTGAGGTTCTCAACTTCTATGCTATATTTCAAACATATGCAACTTTAACCCTTTATAGGGCACTCATTGAAATACTTGGAAATGTACAATTTCAACCCTAGAGTGTTATTGGGGGCTACTACCAGAGTATTTTTCAATTTTTCATTTTTTTTTAATTCTTGATGCAAATCAAGGTCAAAGAAGTTACCATGTATGGCTACTTGCCCATCGCGAGTAACATTGTATCTAACACTGAAGTTACCATGTATGGTTACTTGCCCATTGTGGGTCAAATTGTACCCATAAATTGGATATGTATAAAAATACAAAAAACACATACAACATAATATTTATGATACTCTCTTCATAGAGATATTAGAACTTTTCTCCATAAATGGTACAACTTGACTTATAGGGCTTCTCTTTTTCTCCATCCATATATTTCGTCCAATCAGTCCAATCAGCTCCTGACCCTCTCTCTCCACCAGCAGCAGGCAGGTTGACCATGCCATTGACCATGCCACAGAACAAGAATTGAAGAATAGCATTAGAATTAATGGTGGTACTGATATTATGCTATACAAATCTGTGGCAACATCCAATGCAACATCCAATATTGTCTTACCTTATAATGCGCTATTTGTAAAACAAAAACACCCGAAGTATGACTTACTAGATGCACCGGGCATATGTCTACAAAAGGACACTGTCACTTGAACTAGTTTGACCATATAGGGGGTGTATTTGTAAAAAAAAATACACAAAGTATGGCTTACTAGAGTATCTGGCATATGTCTATAAAAGGTTCCTCAGTCACTTGCACTAGTTTTACCACAGAGGGGCGTATGATCATATATGGGGTCACCATTATTCATGCTAACTATTTCACTGATTTCACTAATTCTGCACAAACAACACTTATCTCATCAGTTAGCACCATCATTCAAACACATACTGTGTGAGTGTCATCAACTTAGCATGGTTAGTTTCAGCTTTCTGAACTTTTGTGTGGAAGAAGGTAGGAGCAAAAATGTGAAATTTCCCCTTCTTGAAAATCAATGAAGTTCCCGCTTCTCCAGGGCACTGCTGATTGGTCAGATGCCATGATGACACTGTCTGTGACAAAGCATGATCTGTGCTGATTGGCAGGATTAACTCACATGACTTCAACACCTCACTGAGAAGTGTGGGGAAAGTAGTTTTTCATGTCCACGGAAATTACCGTATATGGTTACTCTCCCTATAAAGGGTTAATATGAAGTTGAGTTGTATTTCTGCGAACGTCAGACTACGGGGAAGCTATGCTGTTGACTGTGATGTTAAGGATGTGGCTAGGCACTGACACGATCTAAAATTAAACCATAAATGAAGACTTAGATTTCTTTTCACATTGTTGAATAGTAACAGACACCTCTGCAAAGATCTCTGATGTTCTGATATAGGTATTGCAGATTGCAATACAATTTTCCTCCATTTAATAGATGATTTCACATGCCTGTCAGACCAACCTGCTTAGTTATCCTCGTGACAAACCCCACCCCCCACCCCCTGGCTGCAGGTAAGATTAAACTGCTTAAAGTGGCCATCATACATTAATTTGCAATTGTCTCATCTTAAATTTGGCACCTCTGAAGTGGTTCTTCCCCCAGCATAAGTCTACAAGGATGTAAATGTTTCAACAAGTCAATGACAAACAATTACAAGAAAAGACCCTTCTGGAAAACAAGAGGATTCTGACGAAGGTGGACCTCAATTAGTTCTGTGAAGTGTTTTCATGGGTCTTGGCTAAACGCCTATAGGAACGCACACTGCCTCCAGGCATGGAAGTTCTGTTCTGTCCTATGTAACACAGAACCAGTAATCTCATTAAGTTCTTACAACCTAACACCTTTTTTTAGACATTGCGCATCCTGTTTTTAATCGATCCCAATAACAAATTGAATGATTAATAAATATCTCTTTTTGAGCTATCAGTCACGTTTAAGACAATACTTTACTATTATGTTATGTTATACATTGTGGTTAAGCCATGAAACACAAATTGTGACAGTGAGCTAAATTTCTCTAGAATCTCTTGGTATAAGAGACTCATGTCTACATACCAGCCTGACTGAGAGAGGGAATTTAGGTATCAATCACAAAGTCAAACTTGTGTTTTTATTGTGGTGTAAGCACATTTTGTCAGCACATGACAGTATATGCCACTTAAATGTATTGCATTGTGAAGCAGATTATTAATGTATTTATTATTTTAGATATTACTTGCAGATCAGATTGACTCATAAGACTTTGATGCCAGCGATACCTGTGAATATATAAGTAATCTTCAGTCTTCAGAAACAAATGACCATGAGTCTTATATTTTATGAAACTCTCTGAACCATGTAGAGAAAGGTTTGTTGAAAACTCAGTAGATGCACATTGCTTTCCCCAGTATTTACACAATATCAACATTCACTGAAGCATGTCATCTTAGCTCCTGTCTGTATAAAAAGAGCCAAATGATATTCAGAGACAAAACCTTCAGTATGAAACTTTTCAGTTGGAGCTTGTAGAGTTGAAGGACATTTTCCTGAGCATTACTTTGCCACCAGGTTTGCACATTACTAGCTATATTTTTCTAGCTATTCTAGATATCAGTCGAGGAAAGCTTCCATCAAAAATCCATTCTCTCTTCAAAATGTTTGTGTGAATAATTATTTTGCTTAAACCTATGAGCTCTGAATAGATTGAGTGTTTGTCATGACAACCAATTTCCCATTACAAAGGCAGCAAGTCTAACTAAGGCAATTAAGTAGTAAAATAAATCGTGGCTTGCAGTGGGTTTATGCTCACAAATGCATGTGTGAGTTCAGTGACATTTTCTCATGGGGATTTTCATGTCATAATAATTGTGGTGTTGTGCTTGCAGTTCTGTATTAACACCTTAAAGCAATCTGCATGTTTCAAGTGTTATCTAAATGCCTTTCAGTGGTAAGATTTTTACTTAAGCATTAACATTCATATATAAATATTGTTTGATGGAGTCTTTCATTAACTGGGATGTATTGTTATGAGCAACGACTGGGAGGCATGGCCTTCTGTGGTGGTTTATTTTTCCTATATTTATAGATTATAGGGGCTATCCAAACACTGAAAAGTGACTTGGTTTAATAAATATTTCCATTAATAATGATTAGATAATAGTAGTCGGACTAACAGGCTCACACACATTCATTCCTTCATGCTTTGGAGCTCAGCTGTGCCTGAAGAGTGGTGACTTTTCATCACTAAAGAATTATCGATGGAGGGAGTTTTATTCATAGCATAGCTCTCATTCTGCATGTCAAATCTTGATGTTCTGTGCTGTGTGCAGCCATGGTTAATCTATTAGATTTCTTTCAATTCCCACATCTCAGCCTGGCCAGAAGGTTTTTGCTTGAGAGTGATACAGCTGACAGCGCTGGGAAAACTAACAAGCAAGTGTTCCATTTCCAAAATGTGAAATAATAGCAAATAGTGAGGCATGAGCAGATGCATCTTAATTATGATGGTGTTTATCTCATCATCACATTAAAGTGATATATACATTTGTGGTATTCAATGTCAAATGTCAAACTCTGTCATGTTTCCACCCTCTGTCTCTTAGCATTTAAATGTATTCAGGTTATCCTGGAGAGTCTGCTGGCAGTTTAAATACAAACCAGGTTTGTTAAGCTTAATGGTCCTTGTATTGATTGCTTGGGGTATCCTAGCAAATTGCAAGGGTAGAAAGAGCAATGAGATGCTCATTCAGGGTCTCTAAATGCTTTTTAACGTGTACTTTTATTGACCCTCCCAGGGTTTATAACACAAGCTGCTTACAGCGTGTTTTTACAATGGCATGATGGATTCACGTGAGGGTGTTGAAGGAAGCAGTGCACATCATCCACTACACAGGTGGCTGGTCATAATGGAGGTGAACAGCTTATTGGCTCTGGTTGGTGTGGTTACAAACTAAAATCAAAACTAATTATAATCAAACTCTCTGGATTAAATACAAAAGGCTTCACTGAATAAATCAGTCAGCACTGATTGAAGTCCCCGTCGATAGATGGAATAGCAGGCTTATTGCTTGGATGATGTCAAGTCGGTGCAGTCGCCGAGCTACAAAGAAACTGTGTCCATTACTAATCCCAGGCTGGATCAAACGATGCTGCTTCTCACATCTGTGGTAAGAGTCTAAGGAGAGGTGTCAAAATACATGTTTCCATGAGAGTCATCGCTGCAGCCTACGTGTGCTGTGCTCACACATTAAGGGGATAGTCAGAACACCTTCTCCCTTCTCTGCTGAGCAACATGGAAAAATGTTGTTTCACGGCATATTCACATGCATGACGTTCATGTACAAAGACAATGGATTTTCTTTACACAGTCTTTCTGTGGTGTCATTGTTACCTTTGCTGTGAGTAGCTGTTGTTTTAAAAATGTCTGCCCTAATGGAAATGTCCCTAAACCCCTTTGGAAAATTTCATGCTTTAGTCATTCCTTCCAGGCCATTAGTTTGACTAGGCAAAGTGTAATCACAGTTTTCAACATCAAATGCTTCAGGCACATTTTACGTAGATGACATCTTTTGAAAATGCCAGATTTCACCTGTACCCCGTGTGGCCTTGAAAAAAAAAAAAAGTCAATTGTTTGCTTTCCTAATGGACTATGTAAGTCTATAGGAGTGTACTGGAAAGCAGCCTTGGAAACCTCTGAGATACCATTACCATTTAGTCCTAATGTCCTTTTAAAATGGAAAGAGCATCAGAGCCTCCCCACACACAGAATGCTGTGCAAGCTGTTTGCATGATGCATGCCTCTTTGTCATGATATCCTACCAAGGTCACAAAGCTGCTCGTCATCCATCAGTCATAGACACATAACAAATTAGTCTCTTTAAAAAGAGCGTTTTATTCTGCATTTCTGATACGTGTCTGTACTGAGACATTCTGAGCCTTGCAGTTATTACACAATATTGTAGCCTTATATTGGGATTTTTGACTTGACATAAATCTGCAGTGTTTTCTTTAAGAGGGTATGACATAAACGGATGACTATTTCCTGATGCACCTTAAACTTTGGGTTGTCTCTTTGGACTTTAAAAAACCTAATTTATTGTCAAATGAGCTGATGATGGATCACATATCTGGGTAATGGTTGACTTTGTTGATGTCTTAATGAGCGGATGAAAGGAAATGGAAAAGTTGGCAGCGCTATAAATAACTGAGGATTAGGTATAGTATCATAGCTTGAAACTAAAGTAACTTTGAAGCAATAATTTTCACCACTGTAGCCAATCAAAATCATGGTAAAAACAATGTATCATAATTCTCAGCAACAATGCTCAGTAATTAATTTACTGTGATCAAGATCATTTCTAAATACATGCTGGATGGTTGCTGGTGTAGGTCATAAGTGCTCATAGAAATGTGCAGAAATCTAAGAGTTTATTGAACATGCGCTCTACATTTACACTACTTTAAAAGAGAAAAAGAAGCCTGGTTACAGTGAATTATGATTTTAACCCCAAACTAAGAAATGTTGATGCCTGGGCTTATCCAATTTTCTTGCATAATCCTAACCAAATAATGAAAAAACACCAAAGGTGAATGAATGAATGAAAGACGAGGTCACACAGCTGTCACAAGAAGCTGGAACCTCAGTGTCAGAGACGATGTGAAGAAAAATGTTTTTTCAGTGTGAAACTTTGATTTTGTGAACAACTGTAAAAAGAATACATTCTTTTCAGCTCTTCAAAAAACACGTCTAAGGAACAGCTCTTTCTCATTACCAAGCTGTCACATTGTGAAATCTAGTCTGGGTCCAGATGCATTGGTTTTGAATGCCAGCTACACCAAAGTGTCAATTTTTGATGTGCAGTATTTTTGTGAGGTGGTGTTTTAGTAAATGGACATATATTAAATGTATTTATTCTATTTTTCTTTTATTTTTTCAGATTTAAAGTGCCTGGGCAGCAAAAACTGCCACCAAATGTGGTGAAAAGACTCACAACCCCATGAAAATCTCTGTCAGCTAAAATTACCTTGGCAGGCCTCTGAGTAGAGCTTTAACAATAAGATTCACACTTTTTCTCATTTCTCAGGAACCCTGTGGGTTTTGAAAGTCAAAATAAAAAAAAAATGGACAGAGGGCGCTCATCTGATTTTCATGAAATCTACTGACCATGCTGATGAAAAGTTGTTAAAGTACTTTTGATTGCTTTTTCAAAGTCAAACTTGTGGCCCAAAGATACTGTTTGGTCTCCATCTTGTAAAGAATTAATCCAAAGTTAATGAAACTTTCAAATGACAAGTCCAAGAGGCTTTCTGCAGGGAAGAGCAACCGATTAATTACACCTCAAATTCATTCTTTCTTGTTCAAGCCAAAACTAAATTTAAAATATAAATCTGGACTGCACATTGAAGCGATGTAACAAACATTACAGCTGGACATCCGCGTTCAGCAAATACAGGTAACTCATTATTATTACAATTTTTTTAACAGGAAGTTAACATTATTGTTCATTACTCCTGTCATTTATGTCTACAAGAAAACACTGTAATTTTACAACATACTGGAAATGTGGATATTTTACAGCACATGTGAATGATGCTGTTTCTTTCAAAGTCATTGTGAGTTTGCTAAGTAATAGAATCAGAATATGTTTTTTTCTACCCCATCCTCTCTCAAACATGATTCATCTGTAAGGCTAATTATCATGCCCTTTTATTCCCTCCAAGGTGGTGCATTCATTAGGAAGTACTGAATACTCACTTCAAAGGAAGTAATACACTGAGGGAAATAATTATTGTGATTATGGATAATCTGTGCTCACACTGTTGTTTTTAATTTCTAATTAAACTAAATTTATATTGGGGATATGCTTTGAATATCAAAGCAGGTGGCAGCTCTCAGTGAGCTTACTGTTTTGGAAGACAGCTGCGTCAGCATGGTGCTGCTACTGGCTGCTGCTGTGTATTGCTTTTCCAGTCTCTGGGTAAACAACACTCCATTGTTAATACGACACATTTTCTTCCGTACCGGAGCGGAGCCTTGGCAGGAAACCAGGGCATTGTTCAATTTTCATAGGGATTTATAGGAGATCAGGGGCAGACAGAAGTTGTTGAACCAACACAGCAGCTGACACAACATTATGACAGGTTTTGTTTATCCAGTAGTGTCAGAATAAAAAATGAAAGATGCAAATCATACTTAATTCATTAAGGTGATAATGACTTAAAGGAAAAAGTATTTTCTAAGTTTATGTGAGATTGGTTGGAAAAAGTTTAAATGTTTAAAAGTTACAGCTCCAAGTTCCCCAACCACCACAGGGACCAGAGTGGCCTCCACCTTCCATATCTTTTCCTTCAACCCTTTGTTTCAGCCTCTCGTGTTCCTTCTTTTTGATATTGTTGGCACTAAGGGCTGCTACGTCAATTTCTACGGCCCTCTTCTGGTATCTATCAACCACCACAATGTCCGGTTGGCTAGAAATCACCAGTTTATCAGTCAGGATTAAGTAGGATTTTCCAGCCTCTGGTAGGCCCCGGTAAGGCTGGAAAGTGCAATCTCACTGCCTTTGGTACAGATGACCAGGTTCAAAGTTTGGGTCTGGGTCAGGGCACAGCTCCAGCCACACACCTCGGCAACAGAGCCATCAGAGAGAAACATAATAACAATACCATGCTGGCTTGGATGTCGTCCGGATAAGTAAAGGTGTGTTAGGGGGACCAGGGCACACTGATGAAAAAATGGGCTAGGAACAAGACATATGGACTACAGAGAGGTTATATGTATTCAGAGGAAAAATAAGGAAAAAAAGGTTTCATTATCCCACCCCTCAAACAAAAACACTCGTTTTGACTGAACTTGGTCTTGACTTGTAGTTGGTCTTGTAACTAAGATCTGGATTTCTATCGATCATGCATGTGAATGGACCTAGACTTAATATCTGTTCCTGTGTCCTTGAATCCACAGCCTGCATCGCTCAAAGTAAGGCTCACCGAGGTAATGATGTGTCATCACATGACAGCCCTCTGCTGTTATGAAGGCAGATGTCTTCTGTCTGGATTTGATGTCAGTCCACCTTTGAAAACCTTTTGAAATAAAAAATAGGAAAATGCGTCCAAAGTTTTAAGCAATAATATAAAGACAAAAAAGAGGAGACAGAGCTAGAAAAGTTCATGTAAAGATCATGCATGAAGCTGTACTGTAACTGTGTGTGCTTCGTTTTGTGACATAAAGACAATCCCATATGTATACAGGCTCATGTGTTGCAGAGTATTATGCTGCTGCTCTCACTAGAAGTTTGCACGTTGTCGCTGCATCTCTCTTCAGTCATAAACTATTCATAAGCTCTGCAAATAAAAAACTAAATCAGTATGCTGTTTAAGGGTTTATTTGACTTGAACAATAAAAATAGAATATTATAGTGTGTGGGAAGGAAGATCAACATCCTTTACCTTCCTACATGGTGGCAGACGCTCTAAAGACATTGTCATGGTTTTGTTATCAGTATGTTTTGCATGTATGTGAACCTATTTTTTAATTGTTTGCTGAGTATCAGCTTGTAGCTGAGAGTCTAATCGCTCTTGTACTTACTGAGACACTAATAGGAGGTCGGCATCCACATCAGCCTCAGGCAAGTATGAAAAATTAAAGATCCACGTTTCTCAGCTCCACCTCCAACACTGCTGCAGAAATACCTCTGTGCATTTGAACGGCTCCATTTATGCCGTTGTATCTCAGTGTGGTGGATCCGGAACAAAGACTGTTGAATCACTGAATAAAACAGTGTAACTAATTTCCAAAGCCCTCTGAGGTCGAAATGATCTATTATTTTTTTCTCCCCATTTATTTAGAGCAAGACAGTATTAACACGCACTGCACATATCACCTTGCATTCATATTCAAAGAAAAAAAAGTTAGAAAAAAGGGAATGGTCTACTAATGATATTTTCTTTTTATAATGATGAATATATTTGTTTATGCATTAAATTATAAATGCTATAAACTTAATAGAATGTCTTCATCATTATTATGGCTCATAGATCTGTTGTACTCTTTAATCATTTACTCACCTTTGTGCTTTTTCATTTTAAGAACTGTGCAAAGACAGCGTATTATAGACAAAAAAAATGTGTTAAGTTAAGAGTTAAGGATCTTTATTGTCTTTGTAAATCCACACAGTACACAGCACACTCAATGAAATTGCATTCTTCACTCTTGTCAAGCCCCCTAAGCAATTACACATGCATACATTATGTGAAATTGTTTACGTACAAATTAGAACATTGACATTTCTACCAGGCCAAACCCAGCAGGAAGGGCTGTTTTATCTTTCATTGTTACTTCAAACAGCATAAGACTTTTAAAGGCATACCCTTGCCCCCCATTTTTATTTTACAGGTTTTTTTTATGATCCAAGAGATGTTGTCTGAAACTATGGCCAAGAAGTGTGGAGTGATGGAGAAAGGAACATCTCTGCTTTGCCCAGGTTAATAAAATAATCTTGGGTCTGCAAGGTGGAAAGAGTGTGGAAGGAGGTTCAGCTTTCTACAGAGCATGGAAACAGTGATTAGTAAAGTGCATCCACTTACAGAAAATGCACCATCATTAGTTTTCCATGACATCTGTGAAAACTGATCCACATGCTATTGTTCTCCATTGTTATTACTGTTTTCTGTCTACATGCAGGAGGGCAACATTGGAATGATTTATAAGTAGGAATGCTGACATGGAACTATGCATATTTATATTTATGTATACCTTTATTTATTTAAAAATGAACATATTTAATTTTAATTAAATGTTCTTTTTTTATCTTGAAATGAGTATACTACATTTTAGAAACAATGACTTAAATGGGATGAGCAATAGATTAAAACATGATCTTTTCGTTCAGAAAGCCATGGAACCATGCAGACGGGTTCTCTGAAGGGTTGCCTCGAGACTGACAGCACATTATACAAAAGCAAAACAATAATAACAATAGAACAATTCTTGAACTTAAATGTTCAGCCAAGGACGATTGCAGAGTTAATAGAAAAACCTGTCGAAGGGCCATTAAATGACACGGAGGGTGTCTTTATTCCTGCCAGAGCAATAACCTGTCACATTAACCGACCACTGCCAAGCCCTTATGGCTGAGCTGGACAAATTTCAACATAGTTTCATTAAGCAGACATGGTGCTTTTCAGAGGAACTCAGTTCTCTCTCCTATACTGTCAATGCCCATCATCGTTACACCAGCTCACAGCAGCCCAATCCATGCTTAACCATAAGGCAGTGGAGCTGGTGTACTCTAACCAACATTCTTTGGAAGGTTGTCTTTTTTATCACATCCGTGGATAAAAGTCAGGAGGATTTTACATTTAGGCACGTCATAACCAGTACTCGAGTTGAGGGGGGATGAGGGGGGATGGCATCCCCCCTGAAATAAAAACGGTCCAAATCATCCCCCTGTAAAACTGCCACCCCCCCCTTTCCATCCCTTATGTCATTTCATCACTGAATGTGGTTTTACTGCTATTTCAACATTTAGAGTCATCACCAGAAAAATAACACCAGAAAAATAACTTATTTGACAATTTTCACCTGTTTCAAGTACATTTTCACTTGAAAAAAGTAGATCTTTTCTTCTTATTACAAGCAAATCTTGTTCCACTGGCAGATTTTTCTACTTATTTCAAGTGAAAATCTACTTGAAACAGGTGAAAATTGTTGTTTTTTTTCCAGTGATGAGTCTTGTTTTAAGTGTAATTATATTTTTTTACTAAAATGAGACATTTTAACTAGAAATAAGACAAATATTCTTGTTAAGATTTTGAGTTTTTGCAGTGATCCATTTTACTTACCCTGTGAAGGACAGAGGCATATTGATAAGTTCAGAAAACTGTTTTTTATTGTTGTGTTTTGATGTATTTGATGTAAGCTCAGTGGATATTTAAAGCTTTCAGAAGGCTGCATTTAACTGCTGCTATGTCATTCCTGCAGTATTTCTGCAGGTGTTTTGGTCAGTGCTATTATTTGTAATATATTATATTATTTGTAATCAGCACAAATTATCTGTCCCCATATAATAAAATCCATCATCCCCCCCCCTGATTTCTTTTTTACAACTCGAGTACTGGTCATAACATATGCACATAACATGAGAAGACAAAGAAGGCTGAGCAGCCTCTCTATGAGAGAACACCATATGACATAACTGGGATGAAGACAAATCCATATATCACCACTAATCAATGAAAATCCTATCAGCAGGATTTCTCCAAGGTACTGAAAAGTCTCCCCAGCAGAGCTCATCCGGGAAAGGAAAGGAAACAATGGTGCACACCCGCCACAGCTCAAGGCTGATTTATGGTTCAGCGTTAAATCGACGCAGTACGGCGTAAGGTGCGCGTCGCCGCGTACCCTACGCCTGCAGGCTCTGCGTCAATTTAACGCGGAACCATAAATCAGGCTTTATTGGTACAACGTCACGCGCACGAGACTGCCAGTGAGAAGAGGGAAAAGGAAAAGGGAAAAAATAGAGATGAGATGAGGAGGAGGAGGAGAGATTGAAAACTGAGGATGCACGTTGCATTCCCAGCACACGACCTCCCCACACTGGAAGCACTCGACAGGAGCGCGTCCACCTTGGTTAAACACAACTTCCAGCTGCTCTCATCACCCGACGGAGAAGAGATGCATTGATCCGACTCCTTTACATCCTCCTCCTCCTCCTCCTCCTCCTCCTCCCATCATCACTAACGAGGAGCATCCCGAGGAGCACTGATTTCCCTCGTCCAGCCAGACAGGAGGACTCATACAAGCCAGACACGATGCGTGGGTCTCCCCGTCACGGGACGGCTGTGGGATTTATCTTTCTGCTGAACGGGCTGCTGGTCGTCACGCAGGCTGCACAAGGAGTCCCGACGGACCATCTTCTGGTCCAGTTTCACGAGGACGCACAGGAGGATGAAGCGCACCAACTTGCAGCACAACATGGGTTCCAGAGTGCGCGAAAGGTAGGATGATGCTCTGGTTGAAATGGTCACGGAGTCCTAGTAGTAAAAAAAGCTCAACTTGTCCTTTGGGGTAAAACAGTTCTAATAAAATGGTTCATTTCTGCAAATTTCAAATATTCACTCAAATTTGCATGGGGGGTGGGGGATATCTTTTTACCTTGGGGGTGGGAAAACGTCGCAAAATGCATTTGCAAGAGCAAACTGTGCATTAGCACATATCTTGTGGAGCTTTCGAAGGTTTTCTTTTGGATTTGACTTCGTGCTACTTTCTAATAATTTGATGACGTCATTGACACTGAACCGCAGGCCTGGTTGGTGGGGTTACCCGCTGATTACACACCACATTAAAGTGGGCTTTCCTTTCATTTGAATCCTTGGCCTTCAAAAGAAAAAAACAAGCAACAACAAAAATGGAAACAGAAAATATTTTACATCTGCAGGGAATCTGGTACAAAATGAAGTTGTGTTGAGATCACATCCTCACCACCGTCGATATTTAGACTATTAATTAGAACGAAGAACGCCAATAGCTAGTCGAGTTTTATTAATTTATTAATTTATTTGGGTCAAATGGCATTTGTTATTGCTTTAAAAAAAGATCTCATCCTGCTTCTTGCACAGAGTAGCCTACATATATTCTCATACATGGCTTCCCCCTCCAGAGGAACTCACCTGAGTCAGTGCATCTTAATCAATTGCTTGCCAGTTGGGCATCTCACACAACAAATCAAAAGGCATAACAAGCCGTTTATGGCAGACCAGCGAAAATAATTCCCTGACATGTTTGTTTCCTTGTCACATGTCAAAATAAATGTGTGAGGGAAATTGGCTGGAGCCCTAATCAGTGAGCCATAGCAGTGCACTGAGCTGTGTCTGCTGTGAATGAGGATTAGCCTGAATGTTGTTTTACCTTCACAAAATAATAATAATAACAACAATAATAATAATAATAATAATAATAATAATAATAATAATAATAATAATAATAATAATAATATATATTTTAAAAGATAGAATATAAGTTTAATGTGTAATTCAATGTAATATGGTGTATGTAATTGTTGTGCAGCATCCCCAGCTCTGTGAGCTTGTAGGCAATAGTTTATCTCAGACATCTACTGCCTCCCAGGTTATGTAATCTGTGGCTATATTCGTCTTAATGGGATGTGCACCATTAAACAGTGTCTGTGTAATTTAAATTATCATCTTTTGTTGCTTAATTAACTAAAATAGAGCACTAAACTGAGAGACTCACGCAGATGTCAACATAAAGAGATCAAGGATCATCAGTTATTAAAAACAAACAGCTTCAGCAGCAAAAAAGAATAAAATAATTGAAAGTGCAGCTTTACACTTTGCATTGTGTTACTTCCATGACATACATAGATTTTAGTTGAGCTCAAGAGCGGTGGAAGATAAAAAATAATCTTTATCCTTCTGTAAGTATATTGCCACATACGATTCGACAGGCACATCCAAAAGCATTTATTCTGAGGATTGACCTGCAGCCTGGCTGTTACCAAAGCATAAGGAGGTCTTTAATCTGTGCATGGTGCTGGAGGGCAAGCTCTGGATGATGCATCTCATTTCCCTGCCTGTGTGATTTATCACGGTTGATTCCAGCACTGTTCTACAGTGCCTTAAAATAAACCCTTTGTGAAAGCGAGGGAATCAGTGCTTTTGTTCTCATCTTCTTGTGACCTCCTGTCTTTCTCCTCCACTTGTGGTCTATTGTATTTTGATTCAAGATTTATGACTAATGCTTCTGTTTGCTCTCATCCCTACTCCTGCACCTGACACATTCTTTGCTCTTTCATATATTTCTTTCTTGTTTCTTTCTTTCTTAAACCCAGCTTCCCTTTGGAGATGGCCTCTATCACTTCTACCCTCAGGACACCTCAAAGAGGAGAAGCAAACGCAGCACTCGCATCAGACAGCGGCTCCAAAAAGACAGAAGGGTAAGCGTGAATGCTTAGATGCCTGCATGAGCCTACAGCAGTACGACTTCCCACTCGGTTTGTATGACAGTGGTTATTTTGAGGCCTGTATCCATGTGGAAGAAAGTCCTGTAACTTTAAGGCGCCTGAAAGTCAAAATATTCTAATAATAAGAGAAAACGCTTGCCGTAAACTACAAATCATACCAAAAGGCAGGTGATAACTGCATGAGAATACAATTTCTAAAGAAAAAATTATAACTAAAATTCCCGATTTAAACTGAAACTACTGCTTAACTTCTGGAGCTACTGCAAAGACAAAATAATCCATCTCCGCTGCCAGTTTGGTGCAGTATTGTGTGTATAATTACAGCAGCTATAGCAGCAGCTGTCAGCCAGAAATCATGGTGCCAATAACACAACGGTGAGCTCTACAGTAATACTGTGATAAGCTGTATCACAGTGGAATATACTTGGTGTTTTCTGAGTCTGTTTTTATCAAGAAAAAGAAATAAGCAGTTGTGTTTGAGCCACCAAGTTATTTTTAAAAAGCCCTGTGGATTGTTGGCAATTTAACTTTGAGCTTCCAGTCTTTTACTAAAACTTTTTTTTCTTAGGCATGTCATCAAGGCTTTTATCTTGGTATTGCTTTGAATGCGTTCCCATATTATCTCATTTTTTTGTGTGTTTTATCAGAGCTTTTTGTGAAGTGAAGAAAACTCAGTTGCTGGTACTGCTGGTACTGTAAGGAGAGGGGGTGAGAGTTTATAAGTTTTACTTCTTCTCACTCCCTTTCGAATATGTACTTGTTATGTCTCATGTTAAGACGATTGTCTTATTTTCTTTCTTTTTTTATATATGATTCATATTCGAAATAAACACTACTACTACTACTACTACTGTAGGGTTAGTAACATGTTTGTAACATGAATAATATCTTTAGCAACTTTTTCCTTCAATATTTCTGAAAATATGTATTTATCTTAAGCCCCAAAATTTTCATTTAGAATTGGTAGTAATATATTTATATCATAATGTATATTTTGTGATATGGATAGTTTTCGCAGAGGTAGTGACTGATTCCAGCATTTTTCTCCATTAGTCTGCTTACTTGGCTCATTGGGGCTATGTGGATTATTTTCATTGTCATCATATCTGCAGATTATTTTCTTGATTAGTCATAAACCATTTCCAGCTAAAAACTGAAAAAGAAAGCTGGAACACCAGAATCTGTAAACATTTGGATTTGGCTAACCATCTCCTTCAGACTCATTGTGCAATAGATCTGAAACGCTGTTCAAATAGTCATCTGATGACAAATGTCCACCTGCTCGGGTTTACTGAGACTGTTTGCCCCATGTCATTGTCTGTGATGAAGACGAAAGCATCAGCCTGTTGATGCCATGTGAATTAATCTGTTCGTCCTAGTCCCCCTTTTTGTCTTCTGCAAATCTCCATGTTTAGCTTTGTCCTGTTGGAGGCAGTAAAAGTGGAGGCTCTGTTGCAGACAATCAACTGACCTCTCTAATTGCGGTTGTGAGAGGTGCTAATGAAAATAAATGTGAGCTTCTCCACTGAGCTAATGCATCTAATGGAAATGAGACAGCGCTGACATGGACATGTCTACACTCCAAATGCTGGGTTACGGTCTGATGTTTGACATGGTCATATATGTGAGAGTCCAGCTACAGTCCTTGTAGTTTTGGACAGTATGGGGGTAGAGAGCATGATTTTGTGCTGCTGGATTATTATTCTTTAATGTTGTCTGGATATTCAACACATTCTAGAAATCTCAATGTTGCACTTGATTTGTTAAATTGTTAATTTAACTAAAAACAGTTATGTTTTTGTTTTTTTGTTTAGTTCTTTTGCATTTTCTCAGTTCAAACAGTGAGTTAAAGTGACACAAAGGAATTTTTGCAGTTCTCAGAGGTTTTTCCTGTAAGCATGAAGGTTAAGTTACTCATTCACCCTCTCCCTTTGTCTTTCTCATTTCTAACTTACTTTCATGGGTCTCTAAGTCACTTCTGCCATTGTGTTCCCTGTGGCTTCGTGAGCTAGTTCTGTTGTTGTCTACGTGTGACTCAGTGTGACATGTGATAGGGAGGTATCATGAGCGATAGCTGGGAAAGGAATCCATAACTACTTTGGGTATTGTTTGTCAATAACAGGGATGGGAGGCCACAAGAGTTAGAAGAGAGCTCCCAAAATATTCAAATATTCCTTCAAAAGAAACAGATTCACAAGCATAAAAAGCTTCTTTTTGCCACTTTGATATTATAATTTATTATTGATAACAAATTACTGAAAAACAATACATGAGGTATCTTCCAAAGCAGATGATATCACCTTCACCATCAATGTGAAAAAAAGATGCCTTAAAACAAATACTGCACATATTATAGCAAACATCCCCTGCTGAAATTTTGGATATGTCTCCTGATGTATAGCACTAAATGTTTGCTATTTATAAGTCCATATTCATATATCTCTAATTGAATTCTCATTAACTAGTACATTTTAAGGTATTGTTAATTTCCTCCAATTTAAGATATCCACTTTTTTTGGCATCTTATGTCAAGTTTTAACCAGTCAGAATAATGTAATTATCATGAACCTCCATTATTACATGTCTGAAATAACAGTTTGTGTCAAAGTCAATTGAAGTTTCAAATATCCACAGTCAAGAGCGACATTAAATGTGAAGCTGGAGCAGGAGGTTGTTATTCTCAGGCGCCACAGAACTGCTCGTTCATCGCCAAGGAAAGTTCCTTTGTTGTCATGTCAGAGCAACCTGAAGATGTATGTCCAATTTGTCAGAGAAGTAGTTGTTATTTTATGAAGTTCATCTGTCATTTCATCTGCAAGCCACACAGCTGTAATACTTTGCTGGGCCTTTATACTGTTGGAAGCTTCGCTTGAGCTATGTCTTGCACAATGATTTAGGCTAGTCATAATGGCCTTCGAGATTATTTAAGTACAGATACCCACTAGTCCCACCTGGAGTAGCCAGCTTGATAAAGATTGTAATAATTGTAATAAAAATAAGGACAATTACACAGGCATGATAGCAAGAAAAATAGGCATGGTGACAGGCTACACTGCAAATGAATGAATAAAACCAAGCTGGGTTCAAAATACTGAGCATGCAAAAGGGATGTCAGTGGTCAAGGAAAATTATTATAAGATTGTTAATTTTATGGTTTTGTTTCTTTTGTTACTTTGTGAAACTTGTGCAAGGTAAAATAACTCATGTTTTGATTTTTTAAAGTGGACTATGTTTAGTTGAATCAACAGCATAGGAACATGGATCATTTTTACTTAAAGAGATGAGCTGCTTTGATAACATTTCAAAATGATTCGACCCAAAATACTGTAACATGTTTGAATTTTTTTATTCAGTGAAAAGACACACCAGTCCTTCATTTAATGTTTCAAAATAAGTTTTCTTGAGCAGCAAATACAAGTGTGTTACAAACTTGACTCTGAGGGGTTCAGTCCTTCCTTGGACTCATGGTGACCCACTTCCTATTCGCTCTTTCTTTACGCTCTTTTGAGCTCCACTCCTGAAATTTGTCCTGTTTCTTCATCCACACATCCTTGAATTCAAATAATCATCCCTCCAGTCATGCATCCATTGTTCCTTCTACTTATATATTTTTTCACTTATGCAAGAAAAATACATTCAAAAGCTATTCAATGTGTCCAAGGAAGTGGGAGTGATGAACACAAAAAGGAAAAGTGGAAAATTTGATAAACAACTGTGAATGAGCAGCATCCCCTGACCCCGAAAGATACAGGCATGTCAGAGCCAGGAGGGAAATGAGGGCAAAGAAAAAGCAGAGCCAGGACTGCCCTTTGATGTAAAATGAAATGAAGCATTGGGAGCATGCAGCTTGCAAAGGCGGGTGACAATGGTACATTGTCACTGTTGGATATATAGAGTGGGCAGTGGGCAGCAATCTCTAGGGAAATACCAACTCTTCTCCCAGGTGATGGAATAAATTAATGGACAGAGTGAAAGGGCAAGAAGAATGCAGGGGTAATTCAATTCAACTCAATTCAGCTTATTTATATAGCACCAGTTCACTCTAGAAGTTATCTCTGGGCACTTTATGGAAATAGTAAACAAATTTAATTAAAGCCCAATTAAATTTAGTACAATTCAGTCCAGATTTATCCATTTATAATCCAATTATAATCAAAATCGGTTATATTTTGAATGATTCAATTTTGACTAAATTCTTTCCAATTAAATACAAGTTAGTCCAGTAAATCATATAATAAAAATAATTCTGAATGTGAAAGAAAAAAATAATGACATATGTGGCATGAAAAAAGACAATCTGCATTTATTTCCCCCAGTACTGAGCCACATAATAAGATACACTGTACCATAAAGTATTATATTGAGGGATAATCTGTCTTTTAAAGGACTTACTGATGTGTTGATTTACAGTGTGTGTGTGTGTGTGTGTGTGTGTGTGTGTGTGTGTGTGTGTGTGTGTGTGTGTGTGTGTGTGTGTGTGTGTGTGTGTGTGTGCCATCTGATTGCTTAGAGTACCATAAAAGAGACATCAGGATGAATAGGCTTTGGTCGTTTTAGAAGGACATCTTAAGTGCTGCTCTGCTCTCTTATCTGAGGTGGTAAACACACCGGACAATGTCTGTTTTCTGAGTCATACTACAGTGAATTTGCTAAAGGTAAGGATAAGAGGAACACTTAGACAGTGGCCCATTTAAAAAAAAAAAAAGGTTTTGAACTATTGAAAGAAACGTTTTGTTCCATTGTGAGCATTTGTAATTCACTGAGAATACAGTATATTGAAATCAATATCTGTCAATGAGGTGTCTCATAGGTTTTTATCATTTTCAACAGTTCTTTGTAAAGATATTGAGGCCTGTGTGTTTCTCTGCAGTACAACCACACACTAAAATCAATGAGTGACAGAAAAGGATCCAAACCATCAAATTAAATCGCTGTCTGAGACCTTGGTGACAAGCAGAATGTCGGTAATACATTTCGAATTGAGAACTTCACTTCAAGCTTGCAGTTCTCAGATTCTAATTAATTGACTTGTCATCCCTTTGGCTTTCCTCAACCTCTTCAGTTTTTCCAAAATATTCAAAGGCGGCTCAGGTACCCAAATAGGAAATTTGATGCACTTTCAAATACGAGCAGCTGTATTTATGAGCTGGGTCTGATCGCTCTTATCAATACAACATACAGAGTCAAATGTATTCCAACATTACTTTTTATTTTGTTTAGTTTTGCTTTTTGAATACATTTTTTGAAGCATGATTCAAAATACTTCCAATCATTTTGACACCAGCCTCCAGCTCACCAAACACCCCAACCTCATTGAAGACTTTGCTCCACATCATTTCTTGTTTCTCTTCCAGTGCTCTATATTGGTATTGCACAGCAGTCAATACGTATTTTCTGATACAGAACACAGCATTTCACCCACCCAGGTTTCTTTGATGAATCAGGGAAACACAATGATGTTTTGTCAATGTCATTGCTGTGGCTTTGAAGCAGACAGGAAACAAAAGATGCAGTGGCTTTTGGAGCAGGTGAGTTTGGAAACCAGCGTCATTCCCTCTTATTAGGAGAGAAAGAATTGCCGCTTTGACTGACACAATGCTTTTTGCTTTTATCGTACAGATGAACACAGTGGGGGGTTTCTGATTTCCTGTGCACAACCTTCAGTCGAACCAACTTTGACTTTAAATTGATGACAAGAAGCCTTTTCTGTACTTTCTTTTACAGGTTAAGAATGTCTTTGAACAAGAAGGTTTCAGTCGTCAGAAGCGAGGTTACAGAAATATCAATGATATAGAAGTCAACATGAGCGACCCACTATTCAGCAAGCAGTGGTATCTGGTGAGTAATATGCCAAGTAGCTGTCTTGCATGCTGCCTGACCTTTTGCACCAACCCAGATTCTTCCAACTTAATTAAACAGAAGCCAGGCTTTTTCCACACTACTTTTTGAATCAAAGTTGTTGCTCATTCTTAAATTAATTCAGCCAATAACGAGACATTTAATCTTTGCATCCATGCTGCCTAGTTGCCGCCCCTCTTATTTACCCTAAATGGCAACGGGGACTTTTAATGCAGCCGCATGCTTGGCTTCACTCATCTGGGATGTCAGATAAATGCGTTGCGTTGCTGACATTTGCTTCCTCTCCCTATAACCTTCACTTCTCCCACCCCGAGCAGTTCTTATCTGTAAATTCCCCTTCCCACGCACTCACAACCTCTATGTTGAATAATAACCTAATGGAGGCTCACCTGGGTGCCGTGAGTCATAAATGTTCTCCATATTGTTTATGTGATTAGATAAACACAGGACAGGCCGATGGGACCCCTGGGCTGGATCTTAATGTGGCCGAAGCTTGGCAACTCGGCTACACAGGCAAAGGAGTTACAATTGCAATCATGGACGATGGTGAGGGGGCAGCTCCATGTTTTTTTTTTTTGTTCGTTTTTAACTGACAGCACTTAGATTAATTATACTTGCAAATATTTACTAATTTGAATAACTGCTGCTCAATTTTCTTAAATAGAATAGAAATAGAATGAGAACATGCATGATGCCAAATTTGTTTTAAAGAATATATTTATGTTTAGACTTGATTGGACAAGTTATTTCCTATATGCAGTAGCCTGGGCAGCCATACCTATTAGTTCATAATAATTCTTAAAAACCCGCTTCGGTACCGCTCCCATTCATAGGTATTTCCATGGGTACAAAATGTACCAAATGAATCATAACAAGAATGGGGGCTGGCTTTTTGTGGTGACTCATGCAAGAATCTTTTATTAGATTTTACTGCAAAACTGGCAACTGTCATGGTGTTCCTACTCCAGTGGATGTCTGGTGGTCGCTCAGCCTATACCATATGCTTTGTTTCCCTGATTGTGTGCAAACCTATCCAGTAAGGTGTCCAGAGACAGTTTTCCATGTCACACATTGGTACACCCCTACAGACAGCAACCAGACAAATTATTTGTATTGAAAAGGAAAAGAAGTAAGATGGGTGGAAAAGCTAAAAACAACATCAAAATAATTTAAATTCTTCAACGTATATCTCTTTTTTTTTGGTATACTGAAGCATGCTCAACGTTACATCTAAATTACAGCGATTATGGCTCAAATTCAAAAAAGAAGACAGACAGTCATTGTTTCTAGGGCAGAATGCAGGTCCATTTTCACAATCTTCATCAACAGCATGAAATAAAGTAAATACAATATTCTTATGTTAAATTTCTAGAAGATTAGGGGACATAACCATTTTGCACTTGTAAACAAATATTACATGGCCATTAAATGCATGAAAACACTATCTTATCTGATGTGTTCATCCAGTGTCCATGCAAACAATTAAGTACGAAATCTCTACAGAGTGATTTCAGTCAGACTTAGGTAATGTTTTCCATGAATACACGGAACTCAAGGGTTGATTGGTTTCACAGTCATTCGGGAAGAAAACAGTAAGCTGTCATTTGTTATGCACTTCTTCTCAAGTTTAATTACATCACTGATTAATTTCCGAACCACGTTTCAGGTATCGACTATCTGCATCCAGACTTGGCGTCAAACTACGTGAGTACCTAAGTGTTTTTGAACGTCCTAATTTCTTTCATTCCTTTGAAGTGCTGTTAATAAGTGAAGCAAAGGTTCAGGTGGTAGGTTTCAGGGGCTTCGTGTGGCTTCTCAGTGGCAGTGACAGGTGCTCTCCAAGCTGCCTCCATGGCTGCCGAGTCTCCTTGTATCCCTGGAGGACGTGAAGACAGGCAGGCAGCCAGGCAAACTGTTTAATGCTAATGCACAGTGCTCTGTGGCAGGCACAATGGCAGTCCGATCTGTCACAATCTCAGATAATGCCAGGGTAGTTGGCGCTGCATAATGTGACGTTTTATCTGTAGAATACTGATAAAACTTTAAAGGACAAGAAGGGCTGTTAAATAAAATACACAGTCGAACGAGGTCTAGTCTGGCTTCACTACAGTTTTTGCCGTCTTGCCAGTATGTCTACTTTGTGACATTTTCCTGTGCAAAATTAATTCCTGATTATTATTGTCTCTGCGTAGAGGCTCAGTAATTTGCTTATATATTGTCGATCCTGACAGCTTGTGCTTGCTTTCTAATTTGTTTGCCTGCTTCAGCTCACGTGTACTCTGTGTTCTACTTAGATGTAGCTTGCATAAGTGTGTGTTTTTTGTTTTCTTCTTTACCCTCCTGTGTGCATGTTTTCTGTACACTTACCATCACATGTGCCTGCCTTTACATGTGCCTGCCTGCGAACAGAGATGAGCTGTGGCCCCAAAATAACATGTAGACTCAGCTGGGGCGATGCAGGAGCATGCTCCATTGGATTGATGGAACATGCTGTGCATAGATCTTAAGTGTGTGTGTGTGTGTGTGTGTGTGTGTGTGTGTGTGTGTGTGTGTGTGTGTGTGTGTGCGTGAGTGTATGACTCAGAGTGTGCAGAAGAGAATGACACAGTGTGTAATCCTGTTTTCCTTTTGTTTTATTTTGACAGTAACCTTTGCTGTGGTGGTTTGCAAACCTCCCGCTATCAGCCGAATAAAAATTACATAAAATGTCATTTTGGTTTCATCATATCTTTTAGTTCGGTTTGAATTCAGTGTGTGCTACATATCTTTCTGTGTTTCTGTTTTTAACAACCAAATACCAGCTTATGCAAGGGCCAATTGGTTGTATTTGTTTTTCCACAGTTTCCATTTGCTTTGATAATCGAGTGGCAACAGCTCATAAGATATATTTTGATACGCTGAATTAATTGTTAAACTGTCTTGAGATAAAAAAATTCCAGGGTGGTTGTTCAATTTCATGGCAAATTTATTTGTAAATACAAGTAGTCAAGGTACATTAGAGGACTTTTGCATCAAAAAATATTCTTTCACATACACTAGAACATAAAGTTAATAACAGATATGCTGACCACATTAAACGGATAAGCCCTTATAGTTATTGGTAGAAGTCATCTTTTTAACTTCACAGGATTGACAAGTTGTTTTTTTATCCCCTATGTTTGTTCTCGTTAGATTTGGATCAGTAAGGTGCCAAATTTAGCAGAGTATCCAAAACCAAAAGTCAAAATATAGGAGCAAAGGAGGAAAGCAAGTGACAGGAGAAAAGCAAAAAGGGGAAAAAAAACTAAACATAATACTGGGAAGCACAACTGAAGCTGGACAACAAGCACCAAAAATCATTAAATGACTAGCAAGAAGGAGAGGTAAAAAAATATTTAAAAAGTAGATTAAATATATATTCAACACAAAAAAATCAGAAACAAAATAGAATACCAACAGAAGAAAATACGAGACAAACAACACTTAATAAAACAGGAATACAGAGAGAGACTCAAATTAAGCCAAAATCAACCCCCCCCCAACCTTGATAGTACTTCCCTGATCAATACCGGTGCTTCTCTCAGCTACCACAGACTTGCAAGATCTCTGAGTAACTGTGGCATTGATTTTTAATGAGTCCTGGTCGATTTTCTGAGTAAAACTTTACTTTTCTTGAAACATTATCATGTATTTCTGCTATGTATATTGTTTGTGGGGAGCTTGGTTAGGTTTTATACTTGCTTTTCAACCAAGGTTTGGTTCAGCTTAGACATCAAAATTACTTTGTGAAGTTAAAGAAGGATGTATCAATAGCTGAAAAAAAACACAACAGATATATTTTTTACGGATATTTGTAACCCTAATAGCCAAGATAGTGGAAATTGATTTTGTTGAGTTCCTTTAATTATGTAGATACTTATTCAGCTGATAAATCCGAGTAAATTAGTAATTAATGTAGAGTACATTCAGTTTTTCGTAGTATAGAATAATGCTCTTTGAATCTAACCAACTGTTAAAGCAGTGGATCCATTAATCCCTTGTGTTTCCAGGTCAACATGTGCCACATGCGCTACAAAGTTAAAAAAATGAAATGGATGTTGGAAGTATTTCTCAACTGTACCACTATCGCTTTGTAGAAATTCATTCTCCAAGTGTTTTTTTTACTCTCAGTAACTTGGGTTCATAGTCCTCTCATGTCTCTGGTGCTGAATTAGCTCTCCATAAAAATGAATCCAGTGCCTAGAAGAGCCAGTTTGGACTGGTATCTCTGGTGATACTTGGAGGACAGGAAGATGCTGGTTGGTGTTTCTTAAGGATATCCTACTGTATCGTGCCAGCAAGTCCACACATCCCTGAAAACGTCAATTTCTGCATTAAAACACTTTAAAACGTCATTCCCTTACACACCATCAGTAGCTTTTCAAAGTTGTACCTTACAATTCCGAACACCATTACTGCTGCTCGTTGATGCAAACATGTATTTTAGAATACTTTGATGTTTTGAGTCTACACAATAATTCCTCAATCAAATCATCAGAGCAAGAGGACATCTGGAGATTTTTTTATTTTTACCTGTGTTTATTAATTTTTTAGCACACTTTTGATTGGATCAGTACTTTGGCTGCAACGGATGACATTGAAAAGTCCAAAAGAACAGACTTATACACACCAAATCAGATCCAGAAACACTTATTGTCTGTTATTCACACAGTTTTGCTCCAGTTAGCATGCACACATACAGTCTTGTAGCAATCAATGTTCAAGAAGGGCACATCAATCAGCTGACTATAAATCTGATTGAACAAGCTTGTGCACAAACCCCAAAAATATCTGCAGCGCTGCCTTCCATTTCTGACTGTTCTGCATTTTGAAGTGATGCAAAGCAGCTTTTGCAATTATTATCTCAGAAGATTCCCTCTCTAGGTGTGGAGATTAAGTTGCTTTTACGATACTGCAAGATTTTCTTCTTTGCCTAATGGTGCATCCTGGCTCTTTCGTACAATTTCTGACCTACTTATCTTATCAGGCTTTTTCTAATTACCCTGCCTTGAACAATAATTGTTGTCCCTTTTGAATAATGGACTCTCCATTGTTTGTAAATGGCCTTACAAGGTTTCCCACACTGGTGGGCAGAAACAGGTGTTTCTCTAAGATTACTGTTGATGTCTTTCCTCCGTGGTGTTGTATGAACGCACACTTGAATGGTCCAGATCGGCAAACTGCCAAAATATCTGCTTTCATAGAGGTTGCCACATTTGCTGATGATCAGCTAATCATAATATATTTGATTAGAGCACCTGGCTGCTTCTAGCCCTCTTATTTCCACTGAAAGCAGTAAGAGCGTACTTTGTTTTTTACATTGTACTTATGCATCATGTCTCAGTTTTGTACCCGAGCAATAATATTGTTGTATTTGATGTGAAGTTGTGTTTGGCTTTACTATGATAATATTTAGACGAAACGTGCTGCTATCTTGTGTTCGTTTCAGATATTTACGTGAGAGTAGCCTGTTTTAGTCACTTCAGTGAAGGCTCTTTTATTTTATTAACCCTCAGTCTGATGATATTCTCCTTTGGACCCAAATTGGGCCTCAGTGTAGCACATTTTAGTCTTTGCTGTCCCATGTAGCATTCATTTTGTGCAGAGTTAACAGTCAGTTGGGTAAAGCTGAGGAGACTAATGTCTGCAACATGCAATTATCATGTATCTCGATTTACGCACGGCAGAAAGAGCAGCAAAGAAAGAGCAGACTGAATGAAAGCAAAAGATAGGAGGCTGAGAAGCCTGTGAGTGAAATGCCCATTTGTTACTTATTGTCATACTTCTTTACTTTTCAATGTATTGCTTGAGAAAGAGGAAAAAAAGCTCTTTCCTCTGATGGGAGTGCTAAACCCATTGACCGCCGTTTCTTCTTTGAAAAAAAATCTACTCTAAATAATGATAAAATCCTTTTAAAGGCACTTCTTATATTTTATTTCACATTTTTAAACAGATTAACTGCTTTGTAGTGCCACATGTTAGATAATTTAATTTCCTGCTGTCTTTAAAGCCGTCTTATTGAGACAAAATACACAGAGAAATGAAGCAACATGTATTCACAAGCAACAGAAATGATTTATGTGGCTTCTACACTTTATACCCTTTTATCTGTAAGCAATAGGGGTGTAACGATACACTAATCTCACGATACGGTACGATACACGATACTGAGGTCACGATAACGATACGATACGATATTATAGCAGTATTTTTTTAACAACCTTGAATGAGGAACATATGACTGGAAAAAAATGGTCTTTTATTTGAAAGACACAAAATACCCTATTGTTACAGTTTGTAATGCTTTATAACTGTTTAAGTTTTAAAGAGAAAGCCAGGCCAACCATTTTCCACAAACTGAACTAAAAGTAAATGTCAGGTTTGCATTATGCATCTTCAGTTTCATACAAGTAAAAATATTTTGCCACAAACTGAATAGTTTCTCTCATGTATGATTTGACTGTAATTTAACAACTAAAATTAAATAAATAAATAAAAGTAAATAAATACATACGATTTTACATCATAAAAAAAGATTGATTCATGCTCACCTTATAAGTGTAAGAGGAGATTTATTTTTGTTAAGAAGTTTATTTTGGTAATTCAGGGTTCATTATTTTATAAATATATTCTTTATATTCTGATGTAGCCTAAATCAGGGACTATAATGACACTAGTCAGTTTATCTGTAGTTGTTAGTATGTTTTAGATTGGGCGGAGTGATACAGCACTAGGTGCTGTGTTGACGCTCTAAATTCCTACGCTGTTGAGCGGACATTAAAGTACACTGGAGCTCAGCAGAAGTTGTCCCCGTGTTTATCCTACACACGACCCGAAAAAGGTTTAATTTAATAAGGTAAGGTTTAACTCTACACCAGACTTACATAAGTAAAATTTCAGAGCTCAAAACGGGACCACAAAACGGGACTAGTTTTTTCTGAGCGGAGTAAGATTTTGGTCCGCGGGTCGAGGTGCGGTCGCGGTCGGATGCGTGTTTCTAGTCAACACAATAGATTAATATTAATAACCCAATATCGCGATACACTTTGTCACCTCCACGACACGTATTGTGACATTTTTGTATCGCGAAATTTCGTGGCACGATATATTGTTACACCCCTAGTAAGCAACAAGAAATCTGTCTCTACAGGCACTTCCTTGTGTAACCCCTATCACTGTAGGCATTTCCACTTTCCTCTAGTTACCTGCTCCACATTGCGATTATTACATTGTTTTGCCGTTGGGTCAATAAGCTGTTTTTGTTTGCCTTGTCCCTTTGTTGCCGACTGAGTCATCTCCTCTAAATGCCAGCCCACGGATCTGTCAGGCAACAGCGAGGAAACACTCTCCGTTACTGATCTGATGCGTCTGGGCCCACGGCTAATGAACGCTGTTGTTTCTGCTCTATTCTCATGGCCATACAAAGCACCTGTTACTGGGCAAAAATGGCCTCTGTGGCAATTAAAGGACCCATTTCAGCCGCCAGCGCAGCAACCTGAAAGAGCTGTCAAAGTGTCTAGTGCTAAAAATAAAAAGCTGGACTCTTTGGCAAGATCTTATGAAGAATATTTTGTTGTGTTTCTGTGGCCATTCTGATGCATCCATTCATTTTCTAATCCTATACAGGGTCACGGGGTTCTGCTGGAGCCTATTTCAGCTCATTACAGGGGTTCACTCTGGACGGGTCACCAGTCCATCACAGTGCCACATACTGTAGAAACAAACCACCTTACACACACCTATGGGCAATTTAGAATCATCGATCAACCTGACACAAATGTTTTTGGACTGTGGGAGGAAGCCGGAGTAAACATGCAAGGACAAAAAGACTCCTGCCAAGCCTGGGAGTCAAACCAGGAACCTTGTTGCTGTGAGGCAACAGTTAACCACTAAGCCACCATTCTGATAATCAGTACTCGAGTTGTAAAAATAAATCAGGGGGGATGGTGGATTTTATCAAATGGGGACAGATAATTTGTGCTGATTACAAATAATATAATATATTACAAATAATAGCACTGACCAAAACACCTGCAGAAATACTGCAGGAATGACATAGCAGCAGTTAAATGCAGCCTTCTGTAAGCTTTAAATATCCACTGGGCTTACATCAAATACATCAAAACACAACAATAAAAAACAGTTTTCTGAACTTATCAATATGACTCTGTCCTTCACAGGATAAGTAAAATGGATCACTGCAAAAACTCAAAATCTTAACAAGAATATTTGTCTTATTTCTAGTTAAAATGTCTCATTTTAGTAAAAAAAATCTCATTACACTTAAAACAAGACTCATCACTGGAAAAAACAACAATTTTCACCTGTTTCAAGTAGATTTTCACTTGAAATAAGTAGAAAAATCTGCCAGTGGAACAAGATTTTATTGCTTGTAATGAGAAGATAAATCTTGTCCCATTGGCAGATTTTTCTACTTATTTCAAGTGAAAATTGACTTGAAACCGGTGAAAATGGTCAAATAAGTTATTTTTCTGGTGTTATTTTTCTGGTGATGACTCTAAATGTTGAAATAGCAGTAATACCAAAATCATTGATGAAATGACATAAGGGATGGAAAGGGGGGATGGCAGTTTTACAGGGGGGGTGATTTTGACCGTTTTTATTTCAGGGGGGATGCCATCCCCCCTCATCCCCCCTCAACTTGAGTACTGCTGATAATGATGTTGAATGAATGAGGCTGGGACAGATTTGTGTCTCCTACATCTCCTCTCGTCTGATTTTCCATTATCATTTGTTCCCTTTTCTTTTTGGTCATGTTGTAATAAATGCTGGGCCGTTATCTAATCAGCTTGAAAATCCGTGGGTGACCACACATCATTGCAGCAGACTAAAGATTAGTGATAAAGCATTGCATCAAGGTATTCAAGCCAATGCTAATGTTTATGCTCCAAGTTCAACAGCAGTACGCACTTGTGCCATGCTAACCTGGCCAGCCATTCCCCTTCCCATGACCGTACCAAACAAATCACAACAGGCTGGCGTCGGGATTCATATGATGACTCATACAGGAGCATTTAAGAACCACTGTCCCAAAGAATTACCAATAACAACGTAACAAGTTTTTACTTCAAAAATAACAGCATTCATTCACCGGTGGTCCTACTCCACTCCACAACATTTTGGACATATCATGTTGAGCTAGGTGCACTTGTACAAACCAAGGAGCTATAAATGGGTAGAAATCTGTATCACTGTGTACTGGTTTATCCAGATGACAGAACCCACTGTGATAATTGCAGCACTTCACTGTGAATTGCTCCTCACTACCCTCTCTCTTGTTGTTTTTCTGCCTGTATGTTGTTATTTTTGTAAATACATCTATTTGGTCCTTTCAGAATGCCGATGCCAGCTATGACTTCAGCAGCAATGACCCGTTCCCGTTTCCACGCTACACAGATGACTGGTTCAACAGGTAATACTCGCCCAGAGAACCCTGTTTATATATACACATACTCTGAACGTTTTTTTGTGTGCTCTCCCTCGAGTCTGGCAGCTCTCCTTTATTGATTTTCTCTCCACATAGTTCCATTAAGACATAATGGCGCAGTATAAACAGAGCTGTTGTCCCGCAGAAGACAATAGAAAACACAATCTCTATTTTTAACTGCTCGCTCAATGGTGATAAGGCAGATAAAAGAGGAACCTAGAAAGTCTAGGCTGCTCCCGGTGTACATAGCAGTGACCTTTTTGTCTGATAAATCCATATCTGCCTCCCATCTCCAAATCACACTGTGATCTACAGGCTGTATAACACATGTAGAGCAGAGTAGCAAAGACAAATCTGTTCTGCCTCCAGCTCCCCTGAATCCAGCTGCTTGGACGTACTGTGTGTGTGTGTGTGTGTGTGTGTGTGTGTGTGTGTGTGTGTGTGTGTGTGTGTGTGTGTGTGTGTGTGTGTGTGTGTGTGTGTGTGTGTGTGTGTGTGTGTGTGTGTGTGTGTGTGTGTGTGTGTGTGTGTGTGTGTGTGTGTGTGTGTGTGTGTGTAGGACCGAAAAGGACGCTTTGGTATAGTGGCAGTTGCTGACTGTTGGGCAATTCTCGCTGGCTAATCAGCCGGTTGTTATAAATAGCTGCCTGTCTGTAGCAAAGCATGCTGGGAATGAGGGGTTGACTCTCTGCAGTGTCCCTGTGGGGAGTGACGGGATGGAGGGATAGACACACATTACACACTGAACACAAACAGATGTATGCAAACACACTGGAGGCTATTCATTTGGACCGCCAATGTTGTCGTTTGTTGTCGAGCAAATGTTTGTCAGTTCACATAATTGAGAGCGTTTGTTCTAATTATATTTGGTTTATGATTGATTTGAAAAAATGCTTAGCTTACCCATTCTGTTATCAATTCCATCCTCTATGTCGTACACAGAATCACTTAACAATAACTGGGGCTAGTGTTGATCGGGGAAATCTACGCTCAGCAAGCTATTTGCAAATTTATGTAAATTCATGCAAATCCTCTCACATCATGTCTTTGCTTTTTTTTTGGTTCTCTTTTCTATTTTTTGACATCAGTCACGGCACACGGTGTGCAGGGGAGGTTTCTGCTGCAGCCAACAACAACATCTGCGGTGTGGGAGTCGCCTACAACTCCAAGGTGGCAGGTGTGTGTCACGGTAAACCTACATTTAAGACGGAGGCGGGGATAGCAGCAATGTAAATAACAGCCCTGATTACAGCATGATGGAGGGCTCAGAGCTGCACCATGAGGTTCCTTTTGCTGAGTACTCAAAGCATGTTGTCAGCGTGTATCATGTATCATGTTGACTTTATGGAAGAATGGAGCCGAACTGTTGAAGCATGTCTAAATGGTGCACCTCTGCCCACAGAGTAACCGCATACTACTGATGAGGTCATGTGGAGTCCACTGCTGGACAGCATCATGAATCCTAACAGCTTTCTGTGTCCTATATACTTGAAATGTAATGTGTGTTCAAATAAGGAGAAAAAAGCAATAAGTAGTAATCATTTTGGCCATTTGTTGCAGTCGTTTCATTATTGCAGGGCAGTCATGCTGCATCCATTTCTGGCTAACTTTCAGCAGCAACAAAATGGTAAACGAATAGAAACAGGACTGCTTCTTTTTCAGGTATCAGGATGCTGGACCAGCCCTTTATGACTGATATCATTGAAGCATCATCTATCAGCCACATGCCCCAGATTATTGACATCTACAGCGCTAGCTGGGGACCAACTGATGATGGCAAAACAGTGGATGGACCCCGGGAGCTGACTTTGCAGGCTATGGCTGATGGCGTCAACAAGGTAAAGTTATTGCACTGGTTTTGCAGGGAGTTTGGAAATAAAGTGGAAGTTAGAGAGACGTTTTAAATAGCATCCAATCATTTCACAAAACAGGTTTATCTGGGCAGAGGTTAAGAAATATGTTTTCTTTCTTTTTGTTCCTTCCCCATCAGGTACATGGTTTTACACCCGTCAGTCACAACTCTGAACACAATGACAGATTGATTGCACAATTTCAGTTCCCTTGTTCCAACTCTACACTGGGTCATTGTGAACACCAAGCATACCGCTTCCTTACAGTAGTTGGAAGCAAATTATTTAACTTGTAACAATTATACATCTTGCTCAGAAAAGACGGGTTAAAGCTGCTGAAGGAACAAAAGAAGGGGTAGTCACAAAAAAAGCATGTTGTTTGAATATTGTGACTGACATATCGGATATTGATCTTTAGACAGAGAGAGAGAGAGAAAGCCGTGGGTTAGCTTAAGGAAGTGCAAATAATCCTGATGATCCCTACAAATGTAGGTGTGAGGAAATCCTGCAGAAGAAGGAAAGAGGAGGGCTGTAACAGTTCAATCCAGATTACATAATGACCCCTTCTTGCATCCATAGATAATACCAAAATGAAGTTAAGTTTGTTTAAATAATTTTCTTGAAATAGTTTGACATAGTTTTCTGGAACTCTACCACAGTGCAGAATATAATTCTTAACAAACACATTCACTCATTTGCGTGTAGAGGACAGCAATGTCTAACATGTCCAACATGTCCAACATCTTCCATCACTCTACATTTGTGGAAGAACTGGTGACTGTTATGGCCACAAAGTTTGAGTTTAAGTTTGCAAATTCAGCACGGTTACTCTCTTATGTATTATCCTTTTGGTTATTGATGCCTGTAAACTGTGACGCCTCGCAGGGACAATAAGTTTCACTCTTGTGGCAGATTAATGAAAATGTCTTCACCGTGTGGTTTCTGAACCTATTTTTGACGACACCAACAACACAGCCAGTCCAGAGGGGAGAAAGCAACCCAGCAGGCCATCCATCATAGGGCTCCTAACTTTCTTTGTCACTTTTAATTTCACTCAATTACAATGAAAGAATACTTTCTTATTAAGTAACTTTAGCTTCCCAAATGGCGAGAGTACAGTTTTGGAGTTTGTCGCACGTTCTATTCTGTACCTCTGTTCTCAAGGACACTTTAGTAACAAGGTGAAAATTCTTCGATGTCTGCCAAGGACTTTGCGCTAGGACCACAGACACCTGCATGTGCACACACATACACACACCCACCCCTGCTAACAGCTCCTCTGCCAATTACATGCTTGATTGATCATCATACACTGTGTGCAGGCAGGTGTGGGCTCATCTGCAATGACCCAGTCTCAGGCAGAGCAGGTGAACAGGAGCAAAGCTCAGAGGAATATCAGATCACATTATCATAACTAATCAAGCAGCTACTCTGCAAACATAGGTTCTCATGAACTTGCATACTGCAAGAATCTTTGTCGGCTGTAGAAGATGTGCACTGTGTCCAAGGCCATATAAAGTAAAAAATAACCAGCAGTGTCCCTGTGCTAGATTTATGTTCTTTGTCAGAATTATGCAGGACACTGTATTCAGGGACTCTCAAATATTCTCTGAGTTCAAACAAACAGACATAAATATGCCAGGAGAAGGAAAGGCCTGCCATTTCACATCCACTTGATTCTTTCTTCTGTGGGTAAACCGTCGTATTTTAGCACAGACGCAGCCGTCAGAGGAGGGGATGCCCTCAGTGTGAAGCCACAGTCAGTTATTTTTTATGTTTTAACGCGCTCTATCAGTGGCAAACATTACAGTAACCTGTGTCTTTGATGTTCTGTCTTGAATGTGTTTTGTTTTTACAACTTGAGTTACAGAAAGTCTCAAAACACTGAAGTAAAATAGCATCAATTTGTGTACTCTTGAGCAGTTTTAACATAATTTACCAGCTGCAAAGAAAAACAGACAGCAATAAATGTTGAAATGTAACGAGACACTTTTTTTATTCTAGATCTGACCAAACCCAGACCACCTTGTTTTTTCTTTTAGTTCTGCCATATGTCAAAGTGTCATTGGACGAGACAGTGAACCGCTGCATTGTCCCCCATAAGCTCATTAGTGTGTGGCTGCTTGCGTATATAGAGTCAATTTAGTAAAAATAGCAAGAAGCACAACATGAGTGGAGTGTGAATGATAAACTTATCAAAAAAGGACTTGACAGAAAATATAAAAGGTTAAAAAGGCACATGTAATGCAGATTTTTTATAGTCACATATGTAAAATTTAACCACTGACCTTCAGGTTCATGGGCAAACGTTCTACCAACTGAGCCATCTACCCCTATTGGAATAGTTTGCTGTATCTTAATTGCCTGCCTCTTATTGCCAGAAATAAACCTCTGGCTTATGATTAGTTGCATCATGTTGCTTTTCAGAAACCTGAGCATTTTCTCTCTTTTTTATTTTCTTTATGATTGTAATGGGTCAGACGAGGTAGTGCATGATTAAGCAATTGCAGAGCGGAGGAACAAAGTGGCAAAAATAAATTACTACTGGAACGTTCAAATAAATCTAAAAAAACAAACACCACCTGGTGACTAGAGAGGTCTGGGTTTGTTGTCTTGTCTGAATCCTTCATACGTAGAGGAGTAAATCAAAGTAAAGTAATATACTAACATCTGCTGTTTGATTATATTCAGAGAAAATTCCCCTCATTCCCAATTATCATTGCAATCATGCACATCTCATGAGATGTAGAGGGAGCTGTTAACATATTTTCACGTCACTCGGATTATGACAATGTTGTTTCAGGGACGCGGAGGAAAAGGCAGCATCTACGTCTGGGCATCAGGAGATGGTGGTAGCTATGACGACTGCAACTGTGACGGTTATGCTTCAAGCATGTGGACGATCTCCATCAATTCTGCCATCAATGACGGGCGCACCGCCCTGTACGATGAGAGCTGCTCCTCCACACTGGCATCTACATTCAGCAATGGACGCAAAAGAAACCCAGAGGCTGGCGTTGTGAGTGTGTCTGCATTTAATCCCTTCTCTTAAGAATGCTGTACATGAATAAAAATGACCTGAAGTGTGCAGCAACATTCATCAGATGGTTTTCATTTCCACAGCTTTTAAACTCTGCATTCTTTTTTCAAAGTTTAATATCATTTCAACGATAGTCTGTTGTAAGCCACCAGGGATTTTCTGACTGGTTAAGAAAGAAATGGTGGATGGAATGTAGGAATAGCTTGTTCCAAAGTGACATTCTCCAAGCGAGATAGTAGGAATAAAATATCCTTGACATTCACACTCTCCAGTAGATGCTCAGAGAAGTCCCCATCCTGTGATGTTACCACCAAATACAACATAACTGGTGTGTTGCAATGAGACATCTTTATCTTTAACGGGTTCATATTCACCAGACAGTTTTGTGTTATGACGAGTTATCAAGGCGTCACAAATTTGGGAAGAACCACTACCAAGCAACCAAAAACCAAATGCTGCTCACATCTTGTATTTAAGGGTAAAACCTGAACTTGATGGTTCTTGTAAGGATAGTGATTACTGACGTTCACATTGAGATCTTCAGACCAACATCCTCCAACATACGTCTGTGCAGAGACAGTAGTGTTTGAGTGATTATGCAAATCACCTTTGGCTATTGACAAAGTTTATGATCTTGCCAAAGGGTTTCCCAGCAAATTGCAGCTAATCGTTTATCACTTATAATTAAGCACTGGATTCAATTAATAAATGTTTACTCAGGAAACATACCGATTCTGCTTACAAACACTCATCAGTGTTGTTTGTCCTCCTCTTTTATTCTTCTAAAATATGCAGTATAACTCAAAAAGGTTTCTGCTGACGGACATGTCGCTAAATTTATTATACTTTCTCAGAGTCTCTGATGATCCTGGATATTGTATCTTAATTATCAAAAATTATTCATGTTTTCAGGTTTAAATATAATTATGAATTCATTACAATGTATGTTCTTCTATCAATTGCCAAAATGAACTATACCAATGAGCAGATGAAACTTTCCATTGAGAGACTGTTGGGTCTTGCCTTTTTCAGGCCACCACAGACTTGTACGGGAACTGCACACTGCGTCACTCTGGAACATCGGCTGCAGCTCCAGAGGCAGCGGGCGTCTTTGCTTTGGCTCTTGAGGCTAAGTATGTACTCCACAGCCCTTTCCGCAGCCCAGTAATAAATATAATCAGCAATTTAGACGGACTTTCTACCTAAAACATTACCTCATTGAATGTCACTCTTTGAAAGTGCATCCTTGAGCTTTTATGAATATGCTGGTTTTCAACTCCCTCCGTTTGTTCCAGTTCTTGCTTTGTTAATAATAAGTATGTGAGTCAGTGTCAGAATTCCCGAAAGACGAATAATTTCTCCACTTTCCAAAGAGTTGCTCTACTTCCTAAATAATTGCTTATTTATGACAACCATGAGCCAGATGAAAATTAAACTGCTCTCACACAACCCAGACTCCATGAGTTTGTACCAAGGACACTAATCACATTGGTATCTGTGCTCTTTATATAACAGAACAAGGATTCTTTTTTAAAAAAGACATTTCGGTTTTTCTGCCTTTTGCTCAGAACTAATTTATCGTTCCATCCCAGAAACTGAGCTTTAACATGAAACAGACCGCAGCGACTCATCATTATCTTAAAATGCAGAAAAGTTGATAACTTTAGGCTAAAACATAATGCCTTAATATCTGTTAATCCTGATGTTCTAGTACAAGTTGGAGTTCATTTTATAAGGAGCTAAGCTTGTGAATCCAAAGAAATAACATTTTGATATTACTATGCCACTTAAGCAAAGCCACCTACATGTAATTTAGCAACAATCGATATAAAACCTGGAGAGTTAGAGTTTCTCAGATCCTCTCGGAGACCCTTTCTTTTTTTCTCTGGTTTTTTCATCTCTTGTATTAAAGGCTGACAAGATCCATCAGCCACTAGCCAATACCCGCTGATGGAGCTGAGTAAAGACACACTGTTTGCTTTGTACACACAATGATGATGTGGCTGTTGGAAGGACCGGATGTTCACCCTGTCCGGAGGCAAATAATCCACAAGCCTTTTTACGGCCCGAAAACACTTAAACCTTGTGCAGGCAGAACAAAGACGCCAAAACACACGGCCAAAATGATGGACAGAGACACAGGATAGGCAAACATCTCTCTTAAAGCACACACACAATGATGTATACTTAATAAAAAAAAACAGAAACCATGAACAGGGAATGTTTATTTATGTAAACTTTTATTTCCTTTTTCTTCTTTTCTTTTGTACCCATGTACCCATGCTTGTGCAGAATTAACCAACGATACTTCTCACTTCTTCATCTTTGTTTCCTTCCTAAACTCTGTCTGGCACACGCTTGCACCTGTTGGGCCATCCCAGTCCTAACCTGACGTGGAGAGACATGCAGCATCTCTCAGTCCTGACATCCAAGCGGAACCAGCTCCATGACGAGGTCCACCAGTGGAGGAGGAATGGCGTGGGCCTCGAGTTCAACCACTTGTTTGGCTATGGAGTCCTGGATGCTGGGGGCATGGTGAAAATGGCCAAGGAATGGAAAACCGTGCCTGAGCGTTTCCACTGTGTAGCTGGATCCATTCAGGAACCCCAGTGAGTCATCTCTTAACTTTAAAGCTTTATTTCATACCAAACACACTGCATATTACATGTGAACATTGAATATTCTCCAATCTCCAATTGCCCTTTCCAAGATTTTGTAAAGAAAATGGTGTAGAGCAGACAGAGATATACTCATTTAATTACTGGGCAATCCCACTGTGGATTCATTGAATAAAACATCTGCAACGGGAGTATTCACCTTATAATCCTTCAATATTTAGATGAGCTTTCTCTATTTGTATGAAGGTCTTGCCGTTATGATACCGTATGTTACGAGTTAGTTAGTTGTTTAAGGTGTACTTAATCAGTCAACAGCACTGGCCAGCCAGCAGGGTTTTTGGAGCCGTGCTGAAGTGTCTAACCCAAGGCAGGGATGGTTTTTCGGCCTTACAGAGGTTCTTGAACATTCTCGCTATTTCTGGTAATGCAGACACGAGTTTATGGTGGGGCTCCGTTAAACTACTCTAGGCCTCCACTAATGGAAAACCCATCTATAATTTTGGGCTTCGGTGGCCCAAACTACTGTAAGTGATACTGTTGTGTTGTGTCCGTTGGTAGTTACTTCAGACAAATAACTGCTCTCATAGACAGATAATGTCCTCTGTCTACAGGTCCTACTCCTGTTAGGCTCACTGTACTCTGATTGATCTAATTGTTGGCCAGAAATGGTGAAGTGTGAACGGTTGAACGTTCTTTGTTAGACGTGCGTAGAGCTAATCACTTGATAGTCATTAAGAAAATGTGTTATAAGACAAGTAACTGAGGAGCAGCCTGGACTGTGAACAAAGTGAGTAATTTTGGATCAGCAACAGACTCATTCTCTCTAGCGTGGACTTTGGGCTTTTGTGACTTTTCGGACCTCGTATATGCACAACAAGATGTAAAACATATCATATAGCTTCTTTAAAAAACGAGAAAGTTATTGATGGTATTTGTAGGTGTTTTTTTGTTTATTTTTTTTTCTTCTATTTTTTCCCCTGCCTATGCTGCAACTCTCCCCAGACCTGAAGAAAATTCATCTGGGTATTTTTTGTGCAATTGCCACCACAAACAAATGGAAATGATCACATGCATCCCTGACCGTATTCTCACCATATATCACCCTCTGAATTACCGCACCATTCACAGCATCATATTTTCCCCAGTTGTGGGCAGAGCTGCATTTTGACAGCAACACAGACTGGCCTCTACTTTATTGAAGATCCTTACTCTATGACCTCGTTTTCACAGTTGCGGCTGTGATTAAGACGGCCTTCATCTTATTCTCCCTGTGCCAGTTATAAATCTTTCCTTACACTAGTCTATTTCCCTCCCCACCTCTCCTCAATCTGCAGCCTCACTTTTCCCTTTCTTCTGCACTTCAAGCCTCCATCACTATCATCTTATTTATTTGATTTTAATTCCTCCTGTTCCCTTCTGCCTGCAGGGGCAAGGGCTCAGCTATCTGTTCATCTGTCATATTATGAGCTTGTGCGCTTACTGTGTGATGCCTGGTTTCCTATGACTAACCCTGTTATGCACTCTAATTAAAGGACCACAAATTCCTCAGCTTGATAAACCCTGGAAACACTTTCCAGCAGATTTACTGACCACCAGAAAGGGATTCCACTTGGTAGAATGCCTTCATAATGTGGATGACTGATGAGAGCTGTGCTTTAGCACACATAGTAAAACTCAAAGCTGACTGCCTCAGTCTATTATTATTATTATCATCAGCACCCCCTTTTATTTGTTTTTGTGTCTAATGAGTGCGATGCAGACACTGAAGTCACGACATGAAAGTGTGCCTGACTGTGCATCTCCCTCTCTTGGGTACAATTAGACAATGAGGAAATAACTTGAATATCCATGTCTGATAACTTTTGTGTTAGTTGTCCAGTTACAGGTTAACCCCTGAAAAAGATGGTTCTTCAAATGTAAGCGCTACTGCTTAAATAACAGAGGTCATGTAGTCATTAAATATTCATTATGACTAGGGTTGCAAAGGGGTGGAAATTTCCGGTAAATTTCCGGAAACTTTCCGGAAACTTTCCATGGGAAGTTAAGCTGGGGAATTTTGGAAATATTCCAAATTGGAAACTTTCCATGGGAATTATGGGAATTTATGGGAATTATTGGGAATTTATGGGAATTTATGGGAATTAACTGGAAATTGGGGGTAATTTAAACAAACTGTATCATATCCAAACATTAGCACCTAACTTACCAGCTAGCTAGCTACTGTGTTAATACATTTTTATTTAATATTTGCAAGTTAAACATTAATACCATTATAGATCAAATATATTTACCCCATAATATTATCAAAACCTACTTGACTTTATATAGTCCGTGGGCTCAAATGTGTGGCTTCAATAGTCTTGTGCTTTGAGCTCAAATGTGTGGCCTCCAGGCTTCAAGAAATCACCTGTGCATGTGATGGAGGAATGCACAGTGCATGTAGGGGGCGTGGCCTAAATAGCCCTGCAGTAAGCAATGTGCTGTGTGCATGAGACTATGCTACAATATATTTCCCCCAACTATATTTAAGTTCCCTGTTAAGGGCCAACCTTCAATTCTGTAAATTTCTTATTTATTCCCGTTAATTCCCATGGAAAGTTTCCAACTTTGAAAATTCCCGGAATTTTGCAACCCTAATTTATGACACATGATTAAATGATGAGCATTTTCATTATGTCAGATTTGTAAACATATGATGTCATTCACTGGCCAACAACCCATCAAGAGCAGTCTTGGTTTTTTTTTCCTGGTATCAGTTATTCCCTCTGTCGGTCCTCAGCAGCTCACTGCTAGTCTCACGCAGCTGTGCTCATTTTTCAAACTGAGTGGTGTTACACACATCTCTTTTGCTAAGTTTCTGTGTCTGTCCTTTGTCGCGTTTTTCTCCATTTCCCACCACCTGTGATGTGGCCTCAGCTTGTAATAGTGTTATTAAGCCTCTTCACAGCCTTCGGCCAACACCTCTGCCCTGCTGTGTTCTCCCTCTGTCTTCTATCATCCGACAAAATGGTGAAGCAGCACATCTCCCAAATCACCCAGGAACAACAATACCGTCTTTTTTACGGCCTTCTTTTTTAAACTCAGTTCTGAACAAATCCATAGCTCAATCAAGAAAAAAATAAGTAAAAAACTTAAAAAAAGAGAAAGAAATAAAGACATGCTCTGAAAAAATACCCTCAATTTAAGGGTGGTTCATCAAATGTTACTGAGTGCAGAAAGACAGAACACATCGTCCCAGGCAATTGACTGTGTTTAAATAAATCATAAACAGCATTTTATTGGACTATTGTCTGTAACCAACAAACACACAGTGAAAGCCATTGTTTAAACTTAAAATTAAATCTCAATTACTTAGTATTTTCACTTACTTACGTGACAGTTTGGAACATGTGAACTAATCTAATTATTTCAATTTTATACGTTGAGTTTTATTTATAAAAAGCAATTTGAAACTTTTAAGTTAATGACCTTTTTGAATTATCATTATTATTTTTAGCAGTAGGAGGAGTTGTACAACATTTTTTTCATCCTTTTCTTTGCTTTTAATGTTTCTAAACCTCCCCAGTTGCTTTTTTTTCAGGGGACAAGAACTGGAAGGTTGAGGTGACCTGGCATGGACTAATTATGTCATTTCAGTTCTGATTGATGCATTTTGTAGATGTACAGCTCAGAGGATTCAATAGGAGTTTTTTTTTATTTTTTATTAATTTTGAAATTTCATACTTTTAATGAGTTCTCTATTCAATGAAGAATTAAATAACATCTGATTTGGAACACAAAATCTTTTTAGACATGAAAGGAAATGAGTAAAAAATAAATGAATCTTGTTGAGGAGAAAGATTAATATTTTGTCCCATCCACATGTCAAATTAAGAGAAGATAAAACACTGTCGTTGCTGTTGCGTGAAAAACATCCTCAATCTTAGTCATAATTGGTTGTTTCAATGTCATATTAGGTCGAGGATGTGTTTACTGTGATTTTTGAAGAAGGAGTGGGGTGAAAGTAAATATTATTTCATCTGCTTCCTTTGGTGCACGACCAGTGCCATCTTCTGGACATGGACTTTCTTGTTTCTCTCTGACATGTGTTTAACTCTGGTTCTCCTTCTGCAGTAAAATCCAGTCTGGCAACAAGCTGGTGTTGGCCATCACCACGGACGCCTGTGAGGGGAAGGACAACTTTGTCCGCTACCTGGAGCACGTTCAGGCCGTGGTCACAGTCAATGCCAGCCGCCGTGGAGACCTCAACATTAACATGACCTCACCCATGGGCACAAAGTCCATACTGTTGAGCCGAAGGCCCCGAGATGATGACGCCAAGGTGGGCTTCGACAAGTGGCCCTTCATGACCACCCACACCTGGGGGGAGGACCCCCGTGGAACCTGGGTCCTCGAGGTGGGTTTTCAGGGTGACGAGCCACAGCGAGGCGTCCTGAAGGAGTGGACTGTCATGCTGCACGGAACACAAAGTGCCCCTTATATAGACCAGATCGTGCGTGATTATCAGTCCAAACTTGCCATGTCCAAAAAGGAAGAGCTGGAGGAGGAGCTGGATGAGGCTGTAGAGAGAAGTCTGAAGAGTTTGCTGAGTAAAACCAACTAAAATCCCATCTGCATGTTTCCACTCGTCTTTTACCCTCTGCAGTCTCGCTCTGTCCTTCTCGAAATCTCACATCGCCTTAGTTCTTCTCCGTGTCTTGTCCCTTTTGTCTCCCTCTCTGCTTTTTGTAATCAATAGTTTCAATTAGCCCCCCATTCAATGAATGTTTCTTGTAACAATCATAATAAAAGTGTAAACCCCATGAATCTGTTCTACATAAACAGAGCAAACTGAATCACCAGAATTTTTACACTCTACAGAACTGTACATAAACCAAATATAAGCCACCTGTTCATGCCCTTGCTTTTATTGCCCTGCACCTCTCTTCTGCCAAATGTTGTACAGTTTGTGACTGTAAAGGATTTTCTGTGTCATTCTACTTAAAGTTTAATATATCTTGCAAACAAAGTAGTGACACTTCTTTCTGTTTATATTTTTGTGACATGCACTGTTTATATAAACAAAGAAATGAATGTGTAATTTATTTTGCAGTGTGTGGTCATCAGTTCGTATTTCATAATCTTTGGCGTATACTATAATAAATCTATTCAGCTGTTTATTAAAGTATTTGAGTGATTTGGAAAACATGAAATGAGATACCGAGTAAATTCAGCCTTTATTCAGTTTTTTTGAGAGCCTACAGAACAGCAAAGCCAAATAATACATTTCCAAATGAAGGTGAAACCCAGGCTGCATTGTCATGGCCCAGCAATCTGACTGAATGTTCTACTCTTACTTTATGTACCGTTCAAAAAGGGCATATTGTCCCAAAAGAGCAGTGAATATGTTACATGTAAATAGGCAATTATGGCTTAATAGACACATTCCATTTAAATAAATAATTATTTGGTTTAGATCATATAGCTGCATAAAATAAATTAAGACAGACAATCTGTGACGTGGGCAATAGATTTTCTGAGGAATTGGTTTCAATCCAAAGGTTCAGGGCTCTGCATAATGCCATATTGTCAAATGGTGATTGCCTATCTCCAGTTAATCCAAAAGGTTTGGTTTAGCTCATTGTAAACTATCCATGCTTGTTTCAGTTGTTCCTACTGAAACGACATCTGAAATGTATATTGTCAGAACTGGTAGGAGAACTGGCGGAATACAGTCGATTGTTCATTGGCTAACGGTCTGGTTAGTCAGCCTGAAAGGGTATTGAAATGTTCTCCAGGTGAAGGTGGGTTAGGTGCGGACCTGGCTGCTGTATGTGTGAAAAATATCAGTTGATGAGCTATAGTTGTCAGGCTGGCCCTCCTCTGCTGTCGTGATGAGCAGCCTTTGACCAAAGGCAAAAGTAGCTGCTACCCACTGGTTAGCTAAGCCAGACCCGCCTGGAGCCATTTGTGGTCTGTTATAGCAATTAACAGCACAATAAACCATATTATCCTTAAAATAAGAAGGATTATCCTCTCTGAACTCTTTATTCACAGCTCAGAAGTCAAGTTGGCCAAAAGTATTAAGCAACAAAAGTGATAGCTAGCTGTTTGACGGCATTGACTGTAGAAGTTTGACTAGGGTTGCCACCCGTCCCGTAAAATACGGAATTGTCCTTTATTTGAGAAAAAAATGTTGCGTCCCGTATATGGGATGCAATTTGTCCCGTATTTTCATTAATTTTTACACCATATTCTAGTTGAATTATTGAAATAAATTAACTTTTACACCATATTCTAGTTGAATTATTGAAATAAATTAACTTTTACACCATATTCTAGTTGAATTATTGAAATAAATTAACTTTTACACCATATTCTAGTTGAATTATTGAAATAAGTTAACTTTTACACCATATTCTAGTTGAATTATTGAAATAAATTAACTTTTACACCATATTCTTCACCTGTAGGCTATATTACATCTAGATGTGGACATACGTAGCATAGGAGGCTATTTCAGTTGCTATGGTTGTCTGCTGTCTGTACAGTCATGAAAGTTCAATTATTTATTTCTATTTCTGAAAGGTGGCAACCCTAAGTTTGACACCAAAGACTGCAATGCAGCCGTTACTCAAGAACAGATTCACCTAATTCTATATACATTTGTGGATTTATATCACTTTACCTGATAAGGGATGGAAATACTCAACCCTCCATACACTAGTCATTGATGTGAAATCTTGCTATTGAACCCAAAGCTCTGTTTGAACCAAATAGTAATTATGTATGTTTCAGCTGTAAAGTTGGATATTTGGGTATTGGGGTCAGAGCAGATTGACAGGCTTTTGGAGTCAGCCCTTGATGGGGGTTCAGGGAACTGCTAGTTTTTTCATTTCTGTCATGATGACAGATTTAAGATGTACCCCCTTGGCTTAGGCCAAATAACTAACTGGACTTTGGAAATGCAAAAACCTTTTAGTTGAAAATCTTTTTAACCTAATGGTAAGGGGAAAAATGCAAGATTATATGGGTTCTGTCAGTATCTTGGAAATTCATCCATTTTAAGCCCTTGAGTAAATCAAAATGCTCTCTATTTTTAATACTGTGTAAAACATTCCTCTTCTCAGAAAGATGGATAAAATATATAACAATACAAAGATGATCCCAAAGATGGTTTTGGCTCCTCAGCATTCATAAACATGAGACTGTACAGCTAAGGAAAGAAGCTGTAAAAGCTATTTCCTTATCAAATGAAGTACAAGAGTGGATTGAACAGAAAGTCAAATGACCACGTTGGCTTGAAGACAACCATATGGAGTGCTTCAAACACAGTATCTATCTAAAACTGAACAGAACAAAGACTAAGTTGATGTTTTAATCTTTTATTATTCAATTTATCAAAGCAAATTAATACACAGCAAAACTGTGCTGAGGGCATGCAGTGGCATCCAATTGAAACAAAATTAGCTTAAAGGGGAAAGTTGGAGTTCTCAGAGAGTTGGGTGGCACAACTTCAAAGTTTTTTTTTCATTTTTTTTGTTTCTTTTTTTAAATAGTGGCATACAGCTTAGTGTTTTTCAATTTAATCCCAAGTTTTCAGACAGTAAAGGACTCATCGCATGAACATGGGTGTAAAGTCGAACCTCAGCAGCACTTATGGAGCAAGCAAACAAGTTCTTGACACAAGACCAGAGACTTCAAGCAATAGAAAAGCTATGAATATCAGAGCAGGAATGTGTAATTGGTCTTAATGCATAGCCTGTCTCTCTAAGAGACAAAAACATTTGTTTTAAAACAGTGGTCTAAGGAGCATTTGTATTTAAATGGTCATTTACCAACATCTGCATTTCCTTTTTGTCAGAGGACCTGGACCATGAAGGACCCTACGGGAGTTGATGTGGTTTTAGTGTTTCTTCTTGCTGGACTTCTCAATCATGGTCTCCACTACCATGGAAGTCTCCTCATAACCTTTCATTTTGCGACCATTGGAGAACTTCTCCACAGACTCCACCACCTCCACCTTCTCATAGCTCATGGCATCTGGGCTGAAGCTGCTAGAGCTAGAAGTGGTGGAACTTGAACTTGTGCTGGCACCCCGTGGTCCAGGCTTTGGAGTTGGCTCACCTGTGCCATTGTCATCTCTGTTTTTCTTGGACTTATTTGCAGTAGGGGTGGGATCTTTGGCGCTTGCGCCAGATGGTGGAGGGACGGGGCTTGGATCTTTTGAGTGAATTTGTGGTTCTCCAATATTTTGTTTACCTTTTCCTCCATTATCTTGACCTTTGTCACCCTTGTTATTGTCCTTTCCACTTCCTGCATCAGAGGGCAGGGCGGGACTGAGCGGCCTGGGGTCTGTCATGGGTTTAGGGGGTGGAGGACATGGTTTACTATGTCCATAAGGATCATATGGTGATATCATTCCATCCGTGATGGTGACATAGATGTGGCCAGCTGATGGTGAGGAGGTGCAGAAACAGGGATCCAGGTAGCTGCCGTCACCAGTAACAAGGACATAACGACCCTTGGTGTAGAAATCAGCGATTGGTTCTGGCCTCTTGTACTTCCTCATTCTGTCTCTGACAATGTTACAAAGAGTATCAAAGGCTTTGCTAATCTGAGCTCCATCTGGGACATCTTGCGGAGACACGCCAGCGAAAACAGGTCTCTGCTCTTTTCTCTGTTCCATCTCTTCCTGTGCTTCCTCAGATTGACCTCCCTTCAGTTCTTCATCTCCAGCCTCTACACACACTCCAACATTTCTGTCCTCCTGACCATTGTCAATAACATCTTTAGGGGTCAGCTCTTTCTTCTTCAGGACCTTTTTGGCCATGATCTTCTGTCGGGGCTTGATGCTTGTGATATCATGGATAGCCTGGGTGATATCTGGACACAAATAGATTCAAATCAAATGTCTGTAATTAATCAAATAAAACAGAATGAACATTATGCAAGTGGCAGCTAATTAAAATTGCTTGAGACAAAAATATATACAATATTTCAGTTTTGTAGGCCTTGATGCTTAAGAGGAAGCAGTTAACTAAACTATAAAGGCAGCTCACAGCACCCTGAAAAGGAGATTTTGAGTGCAAAACAGCTGTGATGTGCTTATGGTGTCCTTACCTTTCCCCCGGCTTGATGCGGTGGGTGTGTGAGTGTAGCGGTAATTAGTGGTAAACAGGGTAATGGGAGTGCCAATTATCGCAGAATTCAACCTGCAGGGAAGAGAGCGGTAAAATGTCACCCCTGCAACAGCAATGCACTTAGCAGCTTTCCTACACAGTTAAACTGGTCGGGGAATGGATCATTGATGTTTTCTGGATTAGAAAATAACAAAAACTTCAAGTAAAAGATATATAGCTCATCCTATATAGAAATAAAAAGAAGCAAAGTAAAATCATCTATTATGACACGACATTTAGACAGATTAGTTACTTAATTACAACTGAAATATTTTTCACTTTGGGCGAGTCAAACCTTTTATTGGCATACATCAGGCTTGTCTAGAATGTTTGACGTTCTGTCTAAGGCCCTGCCCTCACCGAAATGTAATAGCTATAAATCTATTCACTAATACATCCACCTCAAAGAAAGAGCCCAGAATGTATTTTAGTGCTTCTACTGGATTAATGCTGTTCAAATTCATTGTCTTCCCTCTCGGAATCTATGCAGTCTATTTGATCAAAAAGTGGAACAGCTACCTTGACTGAAGTGAAAAGTCGGGCTTTACATGTGTCTATGTGTGCCAGCCGCTAAGACAATTCAATCTACCTGTTATCTTCGTTCTCGATGATCCTCTTGTACCTCTCCAGCTCATTCTCAAGGGAGGTCTGGTACATGGCCAAGTGGCGACATTCACTGGTGAACTTCTCCAAGGACCTCTCAGCTTCTTCGATATCCTTGCGCAGATTTTCGATTTTCTCATTGAACATCTGGATCTCATCATCGTAGCTTTCTTGTGTGTTTTTGATGGCTTGCTCCAGCATTGCAGTCTAAGAGAGGAAAATGGGGTCGGGTTTTAAGAAGTTATGATATGGAATGGTGATTTTTAACTATACTATCCATACATTTCGAGGAGAAATGAATACATTTAATATCAATAATAAAATCATAAACTTAAAAAAAGAGAAAGAAAAAAAGAAAGAAAAACACTTGAACTTTGTCTCTACTGAGAAACTGATCCCTGTTTTTGTTTCTCTTATGAAATAACGCAAACAAACGCTGTATTTTCTTGTACAAGTATGTATTGTTAATCACCTATAGCATTACAGTATGTCATTTAGGAACTTACTCATAAGTGTTTTAGGGTCAAAATAAAGGAGACTTTTAGAAAAAAAGTCTCCATGGGGACAAATCAATACAGGCACTATAACTTTGTTTTACTTTTCTTTTTAAATCATTATATTATAGTGTATTCAGCCGTTTGGCATGGGGTTGTACCGTGGGGAAACGCTGTAGACGCTGCAATGAGAGGGTCTCTGCTGTCACCTAGTGGTACATCTAAGTTAAAGACTATTATTTAACTCCTTACTATGTAAATAGCGCCGATTTTTTGATAACAAGTGGAATCAAAGCAAAGGGGAAAATATGAATACATTATAAAAAATCACTCCAAGCCTGAACTGATGTTTTTTCACTTACTTGTAATCTTCATTGTTATTGTTGGAAAATAGAACTTTGAATTAATTTTCTTTGTAACAGTAATGCTTTCTAATTGATCTCGCTCTCGCTCTCCCTCTCTCTCTGTTGTGTATAATAATGGCACAATTTATTTGATCAAATTCACTCAATTTTCCATCTGAAACGTGCTGTTGCTACAGCGACTCACCTCAGCTTGCAGGCGATGCTTCTGGGCTTGCAGCTGACAGAGGGCAGTCTTGTATTCCTCCAGCTGACTCTGGAGCCCTGGAACTTTCCTCTGGGCCAGCAGCTTCTCCTGCTCCTTCACATATTCAACATAAATCAATACAAACATGAAATGGGCTCCTTGTCTTTACAAGATACAACACCTTCTTACCCTTGGCATACATACAGTATATACAGCAGTCCCTAAGTGTTTTTTTTTTCTTGAATTTAAATTACAAATGTTGCACAGGTACCAGTAACAACACATTATGTGCATTTAATCTTTAAGATTAGCCTTCAAAATTTTAAGGTGCAGTAAGGTGTCCTTTCACTCATCACATAGCCTGCATGACAAATGCTGCATATTGTCTCTGGGCGTAACATTTCTGTTTCTTTTATATCATGATATTCATGATTCATTCTTCATAGCAGCACAGGAATTCTATCCTAAAACAACATTATCAAGTTTTAGCTTTAAAAATCAGTCTAAAACAAGAATACAAAAACTGTAATCAATGTATTGATTACACTTGTACAGTCTGAAAAAAGTTATCACTGTTCTCTTTATGTTCTACAAACAAATATGAGAAAAAGAAATGAATTAACATAAAAAATTACAGTCCTTACAGTCGTTACTGACTTTAAAAAAAAAACGATTTTGAATTGAATTGAATTGGTTGCCTCTGTCATGTGTGTATTATCAACAGGTGGGGCAAGATAATTTGGGTTTATTAAGATGCACAAATTAATTCTTCACATGGACAAAGTCACAGATTTGTGTGAAAGTGGTACGATTTTAATATCTACGGTAATTTGTATTGGCTCCAATATGCAAACGAGACAATATTTAACAATAACCAGACTCAAAAGTTTTAATGATATAAAGAGTCAAAGGTTTTCTTTGTAGATATTTTGAAAAACCCTTTTTATCAGTCTGATCACTTTAAAAAGAAAAAGAAAAAAAGAAAACAAACCTCTATTAAATTCTTGGTTCAGAATCAGAATAAAAGAGAGAAAATCTTTAGAAATAAAAAAAGAAAAAAATATCCTAGTTAATTTCTGTCATTAAACTCACGATACGTAGCAGTACCACTTCTGACCATAGGGCAGCATATCTTTCACCAATGGATGAAGTATTTGGTCACGTGACCCATTGGTTTCTGAAGACCGGTTTTAAAGCCTGTTCATCTTCATATGGGCACAGCCATGTTGCTCCAAGCCAATAGGAACAGGCGCACCAGCAGGGTTCGGCTCCTTCAGCCGAACCCTGCCAAAATATCTGCAGAGCTGCCGTCACATGTTTACAGCGGGATATACCGTTTAACATGTTGACTTGACAGTGAAATCAAACATAACCATTGCGTTTAACTGATGCTGGGATAATACAAACCGGTGGTTGTTTCGCCAAGCGTGGTAGCATGATGATTACAGATGAGGAAATGGTAACAGCTAGCCATTGGCTATATTTTCAATAAATGTATTGCTTGATATAAACACTCCTGGTGTGGTACAAAAGAAATTCACCAAAAATATGTCATGGGGGTGTGACATCCAGGAATTAAACCAGGCTGTAAATATGTATATTTCTGCCCTAAAGTCGGACATATTAACATGGGAATTGACGGCCACTCTCTATTGCTCAGTCAAGTAACTCTAACGAAGTTTAGTTCTGCATGAGCGTCAATGTGGAATTAAAATGGTTGGCGCTCAACTTTCTTATGGTTTTTCTGCCCCTATGTTGTCATTGCTCCATAAGGTGACTGATGCCCCTCCTAATCCGTCCAAAGCCGGATAATGTGGACAGCCCGTTTTTTTTTCTTTCTAAAATTACTCTCCGAACTGTTTGTGTAATCAAGATGTCTCATTAAGTATTAAGTTAGACATCTAAGGCTGATTTCTTTTTTTTTTTAACATTCAATATTTATTTTCTATAAAAAAAATCCCAATCCTTTCTTATTCAAAAACGTATTTTTGATTCATCTCCATTCTGTGTGCAGCTAGTCCTCAGAGATCACTGCCCAGCTTCCTTAACCTTTTCTTTGTTGATGCTGATTTCACCCCATTAGCCAACAATTCTGGCTCTTTGTTTATTTTATTTATGATGAGTCAGCGAATCCAATTAAAGTTCTTTTTGCATTAGGATAAGCTATGCCTCTGAGTTTTTTTTGTGTCAAACAAATTAATCTTCATTCTGCTTTACAAACACCGACTTCTGCAGCACAGTGAGTCAAAAATTAGCATGCACTGTCATTTTCCACGACATTTGCTCGATTATGTGCCCCGACAGGTTCTTACTGCTGGCCTGTCCGTGTGTCTTGATGAATGTGTTAACTGTCTGTCAATGCCTTCTGCACACGTATTCACAAATATGTATGAACACATACACGAACTGAGGCACAGGCAACAAACTGAACAAAGAAGCCAGGAACGGCATCAGCCTCAGACACGTAGGCAAGGCTGACACACATGCATACAAACAACCTTTTCTCCCTCAGGAGGAGTGGGACACACACACACAGAATGACAACATTAGTGACCTCACCTCGGAGATGCCAACTGACACATTGGGAACGAGGGGAAGTGTCTGGTTGATTTGCTGCAAAATGTTCACATAAGTTTGGATCTCTGCAAGGTTCTGTAAAAAAGAAGATCATATAAAGAGAAAACCTGAAACATACCACTCTACAAAAAGAAGCAACATCTCAAAACGCCATCTTCTCACAAAGTTCTTAGAAAGCTTTTTCAACCATCCTACTGATGACTGGATATATTTCAAAGGTTTGAGTGAAAGGCTTTCATTTATAAGAGGGGGCAACATTGGTCTTCTAATCCATTGTGATGTGATGCAAGACACTGATAAAAAGCAACTATATGTCCATTGTCCAGAGGGACACTTCAAAGCTCAGGACCAGAAACCCACTTTTGAAACGACTCCCTATTCTTTTCTACATAATGCAGTATTGGCAGTGCCCTTTGATATTCTGTCAAAACAAATGCAGAACCACTGGTTAATTCAAGATCAGAAGCAGCACTGGATAATCTAAAGAAGAAAAATTGCTCAGGCAAGAATGTCTATTGAAAGACATTCTCGCATTCAAGCCTTGTTTTGCTTCAGCCTTTTTGCAGCCATTGTGTTGGACCTTCCACCCGTTTCTAGAACACAAAGGGTAATTTTCACTTTTTTTCTCTCGCCCGTGCTTTCAGCTGTATGACCGTGCTTGTGATGAGCTGTGTTGTATATTCGGTGCATGGCTTTTCTTCACTCACATCACACAGAGCAAATTGTTGCTAACGCTCTAGGAACATCACAACACATGGCACATGGCACCTGTTTCAATGTTTGGAGTCTTTTCAGTGGAGAGAGTGGTGGCCTGATTTCAGCTGTGCTCAAAAGTAAAAGTAGGAAACTTTTCTTTAAGTTTTACATGAGAAAGACTTCTAGGATAAATGTGGGTTAACCAGCAAACTTCCGTCAGATTAAATTTACACTCAAAAGTCACATTGGATGGGTCACTGAAAGAGTCATGGTATGGTTTTATATTTACATTCTACCTGTGACTTAAAAATATGTTCTGTTTAAGTTAATTTATTTTTAAGGTGTTTAATGGCCGTTTACTATGCCCCTTTTTCAAAGGTTTACAGTTTCCTGAGGTCAAAATATCAAAGTTGAACAGTTCCAAAGCTTACTTTCCAACCATGTTTTTCAATTCTTTTCAAATCAGCAGCTTTCAGGGGCTGAATCAGCCGCTTGGTGGACTTACTGGTTTAACTGGAGCACTGTAACTGGTCGTTTGCAAAAGAGGAAGAAGGAAAAAAAGAGACATCCAACTTCAGACATCCAATCTTATGCTGTCAACCACAAAACATTGTTTTTTTCTTCTTTGTTTTGTCATACTGTATGCCACTCTTTAAACATATGAACTGACTTTCTTGGTCTATTTTTCTTGGTCTATTCAGAATAGAGTGATATTATCCAATTATTTTATTCACAAACTTGTATGTAATACTGTCCCAGTGGACCTATAAAGTCCAATTAGGTGCCACTTCTCTACGGTGTGTTATGCGTTTCCGTAATTAAAAACTTCCTTCTGATGACAATTGGATAATCATGGCAGCCTTTGCTTAAATAACTAGTTTATTCATTGATTTCAGACCATTTACACATTAAATAAATAAATAAATAAAGACTTTACCCAGATCCAAAACTCTGCCTTTGACTTTCATTATACCGCAGACACAATGAACCCAAGAGATTTCATATTATGCCTTTTAGTCTCAATTTGATTTACTAATATTCATTAATTCCTGTATTTCAGGCATGTAATGCGTTAAAGAAAATGTACATGTACATTCTTTCTCAACTGTGTTTTTATGTCTTTATGTCTTACTATTATGGGTGGGAGGGTGTGATATTGCATCTTAAAAGCAGCAGTGGATATATATTAACAAATTAAATAAAGTTGATAAGACAACTTGGGTGTCTTTTCGATGTACCTTCAAACTGAAGGATTACCTTAAATTCTTTTTGGGAAGAGACCAGAATTAGAGTTCAGAGTTACAGAATTGTATATATTTCCCTAGTTTACATAATATCAACTCAGAGTAACTGAAGTACGCCATCTCATGGTCATGAACAATGAACAAAAGATATACCCAAAGCAATTTAACTCCCAAATTATGAAAAAAGAATAGTATGATCCCTTTGCCTTTTCTTAGCCTTGCATGAGCCCAAGTGAGGTGGCTAGACTTGTTTTTGTTCATAGCATTAATTATTATAATGATTTAATGTTAAATGTTCTGACCTTCTTATGTCTGTCTCTGGTGGAACTGATGTCATCCTGCAGGAACTGAGACTGGATCTGGTACTCCAAGTTTCTCAGCAAAGCGCTGTCGGCCTCCTGCAAGAGGAGAGGAGAGCAGAGCAGTGGAGAGTAGAGGAGAGCAGAGTAGAGGAGAGCAGAGTAGAGTAGAGTAGAGCAGAGCAGAGTAGAGTAAAGCAGAGTAAAGCAGAGCAGAGTAGAGGAGAGCAGAGTAGAGTAGAGTCGAGTAAAGCAGAGTAAAGCAGACCAAAGCAGAGCAGAGTAGAGCAGAGCAGAGCAGAGTAAAGCAGAGTAGAGCAGAGTAGAGTAGAGTAGAGTAGAGTAGAGCAGAGCAGAGTAGAGTAAAGCAGAGTAAAGCAGAGCAGAGTAGAGGAGAGCAGAGTAGAGTAGAGTCGAGTAAAGCAGAGTAAAGCAGACCAAAGCAGAGCAGAGTAGAGCAGAGCAGAGCAGAGTAAAGCAGAGTAGAGCAGAGTAGAGTAGAGTAGAGTAGAGCAGAGCAGAGTAGAGCAGAGCAGAGTAGAGGAGAGCAGAGTAGAGTAGAGTAGAGTAGAGCAGAGCAGAGTAGAGGAGAGCAGAGTAGAGTAGAGTAGAGTCGAGTAAAGCAGAGTAAAGCAGACCAAAGCAGAGCAGAGCAGAGTAGAGCAGAGCAGAGCAGAGTAAAGCAGAGTAAAGCAGAGTAGAACAGAGTAGAGTACAGTAGAACAGAGTAGAGTACAGTAGAATAGAGCAGAGTAGAGTAGAGCAGAGCAGAGTAGAGTAGAGCAGAGCAGAGCAGAGCAGAGTAGAGCAGAGTAGAGTAAAGCAGAGTAGAGCAGAGCAGAGTAAAGCAGAGTAGAGTAGAGTAAAGCAGAGTAAAGCAGAGCAGAGTAGAGCAGAGCAGATTAAAGCAGAGTAGAACAGAGCAGAGTAGAGTAAAGCAGAGTAGAGCAGAGCAGATTAAAGCAGAGTAGAGCAGAGCAGAGTAAAGCAGAGTAGAGCAGAGTAAAGCAGAGTAGAGTACAGTAGAGCAGAGCAGAGTAGAGTACAGTAGAGCAGAGTAAAGCAGAGCAGAGTAGAGTAGAGCAGAGTAGAGTAGAGTAGAGCACAGCAGAGCAGAGTAGAGTAGAGTAGAGTAGAGCACAGCAGAGCAGAGTAGAGTAGAGTAGAGCAGAGTAGAGCAGAGTAGAGTAGAGTGACAGGGAGTATAACAAAACAGAGGTGATCAGAGTAGTGTAGAGCTGAAAATTATGCGCCCCCCTCCAAAAGAAGAAAAAAGCACTGAAATGACATATTATAGTCATACATGAAACAAAATACTAGTTTACATTTACAAGTCTAAAACATTTTTGGTCTTGTAAATTTCTTTTTCTGGGCAAAATTTTAAAATTTCTTCAAAAGCTGGCTTAAATACTTCATTAGTACAAGATATATACAAATATATTCATATATCATTATTTCAAACAGCGTGTTTATAAAAGGGTGTATCTAAACATTCAGGAACATTCAGTACGGTACCTTGTTTAAATGTTCCAGTGTGCCTCTCAGGTGCTCCTGGTAATCACATTCATTTTTGTATCTGGAACATATAACATATTTATTTTCAGTTCAGATCCATTTGACTTTTTTACGTCTCACCAAATGTTGCTTTGCATACAGAAATGCCTGTTGATTAAATTCAAGCACGTACCTAGTGACGGCAGAAAGAGAGAGAAAAAAAGCTTTAATTTTACTGGAAATAATGCACAGCAGCAGTCTGGAAGGCTAGCTAGTTGTCTCAATCTTTGACCTTATTGTCCTTCATTCCAGATATTTGTATTTCTCATATCAATCTAGGAGGAGGGAAAGGTTGCATTGTTTTAAGCTACAGTACTTACTTTGTGCAAGAGCATTAAATCAATACTACACTTGATCATTTCCAGCTCACTTCACTGGATAGTTCATTCCCACTTGGTCATTAGTCCACTTAATTTGTCAATAATGCACCAAGGATATCGGCAAAAACCTAATTACATGACTACCTGCAATTGTAGCAGTAGTTTACCCAAACTAGAAAGAGAGAGAGAGAGAGAAAAAGTCTCTTCTCTTTCTTTAGCACTCCATAAAGAAGCTGTGCAGATTGCTTTGGTTTTATTTAGCATGTTTTACAATATTGCCTCTGGGAATTGCTTATAAAATGGAAATTAATTGCATTTTGTATGCACCACGCAGCACTATAAAATGTTTCCTCAGATACGATGTATGGCAATACCCTTTATTTCACTTTTTGACTAATATCTCTAAACGCAAATCATTTTTTCTCTATATATTTCAGTTCAATGTCTAAATAAATTCTTGTTTTAAAATGGTTGGTGATGTTGTAATTAGATACAATTTACAGAATTTGTAAGAGATTAAAGTTAGAGCAGTTTTTATGATTTTTCATGGACTAAAAGGCAGTCCAGACATATTTTCATGACTCAATTGAATCGCCAGATTTCTCACCATCATAATGTTTTTATTTATAGTTTTGATGCAGTTCCTAAAAAGTAGAAACAATCTTCTTCTTTAGACTCAACAGTTTTTATCCCTTATTACTCTGTCCTAAATTTTCCTGACCTTTGACACATAGATAGGACCAACCACAGACCACTCCCTTACTTGCAGGTAAAGTCATCCAGCATACGGCAAGCTTCCTTCAGTTCCCGCTCCAGCTTGGAACGTTCGGAGCTCAGCTCCCTAATGCGCTGTCTGTTGACTCCAGTCTGCTCGGTGAAGGCCTCCTCCAGGCCGCTGGCCTCCTCCATGCGCTGCAGCGTCTCCAGCTGCTTTCGGAACACAGCATTGCGCTGCTCCAAGACCCGCGCTCTGTTGATGTACCGGGCAAAGCGGCTGTTGAGCTCCTGAAGGCTCTCCCAGCCCTGGATGGCTGAAATGCCCGCAGAGGATTGAGAGTCCTCAGGTTCCTCATCAAAGACGTCGGAGCGCTCATACTTTTCCTTGCGCACCTCGCGCGAGTAGGTGGTCTTAAACATGGTGGCGTGCTTCTCTCTTCTGGGCTGATGGTACTTGGGCCCCTGCCGCACCTTTAGTGTGTGAAAACTTGGTTGCTCACCCTTGGCTGTCTCATGCTAGACTACAAGCTGCACAGCCCTGGCCGGAGTCGAAATAGTCCCACTAGACCTGCCCCTGGCTCTCACCATGCACGCCCTGACTCTGGGGCCTTCCAGAGTTTATTGTTCCATATTTGGCAGAGATTTGAAAAGCGTACTGTTGATGACAAAGCAGAACCACAAACACAAACAATCCAGCAGCCCGCGAAAGCACTGGGGTGTCACGTACCATTATCATGGCTCTTAGTCAGCTGCTTTCTATATCCCTGTTTGACATGGCATGCCAGATATTGGCTTGTTGAAGTACAGAGTGGCAAAACTGTGAGGACTTTGGAGACCAATTCTGTTTTCACACTGTGCTGAAAATAATTGTTTTTTGATTCCCTAGTCGGTTTTGGTTCAAAATCTTAAAAGAAAACTATGACAAAAACATTCAGTCCAAATTGATGATTCCCATAAAGCAGGCCTAGCAAATAAGAATATTCAGTAAAATGAATGTCCATATTTTAACATCTAGTAAAAGCCAGAGCTCATATTCATGTGGAAAACAACATAGCAATGGTTGTGTTTTGCTGGGAAGATAGCATTCTGCCCCAGTACAAAGGTTGAGCTGTTTTTAGTTTGCTTTGGTAGTCAGCTTTATTTTTCTCCTTTTCTTTTGAACACGTCTAGCAGGGTTCAGAGACAGAGTGAAATGTATATAAGAGTGAGTGAGAAAGGATTCTTCTTTGGCTTGCTCTTTAAAGGCCATATGAAACCAGGTCAAACAGTCTCTGGACAAATCTATCAGCTGTTTTCAAAACAGCTGAATGAAACACACGTCAGCTGGCTTCACATCAGCGTTTCAGCATATTCTGGCCCCAGAAAAGCCTACAGTTGAAGGGCAGAAATGTGTTGTCTTTAAATGAATTTACCTTAGACAAACACAGTTCAAATGAAATATTCCAGTACTGCAGCTTTTACATTATGAATACTTTTGTCTCAGTCTGTGTTATTGTTTCTATTATTGTTATCTAACTTTTCTTTAACCAAGACATTTTTTACAAGGACCCTTTTACAACAGTCCTGGCCAACATTGCTGCCAAATTGTGTATGAGAAGAATATGTTCACTTTAGTTGGTTTAACCCTGTTTCAACTTTCTTCGTTAAGGCATCAAAACTGCATGCCAATGTATAAACTCTGTAAGGAAATATATTTGATAGTAATGCAATTCCCATTTGAAGGTTCCAGTTAGTACAATATCGACACGTCGTGTGATCATCTGGTTTGCAATATTTTGCAATTAGGAGTTAATTTGAAAAGCAATGCATAACATGATACTGATAGTGTGCTCTGCTGTAGACTGGCAGTTCATTTCCATTGCATGTTGTGATATGGGTTGTTCCTCTTTCAGCCTTGACCAATTTCATATTACAAAGATTTCATTAATGTTTTTTTTTTCTAATAACAAAATGCTCAAATTAGCTCCGGGTTAATGTGAACCGGGTTTCCATTTCATTAAATCCCTTTGAATCCACTGATGTGTCAAAGGCATGATTATCTCATATTTCTTTTGAACGTTGTCCTCTGCAAAAATCACACAACACAGTTTGGATATAATAATTAATCTGTCAATTAAAGCCTCTCAGTCCTCATTAGTATCTTAACAGGTTCACCAGATCATATCTTCATATATATATATATATACACACACACACACACACACACACACACACACACACACACAGTTAACCACTTCTTTCTGGACCTTTGCCTATCACCAAAAAAGATATAGGACAGGCTCCAGCAGAACCTCGTGATCCTGCATAGGAATAAGCGGGAATACATAACAAATGGATGGAAACACTGTCCAGTCAATTACTTTTCTTTCTTTTTTTTTCTCAACATGTTTCACTATTTTCTCAACTTGTGCATTCATTCCTTAGGGTTTTGCTCTCTTCATCAGATCAAAGGTAAAATGTTCCTATTTTCCTACTTGATGTTTTTCTTTGTTTAATAAACTTGGCCTGTGAGTTCATTGGCTCCGCAGCCACTGTATTTTTCTGATGAGCATCTTTCCACCCTGAATTCTAGTGTCTGGCTCATCCTCTTGTAGGCTCCCACGACTGCCCCGGGCCTCCTTCCTGGCCTCTCCAGGCTTTTCCCATTTGCCTCCTCTGACTGGGCTGCAGAAATTCTTTGTTTTGGCAAGCCTGTGGCTAAGTAAACCTCTGGACGAGTTCCACTTTGGCTGTTGAGTATCTCCACGGGTACGTAAGGGTATTTACATGTTTGTTTGTTTGTTTTTATCACCATTCTAGCAGCTTGTTCACCAGAGAAGTTCTTCTGTCTACCTCGAGAACAGGCTGAGCGTCCTGAAAGTCTCCCAGGGTTGTTTCTGCACCTCTAATCCATCTGTTTATCTTAGCTTTAGTTTAGTTAGCACTTACAGTGCGAAGGCCCTATTGTATCTGTAGGACATGTTCTCGTGGTTTTTTTTATTTTTCTTCAGACGAAATGAGGGCCTTTTTGCCCCCTTAAATGTGCCCTAAAAGCAGAGGTGGCAAATCCGGCTTCAGAAAGTAAAAGTCCTGCCATATATTTGTTCTGTCCATTCACTAAAACCAGGTGAGTTCACTAATTAGCTCATCTACCTGGCTGAAGAGCTGTGCTGATTAGAATCAGCTGGTTGAGTGAATGGACAGAACAAATACATGGTAGGACTTTTACTTTCTGAAGCCGGATTTGCCACCTCTGCCTAAAAGTCACCAAATTTTGCACGCAAGCCAGGCCTGGCGAAAAATTTGATATTTAATGGTTTGCATTAATGGGCGTGGCCTAATGGCTCAACAGCGCCCCCTAGAAAACTTTGTGCCTCAAGCCCCACAATACGGTTTGACGTACATGCACGAAAATCGGTACACACCTGTATCATGTCGCAACTTAAAGAAAAGTCTCTTGGCGCCATGGCCAAAACCCAACAGGAAGTTGGCCATTTTGAACATTTATGAATTAATCGTGTAATTTTGGCGCAATTTATGCCATTCCTTTGGCAGTTAATACGGCCCGAACCGTAATGTGCACCCAGACGTGTTATACATCAAAATATGCGTCTCCATCTTGCAACGACGCGCAGTACTTTTCTAAGTCAAAAGCGTTACCGTGGCGACGCTAGACGCCAAAAAGCGTGCCCCCACTTCATCTGGTTGGTCCATATTTGATAGTTCCTACTTTCTGCCATAACTTTTGAATAGTTTGACATAAAAGGCCCTTTCACACAGCCAGTTCGAGGCGGGAACGTTGCGCCTTTAAGCCGCCTCGCTGTTCTGTGTGAAAGTCACGGAGGCGGAATGGGGGGGCCAAGTGGCCCCACCAATAAGCCGGCAGCGGAGGTAGTCACAGAGCCGTCACAGAGACGAAACGGGGTTTGTGTGAATGACACAGCCGGCATGCCGGCATGCCACTAGACGCTGACGCTGTCGTCACGCCTCTGATTGCGGAACGCCGGCATGCTGTGTGAATTTACAGACGGGAGCGGCGTTATGCCGGCGTTGTATGGTTCTGTGTGAACCAACAAAGGCGGCGTATTGGCAGGACTTCTTTACACCAATATTGCGGAATCTCTGTGTGAAAGGGGCTAAAGAGTCGTGAGTGGTGTCATCGGACTCGGTATTCAGTACTTGAGCTTCATTGGCCTGAATTAGCCCCGCCCCTTCTTCTGATTGGTCGATATGGGATAGCCCGATTTTCTGCCATAACTTTTGAATGGTTTAACACAGAGAGTCGTGGGTGGTGTCATCGGACTCAGTTTTGACTCCTTCACCTTAATTCGTGCAAATTAGCCCCGCCCCTTCTTCTGATTGGTCGATATGTGATATTTCCGATTTTCTGAAATAACCTTTGAATGGTTTGACATAAAGTCTTGTGGGTGGTGTCATCGGACTCAGTTTTGAGTCCTTGAACATAATTGCTGCAAATCAGCCCCACCTCTTCTTCTGATTGGTCGATATCTGATAGTTCCTACTTTCTGCCATAACTTTTGAATGGTTTGTTATAGAGAGTCGTGGGTGGTGTCATCTGCTAAATGTCCAGGCCTGAAGAATCTACATGCAAGTCATACAAGCGCTTCCACTACAGCACGCCTGAACGTGCACAAGGGTGCGAGGGCCCGTTCATCTGCTTGCAGCTTTAACTTTTTTTTTCATTTTCCTTTCTGTCTGCCATGTGTTGTTCATTTGGCTCCTGTCAGAAATTAATTTAACATTTGCTCCCGAAGACTTGGCACATGTAATTTTCCTGGATCTCTCATTTGCATTATTCTTCTACAAAACTGCATACAAGTAAACAGATAAATGGGCAAATTAAAAACTTCATTCCCAATGTTCACTGTTGATTTGCATTTACAATGACAACAAAACGGAGACTGTTTTTTCTATTTGATAAATATTAATCTTGTTAGTTGTTGTTGGAGTGCAGGGATCTGTATCCATCACCAGTGATTACTGTAATTATGAATCAGCCTGCTCTCTTGACGTTTAAAGCCTTCCATGCATGCATGTGACATATGATGCACTGATTCAAAACATTGGGTGCATTAAGACACTGTCTGCCTTCTCTTCAGTACCAGTACCTCTCCAGTGACTCAGATGGTAGAGTGGGTCGTCCAATGATTTAAGGATTGGCGGTTCGAATCCCGTTCCCCCAGTCATCTGTTGTTGTGTCCTTGGGCAAGACACTTCCTCCTCCTTGCCCCCAGTGAGGGCATCGCTGGTGTATGAATGTTTCGACGGTGGTCGGAACGAAGTGGCCGCTGGTGCGGATTTGCTGCCATGTTTCCGTCAGTCCCAGGGCAGCTGTGGCTACACATGTAGTTTACCATCACCGAGTATGAATGAGGAGTGAATGAATAATGGAACCACTGCAAGCACTTTGAGTGTCCTAGAAAAGAAAGATATAAATCGAATTCATTATTATTATCTTTCCATCTAGGCTACTTTTGCATGTCGTGTTTGTCTCTTACAAACGTGACCATTCTCTTGTGCGGGTTGTTTAAGACATTCTCTTCTGGTGGAGGATGTTCGGGCTTAAAAGAGAGGTTTAACACCACACATGATCAAAAATCTATTTTTACAAAAGGGAGATGTAAAATATGTCTGTGAATAATCAGGTTTCTCTTGCGTTTACTTGTTCCATGTAAACACAGTACAGAAAATATGGTCAAACCCAGAATAAGAATAAAAATAAAGATATGAATGTGCATAACAATGCACATATTGATTTTTTTTTGCAACAAGAAAAACTAAGTGTGAACACAATGTAATTAACTGTTGCTGTGTGCACAATGATTTTCATCTTTGTCTGTGAAAGAAATAGCTTTTGAATTTAAATGAAACATCACTTTGTATTCCCACATTCTGACTAGTGGTGGTACAGACGTGAGGAAATTCCAAGTGACATTAAAGGGCATCTGTAACCTGCAGCCAGTTCAGAAAGCTGATTTAAACCTGCTCCACAAGGCATGTTGTTTTAGACCACAAACAGGACTCTCATTAGCAGATCTATGCATTGCTGTCTCATATAAAAATAAAGAAAGATGACAGCTCACGGAGTACCCTGTTACCACTTGACTCCACAAAAAGAAATGGGTGAATATGGTTTTAAAACAAATATTCACTCAAAAGGTCAATGTTGTGTTGTTTTCAGCGGGACCTAAATTAGACCTGAAAAGAATCAAGCGCTTTAGTTCCGATTTAAACCTCGGAGGTGAACTCGTAAGGATTCTGTTTTGCTGCTTTCTTATTGCCTTTTACCACGGTTATCAATAAACTGCCTCCCCATCTGTCAGCCTTTGCGCTGACGCAAGATATTAAAGGTCTTCTGCATATTCTCCATGGATAAAGAGAATGTCTGGCTGAGGAGCGCTGGACGCTGCTCTTTTTTCTATCTATATTTTCTGGTTACAAGTGGCAATAAATCTGAGGAATGGGTGAGATCAGAGATCTGTCCACCGCTGGAAATGAAAGGCTTGCGCTTATCCTGTTTGTCAGGTCTCCAGGGGCACAGTGACAGATACAAGCAGCGCTAAACAAGTAGCAGAAATTTAGAGGGTGATAAAAAAAGATAATAGGAAGATGCAAAGCCTGTTCTTTCATCATAAATGATGCAGATATACTCAGGACAACTGCTTTCTTGTCCTGGTGGAGCTGCCCACTGGTTCACTTGTATCGCAACTTGTTCATTATTATATTGGAACTGCACTGACAAAATCTGCCAGCCTGTCAAACTCGACAGGCTCGATGCCATCCTACTGCTATTGACAGATGATTGTCAGAGGTAATGCAGAAAACAGCAGCACTAGCACACCATCACAATGAGAAATTGATCCTACAAAGTCATCTGTGGGGCTGCCGTGTGTGTTTATCTGTTGTTCGGGGTGGTTGACAACCAACAGATGGCTTTAAAAGCATTCCTCATTGTCTACAACAGAGAGGAAAATAAAATGATCTCCAAGTCACTCTAGTTACGTCTCATTATTACAGGCTTTCATGCACTCAAGCAAAAGTAAAGAGAATTAAAAAGTTAAATTGAAAATGAAAGCATCCTGGGTAAAAAAGATGAGTGGATTTCCTGTTGTGAGCAAAGGTATTTGTAAATGCCTCTATCTCAAAAACAGCAGTTAGTGCCAGTATAGTAATCTGAATTTGAGTGTATTTTTGAATACATTTTCTGACATGAGAAAAACAGAAGGGAGTGCAAGTGCCACCAGTGATCTCAATACAAACAGTTCTCAAGCAATTTAAATGATCTGCAAGATGCCCTGATGCCCTAATGATTATTCAAATGTGTACATTCTTTCTATATTTTACAAAACATGTAGACATATAGGCATGAAAAATGGATGGATAAGCATATTATAAAACATTTAGTTGTTTTTAAATCCGTTTAAAGGGGACCTATTATGGCATTTTATGTATATTTTAAACAGGCCTTGAATGTCTTAAAAAGAATCTAAAGCTTGTTTTTTCTACATAAATCAGAAATTCAGCCTGTGGGCCATGTATCTAGTTTTACCGCTTCTAACCCCTTTTTCTGTGAGTGATCCTAAGGGGTGGGGAGGCTATGATAATGAGGCTCTGCGCTGATTGGCTGCTTGAATGACGTGTAGCAGGGGAGGGAATAAAGCCTCGCTCCGGGGAGAAGAGCCGGCTGCGTACACAAAGCGTCTCCCATGCGAGAAGCTTCTGTGACAAAATCAATTCCATTGCTTTATTTTTTTTGTATTGGACTGTCCTAACTGGCCGCGAGTTTAACGGTTTCAGTGTTGACAGAGAGCGTCCGATGTCACGCAGCTCGACGCGATAGTCGGAGGCTCTCATTCAGTTACAATATTTTTTAATAGACGCGTACCCTACGCCGTAGGCTCTGCGTTGGTGTAACGCGGAACCATAAATCAACCTTTAGTTCCCTGAAGGGGGGACCGGGTCACCTCGTCTTCACACTAATTCACACAGGAAGATTTAATTGAATTCTAAACAGGTACACCACAGTTATTTACTCCGATTCCTCATCATTTCATTTATGTTACAAGACAAATGAATCATGTTAACTGTAAAGAAATCACAACACTGAAATTCACAAATGGCAACTTTATTGTTAAAAAAATAAAACACAAGTTGTATATAAATAACATGTATGCACTATTGCTGGCTCAAGGAAGGACCGTGCATTTCTTCTGAAGGTGTCGTTGAACAGCTTCAGGTGCATTTTTTGGAAGATCTGAAACCATAAACAGAAGAAAAATGTACTACAGTACTAATAGAGCTCCAGTGTTCCCCAACACTCCGTTAGGTAACACTGGAGCCGCCGGGGCCCGGGGCTCCTCACCGGTCCCGTCCGGTGAGGAGCCCCGGTGTGTGGCCTCCGGTGCTCCGGAGCTAAGCTAAATACTTAGCCCATGCAAAGATCATACTTGTAGACAAATATAAATAACATAAAAAAAAAATAACGTCACTGACTCGTGTGCAGTTGCCGAGTCCGTACTGTGGGAACTGATCCTTTTATGAGGGTAAATGTCGATGCAAAACCTAATTTTAACTGTCCCTCGCTGTGGAAACCGGTGGAAACCGCCAGCGCTTCTAAACAATGGCGGAGCTCCAGCCGGCGGAGAGAGTTGTGGGCGTGGTTTCAGCAGCGGAGGCCGGCCTATGGAAATCAGCGCCTATCGTTACGTAACGATAGGCGGCTCGTAAAGGTCACATGACACTGGAAGATTCAGCCGGGCGGGGGGTACAGACCTTGCAGAATTTCATGGGACTTCACCTTTCCTGTGTTGGCAGGGTGAGGGGAGACCGCTTTATATATGTTAAAACAAGAAAAAACGTGTTTTTCATAATAGGTCCCCTTTAAGCAAAACATTGTTAGTGTTTAACTGTATGTGGGTAATTTAAAAGGGCTCTTATTATATATTTCAAGTGGACTTTTCTCATTCGAATCAGAATAAACATAGACAAATACAAAACAGGCATACATGTATAAGAATCTGGAGCAGATTTCCACATAAAAAAGAAACAAAAAACTTTGTCTACAATAAATTCTTATTATAAAAAACTAGCAAAAGAGTATGGTTAATAGTAAAAGGAGTACACTTGACTTGACCTGGATTACTGACGACCTGACAAAACTTCCAGTACAAGTCATCTGTCCAGATAGGCTCACATGACTGCAGTTGTGGGGTGTATTGCTGATGGACGATAGTACAGGGAACTGGTGGACTGTTTTGGGGCATGGTGTGGGAACAATCATCTTAACTTAAATGTATATAAAACAAAGGAGATGACTCTGGATTTTAAGAGAGCCAGGACTAAGTTGAATGTTTTTTCCATTATAGGAGTAGTAGAGGTGGTGGAGGAGGAGTATAAATAGCTCTGTGTTTACCTGGACAACTGAGTGGACAGGATAATCAACACTGATGCTGTTTATAAGAAAGTATAGAGATTTGACTTATTAAGGAAGCTTGGGTCCTTCAGCATTTGCAGCAAGATGTTGTATGTCTTCTATAAGCCTGTTCTGGAGAGTCCAGTCACATCGTGTCTGTTGGGGGAGCAGCATCAGAGCCAATGACTTAGAGAAAGAGAATAATTTGATAAAGAAGGCTGGCTCTGTTCTAGAGCCTCTGGAGCTAATCGTGCAAAGGAGGAAACATCATGAAACGAAGATCATCAACAACCCTGAGCATCCTCTTCACAACACAGTGATTCAGCAATGGAGTGTCTTCAGTCACATCTGCTGCAACACAGACCACTACAGGAGATCCTCCCTTCCCACAACAATAACCTTCTTGGCTCTTTGAAGTGGCTTAAATCATGATTACTGCAATGAATAATCAAAATCAAGGACTTTTCAGCAGCAACTGACAGCAAGTGTTGCAAGAAAATCATTTCAATTATGTATGTTTTTAAAAACAAAAATACAAGAAAACCTTCTCTTGCAAATTTCAAAACTGAAATTATGAACTTGTACCTATAACAAAGACTCTTTAAGCAATTCAATTCTAATATGATATATGGTTTCCTTTATCTTTTGAAGCCTGGAGAACCATGCTTCAGTATATATTGTAATAGAAATCCATGGTGAATTTCCCCTAAAAAATTAAAACTGAAAATAAAAGAAATTGCTGTATCTTCTGGCATGGAATTATTTTCTTGTTTCTAAGTTCTTCAGATGTTGAGAAATATAAAGATTTTGATTGAAAGCTTAATATTTTCTTATAAATCCTCAGATTTACAAGACTTATTTGAATAAAATCTTAAATCAGAGTGTGTTGAAAATATCTTTTTTTTAATTAATATTATATTCTTAACCTGTTTCTGCTGCTGTTCTGTGAAGGGAAAGTTAAGAAAGCTTTGTTGCATGGCATGAAGAAGGCTCCTGGCACGACTTCCAGCAGGGTTGCAGGGTTTGCATGGGCATTCTCCGGGTACTCTGGCTTCTTCCCACAGTCCAGAAACATGGTGTATCAGGTTACTTGGGGATTCTCATAGAAGTGAGTGTGAGCATGTTTAGTTGTTGATTTGTCTGAGCCATGTGATGGACTGGTGATCTGTCCAGGATATACTTCTGCATTTTACTCAGAGAGTATTTAATTATTTTAAGAAAATGTCATCTCTCTCGTGAGGTCCCCTGCCCCTAGCATCGGCAAAAACTACTCAAACTAACTTTGGACTCCTGTCCCAGGCCTCATGTAGTGAATATAATGACTAAGGTGACAAAAAAAACCTCAAGAAAGCAATAACGGAGGAAGTGAGGAGAGACCGAGAGTAAATCTCAGACAGTGTCGTAAAGGCAACTTGTTCCTTTGTGACATTTTCTGCTGATTTTATATACTGTAAACTAAAGCTTGATCCCAAATAGTTGATTACAGTGTACTAATGAGGTGGGTAACTAAATGTGACAAAAAAATTCTGGGATAGAAAAAAAGCATACAATTGCTTCCCCTACCTTTAAGCACAGATTAACAAATTTAATCTTTTAAGAGATTAGATTGAAACGGTGTTATGACTAAGGTGATCTTCCCCCAGTTTGAGTGCACTTGCAGCAGATATTTAAATGCTGCTGAACAGTGCAAAGCCTTCCAGGGGATCATCATAACCTTTATGAGTCCATTTGGAGTTAATTACCTGTGATATAAAAAAAACAGCAAGATGTGATAACACAATATTTTAAAGGTGATGGTAAGGATCAGCTGCATCGATGCAGCATAACAACGGGAGTTGTTATGCTGCAATGACTAATGACTTGTTTTCTGTATTTTCACCACTTTTTCCTTCTTCTGAAGGAAATAAGATACACTGATACAAATATTGTGCTTGATCTACTTAAAAAAATGTTTGCATGAGATTATTATGTAGATCAAGAAAGACTAGTCTTTTTATAAAATACTTAATTTTTTGTATGTAAATAATACATTTTGCAAGTACAGTCAACTTAATTGTGTTAAGTTTACTTTATTTATCAAAATTAAGTTGACTTTACTTGCAAATGAATTTTGTACATACTAAAAATTAAGTAGTTTATACAAAGACTAGTCTTTCTTGATCTACATAAAAATCTCATGCGAAAAAGTTGCCTTAATTTTTTTAAAGTAGATCATGCAAGATATTTTTTACTGTGGTGTTCTACTTAAACAAATAAAGCATGTTTCATCTAAACGTGATCTGCCCAATAGATTAAAATTGTAAAAGGAAAGGTAAATACAACAGGATCTTTGCTTGTTGTTTGTGTGTAGACTAAATTAAAAGATTGCCTGGGATTACATAAATACTGATTGTTAAGGAAAAAATGCACAATGTCTTGTTTTGCAGATTAGGTTCAAAACTAGATGTATTCATGTAAAGCAACAAACTTCATTTTCAATTGTTAAATCACAGATTTAAATACTAAATTTAAATTATATTTACATGCGCTTAGATTTTTTATTTTTTTTTCCAGTGTATTGGGCACAAAACGGAATAATAGACCTGCATCAATTCAGTGAACTTTCACCCACTACCCGCACATACGTGCAGGCGTGTCGGCGTCTTTCACACTTCCTGAAACACGTGTGGGCGATTTCTCCGTCGCGCCTCATTGTGATATTTAAGGCTGATTTATACGCCGTAGCCTACGCCGTACCTACGGCGTAGGCTCTGCGTCGATTTAACGCAGAACCTTTATTCAGGCTTTATCACCGGAGGGGAGGAGAGGCGCACTCAACTCTTCCTCCAGAGGAGCGTCGGAGGAGCGGAGCGGTCTGCCGGCAGATGCTGTCATCACGCAGGAGGCTGTAGAAAACCAACTTCAATATTCACTGGATCAATTGTTCAGTGATAAAGGATTTTCAAGTCGTTTTCACAGGAAGTCAGTTACAAACGCTTTTGCAACATTTGCTGGTAGGTACCTGGCATGTTCATTTTCTTCTTCTTTGATTTATCTGTGTAAGTAAATGTTACAACAGCCATCTTCATCTTAATGTTAAACAGCAGCATTTGAAACATTAATAAAACCCATCAAAGCCCCAATTTAAAGTAAAAACAGGTGTTTTTTTTCATGTCAGCATTGCCTCTTTTTGTCTCTTATTTTATTTCTATGCACTTTGTTTGGTCATTATCATCATAAATATGTTTTGATTCTCTCTTTTGATTTTTTAAAAAAAATTCATTTTACCATTGATTCTCCATTATAGTGCTGCTTCACACTTGGATACAGATGCAGTGGGATTTAGGTGACAAACTCATAGTAAATTAGCAACATTGTCACGCTCAGCTACATCGCTGATGCTCTGATGGCAAATGATGAAGTCTTACTAAATCCTATTGAGACATTAAGTATTTTGCTGTAAGCAATAACTCCATCCTCAATCATACTAATCAGAAAGAAAAAAAGAAAGTCGTGTGCTAAATCCCTGAAACACTGAGTTCATGTAATTAGTTTTGATAATGTGCTTGTGCTCTGAATAACACATTAATAACTGCAAGATGGCGACTTTCTGTTCCAGGTGAAGATGTGCTCCTGTTTCCACAGAAGATACAAGCTGTTTGAATGCTTGTTTACATGCAAACAGACAACAATATTTGAAGAAGTGACATTTGGCACGATGCATCACACAGCATGACCAGTCTTCACTTAAATCGATGGAACAAGTTGTTCTCAAATCCAGGTTTTCTAAACTAACAAAAGATTGTTATTGAAATCATGGCTGAGTCAAATATCAGCCATATGACAGCAGCTTCTACAGAGATGGAGGATAACCTCCCAGATGGCAAGTTGGATCAGTATCTGGACGGCTATGATATGGACTATGGCATCCCTCCTGATGAGATCCCAGACACAACACAGGGTCAAGCCTTCTTCGTGGCCACAATTGTTATTGCCATTGTCCTCGTGTGCATCATGCTTGTTTGCGGGTTGGGAAACTTCATATTCATTGCCACACTGACACGCTACAAAAAGCTTCGCAATCTCACCAACCTGCTCATTGCTAATCTGGCGATTTCAGACTTTATTGTGGCAGTGGTGTGCTGCCCGTTCCTGGTGGACTACTATGTGGTAAAACAGCTTTCCTGGGATCACGGACTGGTGCTGTGTGCATCTGTTAATTACCTCAGGACCGTGTCCCTCTACGTGTCCACAAACGCATTGCTTGCCATTGCAGTTGACAGGTGAGTATGTTAAACCTTTTAAAATCTCAACGTTTGTGTCCTATTTTTCCATATAGTTGAGTGCACATGTTCTTCTTCTTGTGAAAACCCTCCCACTGCATCTACCAAGGTTTGTATCGACAAAACTTAACCACAGTATTATTTTTGAATCAATATCCTTTCCACAAAGAACCAGAGAAAAACAAGCTCAACATATTTGTATGCAGCTTTAGCTGAAAATGACAAGGCAGCAAATTATTTGTGCAACCTTTGGTTGGCTTTGTTAATAAAACATTTCAGTTTTTCTCCATCATTCTTAATCTATGAGATTTTGAGCAACTAAGACAATGATCCAAGGCTTTTTCACTAATCTGGTTGGGAGATATGCAACCTATCTTATTTACATAACAATAGCAGGTGCCAATATTTTTGTTTTGGGCTGATAAATGACAGTTGTAAAGGCAGTTTTAAAGAATATTCATAAACCTGTCATGTTTGTTTTGGATTTTGATAAAATCACCAGCTGGTTGCTAAGGTTTCAGACACTTAAAGTGAGAAGAAAAAAAAAAACAAGAACAGGAGTAACTGCATGATCATTGAAAAGCATATGATTAATTGCGTAACACATGAGGTCCGAGAGATCTTACAGGGTGATACTGTCGTAATAAATCTTTAGATCATGATTAGTGCAGTGATTAATATCTGTGAAAGGAAAGGCCACTTCCTTTAAAATATTTTCCTGATGAGCTGGCATTAAGATTTGTCATTTTTGTTTTCTTATTGCACTTTAGTTGTCAAGTGCGGTTATCTCAAAGTGAAGGTGCATGACTATATACTCAGTATATAAGGTGGTCCTCACTGTGTAATGGTTAAACTTTCCGCACCATATCTGACTAATTACTACGGAAATATTCACCCAATTTTCTATCTAAAGTGAAATATATTCCTATAAGAAGTTCTACAGAGAACAATGACTAAGTACATACACCAGACTATCAGTTTGTGCAGAGGGCCATTTTGTTCTCTCCATCACTGCTGTATACTTCAATAACCTGTTGCAACTGGGATACTTCTTAAATGTCACTTTCTCAAAATGTCATGACATTGTAGTCCTACATGTAATAATTTCATTGTTTGTGTACACAAACAAAAAAAGAAAAGTAATTTTAAAATCCAAGAAAAGGTTTCAGCTAATTACATTTCATGTCATTTTCAGAAAAGGCTGGGAGAAAAAGTGCAGTAAGTTTTTAGATCCTTCATAATAGATGATAGTAGTGTAGATATTTCTGTTTGATCATTTTTAGGACATTTAAAAGCTCATTCAGCCTCAGAGGTACCCATCAGAGCTTCAGTTCCCTCCTTGTTTTCTAGGCATCATTAGCTTTTTTATGTCGGATGCAAAGCACTAAGTCACAGCGGGATATCCAAACTGCTCAAAACCAAATCTGTGTTTGATGCAGTCTCTTTATTTTTTAAAACATAATAAGAATTTCAGATTATTGTACGTGAGGGGAAACCCAAAAGCAGCGTATCACTCTTCAGCACTGACATTTATGAAATCCCCAAAGTAAGCGCAGTACCATATTGGTACTATTATAGGTTTTGAAGTGAACAAGGTGCAAGATTAAAAAATGTTGTTCATTCCCACTAAAGACGCTCTCACACGAATCGCTCCTCTTTGTAGTGTAAACTGGCAGTATATTTCAGTAAACACTTCCAGAGCTCTGATTTATTACTTATCACAATTAAAGATTTGTGTTTTTCAAACTTTAGCTAACGCTTCAAAGGACGTATAAAAATGAGCCTTGATTTAATCTAGATATTTATTACCCATCAAAGTGCAGCATGTTTGAAGTTGATGTCTGTCTTCAGGCATGCCTCACACATCAATGGCTTGAGCAGAAATATTAGATGTGCCATTTTCTTAATGTGTAAGAACACACACATGTGTCCACTGAGTTCAAGAACACCCACACTGGTGTTTAGAAACAATGCTGAGAAAGAACCAGTGGAGCAGTTATGTACCAAAACCAAAGGCATGTAAAGCTAATAAATAAGCTGTTGAAAATAGTAAAACACAGCCAAGGGACATGATATTTTCCTCAGTATGTGGAAGACTACAAAGTAATAAGAGTTTAAAGAGAATTAAAACAGGCTTCACACTAGTGGCAAGAAACATCTGAATTATTTATTGTCCTGCTCCATAACAGATGTGACCATTCTAAACCTCTTATCTTAAAATGGGATTTATCAGTATCACCTTTTTTATTTTCTATTTATTTTTTCTTTGCCCCAAAGTGGACAAAAAAGATGATTAGATGTTGTTAAGTCAGATTTAGAAAGTGAGAAATGATAAAGAAACTTGCTATTAGGAAAATATTTCTATTTCAAAACGATATGCTTAAAAGATCACTTTAAGACTTCTTCCTGTATAAGAATCGTGTTAAAGGCAAAAGCAAAGACCATTTATGTCCTCCAGACATCAGAGCTTTCAGCGTTATGAGGGCCTTTATGTATGACAGAACACAGCTGCAATCTGGTCAGTCTTACTACATGTTTCTGTTCTTAACATGCTCCAATGATTTTTTTTTTTTAAAAAAGGCACCAATGTCAATACATAGTTTCAAACTGGATGGTTTGTATCTAGTCGCTTTATCCTTAGCACCCTATGGTGCTGTGACTTTTCTGCACTGTTGAATTCTGCAGAATCATTGTAAATATTTTAATTAAGCGTTGTACGTTTCAATACTAATTAAAGCATCTGGTATGAAAACAGCATTCAAATAGACTTAAAAGACCTCAAAGCATTTCACAAAAATGTGAGCCACATACACAGATGAATGTAGGAAAAAATTACAGCAGTAATAGAAGAATTATAAGCTTGGATTGCTGGATATTATGTTTAAGGGAGACACAGATGACTCAGAACAAATACTGGATGATGAACTTGTTTATTTTGAGATTATTATTAGGAGTGTCAAATTAGCACGTTAATTGTGATTAATTAATTATAGGCATGTTTAGCGCCTTATGTTTTTTAATCGCATTATTATCTCTAACTTTACTTTTTCTGTTTATTATAAAGTTTACTTTATTATGAAATCTGTGTTTGTGCGGTGGGCTCCTGGAAGAGTTGCTGGGGGGGCATTGGTCAGTCACACATTGATTGGCTGTCCCTGCGTGTGGGCGTGTTTAGCTACGCTGGTAGACTCCCATTGTAGCTGGACAGGCCTGGGGAGGAACGGTGAGTAGTGGAGAAGAGAAGTGAACATGGAGGAACATGTGAAAGTTGTCGGTCCAGTGAATGGGGAATTTACATTTCTAAGACGACCCGACGCCACTATTCATAAAGGTAGAGTAATGTGTAAAAACAGAAGCTAAAGATCTAGGCACTCGAGACGAGGTGGATAAAAAGGTAAAAAAGCCTTTATTAGAAGAGGGCTGCCAACATGTTTCGGCCTATCTGGCCTTCATCAGGGCAAAAGCAATACAGAGGAAAGGAACCCGTATAAATAACCACAGGTGTGGTAATGAGCACAGGTGAAAACAATCACTCATCAAGGCGAAAACACAAGTGAACCATATAGCAACATTTTAAGGTGGTATGGGGAGTTAAACTCATCACTCCCCATGTTGGCAGCCCTCTTCTAATAAAGGCTTTTTTACCTTTTTATCCACCTCGTCTCGAGTGCCTGGATCTTTAGCTTCTATTTTTCCACATTGTTTCCCAGGTACGATCCAAGAGCACCATTTTACAGCCGTCACACCCTAACGAGCACCTGGTCGACTCTTTTTCTATTGTAGAGTAATGTGTGTTCTGTGTGGAAAGGACTTTTCTCACCACCGAAGCAGCTCAAGTTTAGTCACATAAACGCAAAGCACCCGGTTCGCGAGCGCAGCCACCGCTAACGTTAGCAGCAACGATGTTGCCACAGCAACGCTCTTCCCCAAACTAGACTCGAGGAGAGCACAACGCGCATGCGCACGTCTGCAACCGAGAGAATGTTAAATTTTCTTGCCACGGGGATGTAAATGGCTAGGACTGCATCTGTTCAAGTCTGTTAAAAAAATAAATAAATTACTTTATAAAGCCACTTTTTTTGTTATAAATCAATCTTTTGATCTGCCACAATAATGTAATGAATTTAAAGTAAAACCCCTCAAGTTGAGGGGTTTTCTCAGTAATCTTTAGGTGAGATTAAAAAAGAGATTAATCAGATTAATTAATTATAGGTGTTAATTAATTAATCTCAATTTTTTAATCGCTTGGCAGCACTAATTATTATGGAGGTATGTTGTAAAAGCTAATAAATCAATTTAAAATCTTTTTTTTTGTTACAAAAAACACAGCACTGGAGTTACTTCTTAGCTATATAAAACATTGTTTTATTTTATAGTGATTTTCTTTAATTGTATTCTTTGTTTTGGTTGGTATTATGAGTAATCTTTGCTTTATCAGCTACAGCTATGCCATGAATTGCCTTTGCAGACCGACAATTAGAATGGATATTTCTGAATGTATAGGATTAAATCAGGGTTGCCAGAATATTTGATATGATTAAACGACTACGGCTATAAATGACAACCTACTTTCAAAGACAGAAAATAACTCGGCTGGCCATTTAGAGGTGTTAATTTAATTCATGCCTGAAAGAGCCCCTCTTGTCTGTGAAAGCGCTTTACCTACTTGATCCTTTCTGAACTTGTTTCGTGAATGTTTAAAAATCGCATGTTCAGGGTTTGGTGAGTATTGATGAAAGTCTGAGGGACTCTGATGGTTTCTATCGATTATTTTCCTGGCATGCTCAACAATATTGCAAAAGGCTTTAGGCATCCCTCCTGTTTTGTTTTGAAAACGTGTAATTCTCTAAACATCACAGCAGCACCAACTTCTAGAGAGCTCTATTATTCCACAGTACAGCTTGTATCACCCCTTAGTGTCAAATGCAGCACAGCTGCAGACGCAGTTTTTGATGCTGTCTTATAGACAGAGAAAACCGGGACAGGTAATCGCTTCTTATTTTTTCTTATTTGATGGCGTTATTGGCACTGCCTTGATTTTGTTGTCAGATTTTAATGCTTAAACTCAACAAATTATTGATCCATTGTCCTCAATTTGCATTAACTCAATTTGAATGATTCTCAGTGAAAGACAGTGAAAGTCACCAGGCTGTCTATACTGATGATGATGGTGATATTTATAGCTTTCCAGAGTTCTCTTGAAACCAGAAGGTAATCCTATTGCATGTTTCCATTGTGCTCCTGAATTATTTGGATTATGAAGAATCCAAATAATTTGAATTATAAAGCAATAATATTTGGATTATGAAGACTCCAAATAGCCAAAATCAACATCTGTTTTTTTGAAAACGACAACCAAGAAAGACAAAGCTCGGTAAACTATCCGTCCTTCTTAGCTCTTCTACCAGATGACAGCCGTTAAAAAATTTGTATATGCACATTTTAAACAGGCAATCTTTATGATATACATTTTGATACTCAATGCTAACAAGACAGAGCCTCAGTATAATCAAATTGCCTGCTTCATCTGCTCAACAAATGAAACACATATGTTATTGAGTAAGAATTAAAAAAAGGAAGATGAGACACAGAAACACTAAAAGAAGCAATTAGGTTGCCTATCTTATTAGGAAACCTGAGCACATAAAGTGATGACGGCATCTTCTCCCACAGGGTAATGGGCAAAAAAACTCCAGAAGTTACACATGACTGCAATGTCCATAAATATTCAGAAATTTGCTTCAGGTTTCATTGCGCAATGAGAATGTTGTTTATTCTGAGCTTAATTGTAACAGATAACTGGATAATTTATAAAAAGCCTGCCAAAGTACAGTCATTATTTGAAATCACAGAACAAGCAACAGACTACTGAACAATGCTTAATTTGGAGAATCCCTAGGCCTGCTGTCATGCAAGTGGGTGTTAGTTTGTCTACTTTTTTCTGCCCTATATATGAACCGGCAGTGCAGGTTGCATAAATACACTCTTTGTTAATGCATGTGTGTCAATGCTGTAATGTCTGCAGCACACCAAAAAGAACCGTGATCATTTATTGAAACTACAACAGGTACATTCAAAGGATACAAAGAGTATTTTAATTAAATGTATGGCAACGTTCATACTTTTCTTGACATATATAAATTCTTCATGTGTTTACTTAAGTCTATAAATGCTGTTGATACAAAAAAAGGTAAAATTAAATAAAAATCTGTGAAAGATTTTTCACACATAATGGAGCTAGGGAAAACTAAAAGGTGAAAGTTGAAATAAATCACGTGAGAAAACTGTTTAGTGTTACTATTACATATACTAAAAGAAAAAAACCACTAAGATTAAAAAAAAAAGAACAAAAAAAATTAATTTCACACGCTTAGTAGAGTCAACAAGCCATCTATCATATCAAATCTTTGTCAATCTTCGCTGAATGGTTATATAGGATTGGGCATTTAGGACGTCTCTTAAAATGACCTCATACCAAAATAAAATATCACAGAATAACGGAGCGTTGTGTATTGAACTTTAATCTTGCATGTGCAGCTGGTGGCCATTTGATGAATATATGGTGCTGCTCACACAGCACTCAAAGTGCTTAAAACTTAAAAATGCTGCTCGATGTCATTGTTTCACAGGTGTATTTGCTGCTTCCTCAATAATACATCATTTTGTCTGTGTCTATCCAGATACATGGCCATAGTCCATCCTCTGAGGCCACGTATGAAGTACCAAACTGCTTATTGCCTAATAACCGGAGTGTGGATTGTTCCCATTCTCATCTCTATTCCATCTGCCTACTTTGCTTCTGAGACCACGTACCCTCACGGCGGCACCACCCCGACCACCCACAAAGTGTTCTGTGCCCAGATATGGCCTGTGGACCAGCAGGCCTACTATCGGTCCTACTTCCTGTTCGTCTTTGCCGTGGAGTTCGTTGGACCCGTGATCGTCATGGCAATGTGCTACACCCACATTTCCCGTGAGCTCTGGTTCAAAAATGTCCCAGGTTTCCAGACGGAGCAGATAAGAAAGAGATTGCGTTGTCGCCGCAAGACAGTGATGGTGCTCATTGGGATTTTGACAGCATACATCCTGTGCTGGGCACCGTACTACGGCTTCACAATCCTGCGTGACTTCCATCCAACACTGATCTCCCGCCAGAAGAACTCGCTGGTGGCTTTTTACATCATTGAGTGCATTGCCATGAGCAACAGCATGATAAATACCTTCTGCTTTGTAAGTGTCAAGAATAACACAGTTAAGTACCTGAAGAAGATGGTACTCCTGCGCTGGAAGTCAACGTATGTCCCCACTAAGACAGTGGATGAAATGGATATGAGGACATCTTCCATGCCTGTTACCGAGGAGATCGAATGCATTCATCTGAGGTGAGGAGAATACATTGTAGTCAAGCAGTGATTGAGATCTAGATGTGTAATTTTTCCCACTTTGTGGAAAGAAATCAAAATTTCTCAACCACAGGAATACTTTCAACTTTGGCTGAGAGATTATTTTGCATGGTCAGGGGGTCACATAAAAAAAAAAGTCTTGTATAATGAGAATGTGATTGTTGTGTCATCAGTACGGTCTCTGTAAAGGGTGCATTGTTAAATTGATTAATATCTGCATATTTGAATGGTATTATTCTGAATTCCTGTGATTAGTGGCTCCTAACTCCGTCTATAACGCTACTCTTTGTATTGTTTGCATCTGTGATTTTCAGTAAGGTCAAATATCTCTTGATACCAACTTTAAATTAAAATATTTGTGTCTCTTTGTGCATCTAATTACATATTGAGTAATTAATGATAATTAATAACTGGTAAGATGAAGACAATACATGTTTCTATGTTTTTTGAATGTATTAAATGTAATGTTTTCCATAGTTATTTGTGCATGTTTTCATTATAGATGAATATGTTTTGTTGTCCTGATCTTAATAAACAATGTCACACCAGAAAGAAAGGTTGTTTTTTTTTCTCTATTTTTTATCATATGTAAAATACACAAAATGTTAAATTACGTTCATCCTAGTTCATTCACTTAATTTACTTAGCATTCATTTTCAACAAATGTCACCACACACTGCATTAAAGTTCTGTCCAATTCTAGTTGAATACTGTCCAGTTCAATCTATAATCTTATTATATTCCATTTAAATGGTGTTAATTGAATTAACCTGGCCATTTGCTTTGTGAAAATTCTCTGTGCTGAAATGGGTGTGCCTCTCATTCAATTTCCAGCCATACAACATGTACCAAACAGATCCGGACAGGGTGAAAGTGGGCTTTAAGCAATGACTCGTACAGGAGAGTCCAAACACTGTTATTCAGAACAACCAGGACATCTGGAGGAGTGCTAATTACACCTTTGAACAACAACTGACAACAGTCATTCACAAGCTTTCATACCCAACCACATTGCCTGGTTGTCTTTCTGCCAACATCACGTGAATTATATCTCTGATTGGGACGTATGCCTATCCGCTTGTGTCCACAGGTAGTTTCTACTGTGCCTATTGGTGCTGTCCCCTGAAAATCAAAGTTGAACCCAGGGGAACCGGAAAAAATGATGATGGCATGCCAGGCAGAGCACTTTAGCTAAGGAATCACATTTTTACTCAGAGCATGCATGAGCTGGCAGGCAACACCTTACAAGGACACGCAAGAGCCACAACACAGGAGGTGTTTAAAAGATGTTCTCACAACTATGATGGGAAGAAACAGAAGCCAAAATAAAAACCTATTTTTGTGGCTTCTAAATACTGAAAGTTTGTGTTTGTATCTACGTTGTGGATAAATTATACATGAACAGAGCATGACATTAAGAATTCTTAAAAAGTCCTAAACAGGAATAGGTAAATTATATATATAAATGCCAAACCCCAAGGTTTTGTATCAGTCTTCCTTTCTTCCGAGATGTGAGTCATGCTGTGACGTTTCATTTTAAATTTATTCTTGAATATGTATCAACAGTGCTCATGAATTTCAAATATCTCTATCTGCATGTGTCTGAATGAAAGGAGCAAGATCATCTCTTTCTTTCCTTTAGAAGATATTTCCGGAACTTTGTTGGAACTGATGAGTTCTGTGGTGGTGTCAGAAATGCAAATCCCAGATATTAGAGTTATAAAACTCCCAAAGTACCACTATATGTTCATGTACTTTTAAGAGTTGTGAGGTTTTAAATGTGCCAGTGTTGCATGCATCTAAAATGTAGACCATGTCTAAGCTAGTTTACTCTCCTCTATCATAAGTCATAGTTGTGAGATATTAAACTCCATCATGTTTGCTAATATTTGGATTTGATTATTCAGTATGGATCGGAGGCCATCTTCATAGTTTTGGAATCTGCTGGTGTCACTTTCCCAGTTAGGGGTCGAAACTCTCAGTGCTGCCACTGACATAACTGCTGCCTTCACTTTAGAGATTATCTTGGCTTTCTCGTGATGATTTTCTACATTTATCATCACTTTATTTTGTAGTTTGAAAAGCAGCACAAAGTCTGGTGGGTTAGCAGTCACCCTGAGATCCCCGAGCAGAGGCCTGTTGATGATCCCATGGGCCCGATTTAAAATAAAAGCGGATGGAGCATTGACAATCAGGTCACCACAGCTGTGAAGTACTTTGCCCAAGGAAAGAATGTAGGATCAGCTGAATCCATGATTTTTGTTTTTTTCTTCAACTTTCTTCTTAAACATATATTTATTTACAAGCCTTCAGCAAGAACAGGGCAGATAAAAATAATGCAGGTCAAAGAAAAATATACACTTAAGAGCTATAAAGTATTTAAAAAATAGAGAAAAGAAAGTTGATTTTTTTACCACTGTTATACAACTGTTAACTATATAACTTTAATACTTTAATACTTTCGACTTTAATACAGATGTCATATTAAAACAAAGGTTTTATACTATTTTTATTATTATTATTATTATTATTATTATTATTATTATTATTATTATTATTATTATTATTATTATTATTATTATTATTGTCACATACTAGAGGACAATGCTTGCTCCTGGCACCCAAGCCCCCTTTTGTGATGAGATAAAAATAAATAAATTAAAAAATGTCTTAATTTGTAAAATATAGATGCATGCACAATATTTTACATTCACAGAGCTGCATAAAAAAAAATCCCTTTTTCCATTCAAAAGTTCATATCACTTGAACAAGCCCACTGTAGTGTGTTAAACCAAAAGGCAATAAAGGGGCAGCTGGAAATATTGATTCATATGATCTCAGAGAAAATACTTTCAGCTGCAGTCTAATTCACAGAAAAGAGAGCATGTCTAAAAGGAGCTCATTCAGGTAGCACATGTTGTATCTCAACAAAAACACCAGAGACCTGCAGTATTTGACTTGACTGAGGTATCTGATTGAAGATTTTGCTACAATATTGTTTTTTGAAAGCTTCAGTGTGTGGTGCATTTGGATGTACACTGACTCCACTATTTGACCGGGACTAAGAACTGGCTTGCCAGCTTTCCACCGGGTATGTTGCACCTGCACCCCTTCCAATAAAGTCTTTTTTCATGAGGGTGTAAGGGTAACAGACCATTTACAGGCCTTAAGTAGGTGTCATTTTTAGAAGTGAAAAGCCTCCTGCAGGTGACCTTGACATTTAACTCAGTAATCTGAAAGTAAATTGAGTATGTTTATCGATGCAGCAATCTTGGAACAGCTGAGCATTTTAATTACTTGGTATAAAGGGTGGAGGGGGGTCAGGTCACTGAACAGGAAGGCGGGATGCTGCCCTTCTATGCAGTTCTTGCATTTCTGTCCTCAGCAAAGCATATATTCAAAACCTATTCTTGTTAATTTTATTCATTTGCTTAAGTGTCTGGTTTCATAAGATTAAAAAAAAAAAAAAATCGAATTAAAAGGTACCTTAGTGTCCACTGTCAACATTGACATGTACAGACAGTTCAATAGGCTGTAGCTCTGGATTGTAGATTTATAAGATTGTAATAATGATAATAATGATAAAAGCTGTTAGGCTAAGACATTATTATTATTCATATTATTCATATAGTGTGATGTAAGTTTGAGGAAATATTTTGAAACTAAAAGTGACGACTGTATAGGGGAGGAATATTTGGAACCTCATCAGGAACATTTATATAAAGCCACAAGCTGATGCAGAAGGCTTGAAATGTTGTACTGTATGTGGTGTGGAAGACAAATGTTGACCTGTACTGTCTTCCAGCTTCATTCCACAGTGGAATTTGTTTATTATTATTTATTCTTTAGTAAAAAAAAGTGCTTAACAAAAAAATGTGATTGGATTGGAAGAAGTGTCACACTTACTACTCTCTGAGGAGGTTAGTCATACCTCTCTTTAGGCACGTTTCCACGAGCAGGAGCTCAGCGAAAACGTGCCAGACAGGAACCTCTTCCTCTTCAGACCTTTCAGGCAACGTGTTTCCATTACACTGTAGTGCCACACAAGAACCTTTGACTGAACAAGTCCTGCCATGAGGTGGCAATGATGTACATTTTTTTCTGCTAGCAGCATAAAAGGAGGTAAAAAAGATGAATGCAGCAAAAGAAGAAAGAGAAAAAGAAGAAACACATAAACAAATGATACTTGCATTTTTGTGAGATTAAAAGAAACTACCCATCCGACCTATACATTTGCATAATATGCAAACAAGACCTGAACCGCCAGTCCATCTTTTTTCTTGGCATCTCCAACTTCATCAAATGTAGCAAAATATTTCTGGTCCAAATGGTTCAAATGAGTTGTGTTCACATACATTAATGTTCACATGAGATTGCTGAACGTAATCCAGAAATCCTGATTAGCAGAGACCCCCCACCAAGATGATCCTGTTGGCCCACCTGAGTACCTTTCCTACTACGGGAACTTTTTTTTGCCTCATAAAGGTTTCTGGAAGTCCCACTAGTGGAAACACGCCTCTTGTTTGATAGGTGGGGTCTCAATTAAGATGTTGATGATGTGACATATGCAAATTTTCTCAGAGCCTGTTGTTTGAGGCTATGAAATGTTTACTTTGCCTTGATCGGGATCAGTGCTTATTGTCCCCATTAGTCTCTGTGCTTTCATCCCTGTAAAGCCTTCAAGGCCCCGGGCCAAAGCCTTGGCTAGTACAAGAGCTTTTATTTTCTATGTAATGCAGTTTCCTCAACGAAAATGCTATTACATAGGGTGGATCAGCATTTTCAAACCTTTATTGTTACTCAACAGGCTGTGCAGCCTGTCATTGCTTTGATTCAGTGTTCTTTATCTTTGTTAATTCAACTGCTCTGCCATCATCCATTCTATAAGTAAGTTATTTGTTTTCTACCAAACTACCAAAGAGTAAATACAGTAATTATTATGACAAACATATAATTAGACAAGGTTATATGTTTGAATGTGTCAGTGAAGTTGTAAAGGTAACAGAATTAATGTAATAAAAGTGGTGGTGATATTTCCTTTCTTTTGAAAGCTGTTTACATTCTGACCCTTTTTTGGGCAATACTAATTTCTGTGAAATGAGAAGCTTAAATGTGCATCCTTCTTACCTTAACTATCCCTACTGCAGAATAAAGGCTGGTAGGTGTAGAACAAGCTTTCCCTTAAATGGTTGACAGGTTTTACTGCCTGCACAAGCACATCAGCACAATGATTCTGTCCAGTAAGCTACTTTTGACATTAACAAGGCATTGCTGCTTTTCTTTTCTCCTCCTTACTAAATGTCCCTGCATTGCACTATAGAAGACTTTTTATCCATTTTCAGTCATATTAAAAGCCTACTGGTTCCTCAAACCAGAATTGGTTCTCAATAAACAAGCACTAAAAAGTTAGAACATCTTTTAAAGTGTACAATTATTTTAATAATACTGCCCTATCAAAGACCGTGCTCAGGGTCTTGTATAGCTAGTTAAAATTCATTAACCTAGTTGTTTTATTAATCTAGCCAATAGATTATATTAGCCAGCAGCGTAATATCTTCTATTGGCTAATGCTGACTACTTAAACCAAGTTTAAATTCATATATGGAATTGACAAGATAGACCAGCCTCTCCAACACGGATGAGTGCAGTGGTTGTTTTGTAGTAGTTGTAAAACATTGTTCCTGGGGTCCTTGTAGTACTAATCCCAGGTATCCTAAGAGAAGAGCACCAGACACAAAGTTATAACTTTAGATCTTTTACTAGGTAATTAGCAGTATCATGTCTTCATAACTTCAGATCTAGTGGTACATAGCTCATAGCAGCCATTGAAGTTATTTTGTGCTATAACTTCAGATCTATTACTTGCTCTGTAGCAAATCTGAAGATTTATGGTTCAGTATATTTTAACTTCTGCCTTTCCAAATGATTCAAATTAATAGTAAGTTAATTTACTATTAACCTGTGGTGAGCAGTATTGATCCATTATGTATACATCTTTCACTGCGAAAACATTAAGATGAGATCTATTTTAAAGGGGACATATTATGGCATCTAATACCTATTTTAAATGGGCCTTGAATGTCTTAAAAACAAGCTTTTGATTGTTTTTGCTAAATAAATTAGAAATTCAGTCTCTAAGCCATGTCTTTATCATCCCAGTTTCTAACCTCCATCTCTATGTGGGATTCTGAGTGGGCGGGCGCTATGATAATGAGGCTCTGTGCTGATTGGCTGCCTGAATGACGCGATACACCGCTACGAAAAAATGGCGGAAGCTCTGGCTGGCTGAGTTAGTTGTGGGCGTGGTTTCACGCATCGCTCCAGTCGTGACGTCACGGCAGGAGCAGAATCTGAACGGCTCATAGAAGTCACATGACATTGGATGGCTCATCCGGGCGGCTGTAGAATTTGGTTGCTTTCCTCCTTCTCTGAGTTGGCAGGGTGAGGGGAGACCACTTTATATATGTTAAAGCAAGAAAAAACGTGTTTTTCATAATAGGTCCCCTTTAATATTTTATACATAAGGGTTAGGGTTAGGTGAGGAACATTCAAAATTCTATTCCATATTTACGAACCCACTTCCGGCTAAACACGATGGACATTTTGGATTTCTGAAAGCAGCCCTGCAGATAATGTGGTGGGGTTCAGCTGAAGGAGCTCGGAAGAAAGCTAACTTTGATGAACATGCAAGTGGGCTTGCTGCTGAGCAACACGGCTGTGCTACGTGCGGAGGAAAATGGGCTTCAAAACTGGTCTTCAAAAACCAATGGGTCACGTGACTGCATACTTCGTTCATTGTTAAATATAGTCAATGCATAAGACTTAGCACTGTCATGACTTCTGAGCATAGCTTCTGAGCTGTGAATAAAAACCTCACAGAGCATGATATCCAGGTTGGTAAGCCGACTGCAAAAGATCTAACCCCTCAGCAGGAGGAGAAATAAATGTCAATTTTTCTGTGTGAGTGCAAATATCCGGATGTAGATTCTTTTTCTATAAATATTATCATTTTTAGGATGTAGTCCATGTTTTTTTCATTCACGTCTCCTATTTCAGTCGCAGTCCCACCAGCATGTCTACATGTGATACCAACAAAAGAGCGTGTACATTCAACTGTATGCTGATGGTGATATAAAACACTACCACATTTAGAGCATAGGTTTGTTAGCAGGGCTCAGACAATCGTAAAACATATCTTTTTATTTTCAGTTTCATATCAACCCAAATCCCGCTCTTCATGTGATCTCCTCATCTTTTTTTGTACGGCTTTGTATTTTGAGTTATATTTCATAGCAGTAATGCTATAATGAGCACACACTGTTCATACCCCACCCCCACACATGTCAAATGTCACACAATCCCTGTCTGTGTCATAAGCAAAGAGAGGGGAAACAAGCTCTATAGATCAAAACCCCGGTCAGGTCTTGCCAGGAGCCAGTGTATTCAGCAGACAAATAACAGTCAAATGAAAAACTTCTTCTCTTGGGTAACGATTTGATGCAGACTTTGTATTTTTCCACCCTCACTTGGCCTACAGCTTTGCAGACAGAAGACATTCGTTGACAGAAATTCATTAGCTGGTCATGAGTAATTGTTCTGATTTAAAACTTAGATTGTGCTCTCTGGAGAACAATTTGGTTTGATCAATACTATTCCTTTAAGAGTTTAAATGAAGATGAGTATGTGTCTAGTGACCTTTAATATACTGGGTACCAGTAATCTCTTAAAAGCAGTATGAGGTCCATGAGGTCCATGGGAAAATGGGGTGTGTGTTCGTGGGTGTGTTTCTGTGTGTGTGTGGGGGGGGGGGGGGCAAAGCAATAAAGATATATTTAATTTGATTGACTGACAGTCAACCCAGCCAATGGCAAGTCATTATCACGTCCTCATCCATACCTGTCAAGCTACCCAAGCAATCAGTAATTTGTATTAACCCAGCGTTAGATAGACACAGGGGTGGACTGGCCATCGGGCATACCGGGCATTTGCCCGGTGGGCCGATGGTGATTTTGGGCCTGCCCGGGCCAAAAAAAAAATAAACATTTTTTTTTTTTTTTTTTTTTTTTGGGCCGGCCCGGCCCAACAAAATCACCATCGGCCGGCCCTATTTTGGGCTGGCCGATTTTTTTTTTTTTTTTTGGCCCGGGCAGGCCCATCGGCCCATTTGATTTTGTTTTTTACCTGACAACAACTGGTACCACTGGCCGATTGGTTATGATGAGTTAGATTGGTTATGGGCTGAAGCCTCGCGCCCCAAGGGGGCCTCGCGCCCCAAGGGGCCTCGCGCCGCTATGGGCCGTTTTTTTTTTTTTTTTTTCAAAAAAAAAAAATTTTCAAATTTTTTTTTCGTTTTTTCCCTTATAAATATCAACAGTCACGTTCCATTACAGACCTAAATGTGTACTAGTCTGTGCATATCAATAAATATATGTGCAATGATGCGCGTGTCTGTTGTTCAGTACAACTGCGTCAGACCAAGCGCAGACACAAGCTGCTCTGATCCAGACGGGTGGAGTTGGAACAAACTGTCACACAATGTCGAGAGAACGAGACAGAATCAGGAAATTTCCATCAGGGGATGAAAAAAGAAAAAAAACTAAAGAAAATGGAAGAGTTTAATGCCTCTCTGAAAGGCTCGTTTGATAAATTTGTTACAAAAATCACCGATCCAACCGGGTCTCAAGCAGCCTTGGGGCCCCGCGTCGAGGCAAGCCAAATGATGAGGAGGCAGGGGAAGTTATCCAGTATTTTGCTAATTGGAGAGTTAAAATTGCGCATATAGACACCCGATCCGACCCGAAAAACCCAAAAAATTTCGCGAGGGCCCCCCCCGGTCATTACGCACAGGGCCTCGCAAGTCTCCCAGGTAGCTCTGGCTGGAGTAGTCACAACATTAGAGCGCGTGGCTTATTATTGATATTATTATTTATACTATTTGAAGAATGATGAGTTCATATTCAATATCTTATATATTCTATAAAACTAAATTAGCAACTCCAAATTTAAGTTGCTTTTTTGACAGGGACAGTCGTGTTTGGATTCCTGATTGTCACTAAATTTGAATAATGCTGTGATTAATAGTGGGTGGGTGAAATAATACATCAATCTTTTTGGAGAAATGTTTACCTACAGTGATGCCATCGCAGCAAAGACTTTCTGTATATATACATATATTGGAAGAACCCACTGTTTAGGCAATTCATGGTCATTAGTTAGTAAAAACAGAGGCAGCGCTGCATTCCCCCTGTTTAAAATGGTCAAATATGATGATATCAGCCTGAAAATCACAGGACTTATCTGTGGTGGTGAAAGAAGTCAGCAGTATGAATTTGAAAGATGTGTGAGCATCCCTTCATGATAAACAGAGGGGGAACGCATTCTGACAGCAGTATTTCACGCTGTCAGTATGCGTTCCCCCTGTTTAAAATGGGTTAATATATCATTGTAGATATCTGAAATGTTCTTTTTGACTTTTGACTAGGAAGAATTGAATTACAGATATCTGCAACACATATCCAGTCTAGCTATTAAATGTTAAAACGGCTTGGCATACAAGTTTGCTGGTCTACTCAGAAACAGTACTAAGTACATCTATAACGGGACTGGGGGGGATGGTGTAGGTTTAGGTTTATTAGACAAGAACATACACACCAACAAGACAGTGTACAAGCGGTGTCACAAGAACGTTTGTTTTCATTAATAGGCTTCATTTTCTTTCCATCAATACCTGGTGGGCCAGTCTAGGCTCAAAATGCCCGGGCCGATTTTTTGTCCCAGTCCAGCCCTGGATAGACACGACAGTCATGTTATTTTTAAATGTGAAGCCATAGTAATTTTGGATTTTGCCAACACGTATTCTGCTGAAAACATTTGCTGGCAGCTCTGCAGTTATTTAGATGGGGATCAGTTAGTGAATCTGATAGGGAAAGCTAACTTTGATTGACATAGTTTAGGCGTTTTTAGATTGGATCCCGCTAATATCGCTGGATGATGAACGTGTGTTTAACGTGAGTTGGTAATGTAAATGCAAGGCGCATTATTTGTCACCTCAGGCCTGAAGGCGAGTTGAGTGGAGGGAAGGCGAGTCGGGACGCATTATCTGCGAAACAAAACGTAACCTGTGTGGCCGTGTAGAATGAAAAATAACCCCCTACATCAGCAGGATTTATATGCCATCAGACGGGTGTAATTTTCAAAACGAGGAAGGATGAACATCAGGATGAGCACACGACACGCTAGATCCTGTCACATTTTTCAGTTGGTCACAGTTTTGGTGTTTAAGTTCCTGTTTTCTTTTGAAACCCCATGTCTTTGTGTTTCAGTTTTGTCTTAACTTCCCTTGTTCCCATCGTCCCTGATCGTCTGCACCTGTGTCTCGTCAAGCCTTCTTTGTATATCTTGTCTTGTCTTGCCCTTCGATATGCTGAATCATATGAAAAATCACCAGCTCCCTGCTGGTCCGTACTGTTTCCATCCTCAATGTATCACGTCAGGTTATTTTTGGATTTTGTCATGTTCATGGTTTTTGTATCCTGCTAAGCAGTGCTTTTTTTTTTTTTTACTATAAAATAAATCACATTTTTGGAACTCCTGCCTGCTGGTCTCCTGCATCTGGGTCCTATCCTCCGCATTCTTGACAGATCCGTGAGTTAAACGCGGGGTATTTGCCAATGTAAAAGGGGCTAGTGTTGGCTTCCAAAGCAACATGGCTGCACACAGTACAAAAAAAGATGCTGTAAAACTGCTCTTCACAAACCAATGGGTGAATGAATAGTCTTTGTGCTGATTACAGTTGAAGTTGTTTATTTCTAGGATAAGCCCCTTGAGTTGTAACAACTCGTTTACGAGGGGGTCCTACACAAAAAACCTCAAGACATAACACAACTCAGCACAATACAGTGAAAGGAGACAAGACAATACAATACAATACAGACACCAAAACAAAACAAAAACAAACCATCAAACAAAAAAAAAAAAATAAAAAAAAAAAACAAAACAAAAAAAAAAAAAAAACAAGACAGACATATACAAAATAATATATATATTGCAAATAATAGCAGTGACCAAAACACCTGCAGAAATACTGCAGGAATGACATAGCAGCAGTTAAATGCAGCCTTCTGTAAGCTTTAAATATCCACTGGGCTTACATCAAATACATCAAAACACAACAATAAAAAACACTTTTCTTTTCTTATCAATATGACTCTGTCCTTCACAGGATAAGTAAAATGGATCACTGCAAAAACTCTAAATATTAACAAGAATATTTGTCTTATTTCTAGTTAAAATGTCTCATTTTAGTAAAAAAATCTTATTACACTTAAAACAAGACTCATCATTGGAAAAAACAACAATTTTCACTTGTTTCAAGTAGATTTACACTTGAAATAAGTAGAAAAATCTGCCAGTGGAACAAGATTTTTTTGTTTGTAATAAGAAGATAAATCTTGTCCCACTGGCAAATTTTTCTACTTATTTCAAGTGAAAATTTACCTGAAACAGGTGAAAATTGTCAAATAAGTTATTTTTCTGGTGTTATTTTTCTGGTGATGACTCTAAATGTTGAAATAGCAGTAAAACCACATTCATTGATGAAATGACATAAGGGATGGAAAGGAGGGATGGAAGTTTTACAGGGGGGATGATTTGGACCGTTTTTATTTCAGAGGGGGGATGATTTGGACCGTTTTTATTTCAGGGGGGATGCCATCCCCCCTCATCCCCCCTCAATTCGAGTACTGGGTCTGTTAGAGTTTTTTTTTAGATTTTTTTTACAGTGTATGTTTTTTTTTTCCTGTTTTAGTGTACACCGGAATGGTAGTGATTGGTAGTGGTATTAAAATAAAACCCCCCGTTGGACCTCTTCATTGTCCATAATATGTCAACAAGGCCTGAACCTCCTCATCAGTCCATCAATCATTTTTTTGTAATTTTCATCTTCATCAAATGCACTTCGAGCCAAATGTTTCTGGTCCATATGGTTCAAATGAGTTGTGTTCACGTGATTTATATGTTCCTGAAAGATTTTTACTGCTAGTAGAATACTCAGTCGCCAGGTAATTCCTCTAGGCCGAGATGAGTACCTCGTTTTTCACCCTGCAGAGGGTTCCTGAAGGTGTCTTTTGGGGATAATAACTGGCAATGGAGAACTTAGGGTCTGTTTTTACCTGTGAGATACTGTGATTTAGAGTTGTTTCATTTCTTGTTTTACCGTTTATGGATGACACACCAAGTAATTGCACAAAAAACAAGAAGTAGATGCACATGCAATGTTGAAAAAAAGAAGCGTCTGCTGATGCTTTTAATGAAAAGTAAACTCAAATTGTTCCAAATCGTGTTCCCCCTTAACCAAACCTTAATTGGACTCCAATGTGCAAACTACTGACTCCAATTAGCTATTATAGGATCAGCATCATGAATGTTTAATGGGTGTGTTCATTAATGACTCTTATTTTTTTTGTGTGTTATCAGCTTAAGCACATTGTGTTTGTTTATATTACTATGACTTAAATGAAGGTAAGATCACATTCAATCACTTCAAATTACACAAAATCGTACATAAAAATAAAAAAAAAAGTACTTCTGAATCAAACTCTCTTACTTCCAAACATATTCAGAGCCTTGGAACACATGAGTTTGAGATACATTGCTTGAATGGTCAAGAGGTTTAAAACATGTATTTGAAGACCCCTTTTTTTCCATGGGAATATGGAAAGGAAAAACAACCTTTTGAATTAACAATCAATGCAGTAATTTTCTGCAGTGCCCTAGATTAAAATTATGAGGTGTTATAGATCAAGGCAGGAGTAAAAGCTCCCTTTTGCGCAAGTGGCTAAGTTATATAAAAACTGAAATGATTTGAAATCACTGGAATAATTCACAAGCAAGAGGCTCATCAGTCTGGTATCCCTCATCATCTATCATCTTCACCTGATTTCATCCTTAAGCATAGTGGTGGCAGATTCCCACTCCAGAGTGCTTCTCATCAGCAGGACGGAGCTGTCGAAACGGAGGGAAGAATGAAAGCAGCACTATACAGAGAGGTCACTCCACAAATAGTCCTTTGTGCAGTGACCTGACACAAGCGCAATATTTAAATTCACTGTGTGAAATTGACTTGAATTAAACAGGCAAGACAATACCAGAGTGGCTTCAAGACAAGTCTAAGTTGCTGTAAGCAGTTCAGCCCACATTCTCCTCTATCATCCTATCTGTACAGAGTCATGAAGAACCAAGAAGAACAAAGAGACATGTTCAGAGATGCTCTGCTGATGCCTGAATATTCATGTGCACGAGTTTTGGGATGGAGATGAAGTTTTGAGGATAAATAGAATCAATGAATGACAAGGTACAGTTTCTTAAAAATGTCTTTGCATAAAGGTAAAATTAAGACTGAACTTTTTGTGAAACTTGGCAGCTCTGTAGTGTAGATTGCCGTGAAACAGCCTGTATGCTCTCTCACATAGGTGTTCATTGGACAATAAGGTCACTTATGTAAGCCATTAACTCTTGTAAACGGTTAAGAAAAATGATCAGGCAGTGAATGCACTTTAAAGGGGACCTATTATGAAAAACATGTTTTTTCTTGTTTTAACATATATAAAGTGGTCTCCCCTCACCCTGCCAACTCAGAAAAGATGATACCCCATGAAAATCTGCAAGGTCTGCTCTCCCCCGCCCAATGAATCTCCAGTGTCATGTGGTTTCTGTGAGCCGTTTGGATTTGTGCATTTTCTTTACGTCACCAAAATGCAAACCACGCCCTCGGTCTCCTCCGCTGCTGAAACCACGCCCACTACCAGCTCTGTCCGCAGGCTCGAGCGGTCCTCCCTTCAGCCAGTCGGACGCGGCGCTGCGGCGGAGCGGATCCGGGTTAAATCATGCAGGTTCCCGGGTGGTTTGGGAGCTGGGTCCTCGGGGGTCTGTCCCAGGCTGGACCAGCTTCACCCTCCGAGATTTTCAGGCAAATCTGTCGGTTTGATCACCGGTAACGGGCGATGCGCCGCCGATCTGTGCGCCCGCCGTGGAGTTGCGGCGCCCGTCGCGCAGCATCCGCCGGGCAGATCCGGCTGAAATTCCGCTGGTCGGTCCCCGGGAGTCCCTGCTACCAGTCCAGGCCGGTTCCTGCGGTCCCGGCCGGTCGGAACCCGGTCAGATTCCCCCGTTAAAGCCGCGGTGATGCGCGCTGCTCCAGCAGCGCTGCTCCCGGGCACCCGGCGTGCCTCCGGGGCCAGCGTTCAGCATCCGCCGGGTAGATCCGGCTTAAATAGTGCATAAATGTTATTTATATACAACTCATATTTTATTTTTTTAACAATAAAGTTTCCATTTGTGAAAATTCAGTGTTGTGATAATTTACAGGCTCGGGCTGCTCTGGCGGAGCAGGTTTATTCTCCTCCCCTGCTACACGTCATTCAGGGAGCCAATCAGCACAGAGCCTCATTATCATACCCCCCCCTTCCCTAAAAATGAGGCGCAGAAAAAGAGGTTAGAAGCGGTAAAACTAGTGACAGGGCCCACAGGCTGGATTTATGATTTATGTAGAAAAAAAAAGCTTTAGATTGTTTTTAAGACATTCAAGGCCTGTTTAAAATATACATTAAATGCCATAATAGGTCACCTTTAACACAAGTTATACAGTGGCAGTACAGTGCAAAAAAAGTGCCTGCAGCTGTTTTTGACATGGAAATGACAATAAATGCAGTGTATTCATGTCAGTGTAATCTTTAACTCACCATCATATCAAGTAAATCAATACAGTGTTTTTGACTTCAGTCCATCCAGCCCTGTCATCAGTGGTTAATGTGGCTCTTATCAAGTTGTGACAGCTTGTCAAGGATTTTGGTAACTGTGAAACACGAGAGAGTGAGAGGGGAACAAGTAAACAAAACAAGACATCCCCATCACACAGCAAAGTACGCTGCCACGACCATCAATAACAATTTCCCAATACCAGCAGGCTTTAAATCTTTGTCAATCACATCACTCTGTGGGTCTGAAGGCTCATCGGCAAACATGAAGACGCTGCACTGATATTGTTGATTACTTACCTCTTGTGGAGAGAGTTCCCAAAGTCAAAAAAGGTACAACTTTTGTCATTAATGTAAGAAATATAAAAGTACTAAGTACCTAAGTCTTTTTATTTTTTTCATGAACGCATACCACACTTACATTCATTTCCCTTCATTGCAAGGTCCATAATGATGTTTATTTCTGCTTGGCAACTAGGCATTTTGAAAGGGAGAGCCATGTGCAGTAACTCCCAATCGGCGCAAGCCACAAGTGGCTGTTCAGGGTATTGCGGTTCTTGGCACTTTCACAGGCCTCATTTCTCAGCCTCAGGGGTTGCCACTTGTACTCTAACTGTTGTGTTGCTCTCCTTTTTCTCAGCAAACCTTGTTTCTTAACACTGTGCTGTACTGGTCATTTATCGTGACCTGGACAGTTTCAGTACAAATTCAATAAACCTCTCCAGAGTCATGGAGGGGACCTCAGAGTAATGGAAAATTAAGTGTTCTGGTTTGCTGGCTTTGGAAATAGCTTGTCTTTCACCCCAGGAATAAAAGGGATATTGTGTTGGCACAGAGCTGTCTGTGATTTGGTAAGCAAAGATGCTGAATCACTGTTATTGGTGGTTTAAAAAATTGGTTTTGCTGAAATAGCGTATCATATAAATCATAAGTTTGCGGAAGGTATGATCTAACTTGCATAAACTCTAAACTCTACTTGTCAGAGACACAGTCTTAAACATGAACACACATTAGTGGTACAAGTGTATTGGGGTTTTTATCAAAGCTCGCAGACTCATTTTTCCTGCATAACTCAAAAAACCTGTAATTATATTTAGAACAGCGAGCATGAGTCACAAGGAGAGGTTCTTCCTAAAAATGAGCAGATTTGGCTCAAGTGCTTTCTGATTGATCAAATTCCTGGAGACTAGCCCAAGAGCAAAGCTGATGACTTATGAACACACACAGCTCCGGCTATTGGTCATACACACACATTTTGAGCCTGTTAACGTTTTCGACGTTTCCTGTGTTTTGTTACCTCAACATATCAAATCCTTTCATACGTCTGCGAGTCAGAATTGGATTCAGAATATGAATGTGGAAATCATGTCCAACCAGGAGGACAAAGATTACAGCTGGTCATATTTAATCTTATGTAATCTTTATATACCCATTTTAATTTGTGTATAAGTGGCCACTTACTACTTATTAGAAAGTATTACATGTATAGTCCTAAACGTCTGCTTCTTAAATGCCTGCTGAAACTCTTCTCTTGTGGACCTGCACTGTCCAAAGAATATAACCCTCACTCATCTCATCATGTCTCCCTCATCTTCTTCCGCTTATCCGTTCCCGGGTTGCGGGGGCAGCAGTCTCAACAGAGATGCCCAGACTTCCTTCACCCCAGACACTTCCTCCAGACACTTCCTCCAGCTCTTCCGGGGGGGGTCCGAGGCGTTCCCAGGCCAGCCGAGAGACATAGTCTCTCCAGCGTGTCCTGGTCCTCCCCGGGGTCTCCTCCCGGAGGGACATGCCTGGAACACCTCCCTAGGGAGGCGTCAACTACTGGCCACAGTACAGGCCAACTATAGGGGGATCACACTTCTCAGCATACCCGGGAAAGTCTACGCCAGGGTACTGGAGAGGAGATTACGGCCAATAGTTGAACCTCGGATTCAGGAGGAACAATGCGGTTTTCGTCCCGGTCGTGGAACACTGGACCAGCTCTACACCCTCCGCAGGGTGCTCGAGGGTTCATGGGAATTTGCCCAACCAGTCTAAATGTGTTTTGTGGATCTGGAGAAGGCATTTGACCGTGTCCCTCGTGTCATCCTGTGGGGGGTGCTGAGTGAGTATGGAGTCCGGGGCCCTCTATTAAGGGCTGTCTATGAGGGCTGTCTACAGAGACTATGTCTCTGTATGATCGGAGCAGGAGTCTGGTTCGCATTGCCGGCAGTAAGTCAGACTTGTTCCCGGTGCATGTTGGACTCCGGCAGGGCTGCCCTTTGTCACCAGTCCTGTTCATAATTTTTATGGACAGGATTTCTAGGCGCAGCCAGGGGCCGGAGGGGATCCGGTTTGGGAACCTCAGGATTTCATCTCTGCTTTTTGCAGATGATGTTGTCCTGTTGGCTTCATCGGACCGGGACCTCCAGCATGTGCTGGGGCGGTTTGAGGCCGAGTGCGACGCGGCAGGGATGAGAATCAGCACCTCCAAGACCGAGGCCATGGTTCTCCACCGGGAAAGGGTGGCGTGCCTTCTCCAGGTGGGTGGAGAAGTCCTGCCTCAGGTGGAGGAGTTCAAGTATCTCGGGATCTTGTTCACGAGTTAGGGGAGAATATAACCACACAAGGAAATTTTACCAAATTTGTCATGAGCCGGTGTTGGGAAAAAATCAGCCTCCAGTCATATAGAAGATGATAATAACACTGTGGATATGTGGAACGAAAAGTCCAATCTGCCCACTTTGTCAATCCAATGGTGCTGAAATTATTAAATAACGTGTGTATTTCTGAATCAATTTGAATATTGTAAATATTTAAATGAGGTAAGATTTTATAGCTATCGTCTCCTTTCAAAACTTAAAAATATGAAATTTACTTGATTAGATTACCTAAAAAAGACTGTCATGTCTTCTTTTGTCATTCCATTTTCCCATGGAAGCTTGACTTTCACTAAGCAGAATAAGGCAAGGCAAGTTTATTTATATAGCACAATTCAACAACAGAGTGATTCACAGTGCTTTACAAAGACATCAAAAATAGTAAGACATAATTTACAGGACTTAAAATAATCACTTAAAAAGAATTAACAAATGAGATGCAAGAAATAAAGGTTGCAGTGCAATGTGGGAGATAACTGAAATACAGCAGTAAATAAAAAGCTCGATTTAAAGCAACTGAGAGTTTCAGTAGCTCTGATGCATTCTGGGAGTTTGTTCCACATGTGAGGAGCATAAAAGCTGAAAGCTGCTTCACCGAGTTTTGTTTCTAGCTCTGGGTACAGAGCGTACTCAGGCCCTGATGACCTGAGGGTTCTGGTTCATAATGGACCAGGAGATCAGAGATGTATTTTGGCCCTTTAGAGATTTATAAAGTCCATGTTACAAGATTCAAGCGTGAGTTCTAGCGTGACATGTTTTGTTGCTCAAAATCTCAATGGCTCCCTAAAATATATGGTTTCAAATGTAGAGAAGGTCCAGACCTTCTTTTTCAGAGTACGAGTCAACACTGACTTCAGACACCAAAATGGACAATTTGAAGTATACACAGGCCTTTTTTTTCTTTTTTGTAGTACGTGTCTTTTGAAGGTGAGAAAATATTTAAAGTGATGTATTTATTCAGTAACCTGTTCAGATGTAGATTGCGGTTTCATCACAGACGCAGCTTCCTCATATTTAGCTCCACCCAACTTCAACTTCAAATCATGTTGCCTTGGCAATACATCAAAAGTAGGTACTGTATGATCACAACACTTATTTCAAAAGATGTATTCTGTCTGTTTTTCACTGGTTCAAAAACTGTGACTTTTTAATGTGTTCTGCTGGGTTTCTTTGATCCCTTGGCTCCCATGGAATTTGCAAGAAAAACTTTTGGGTACCAATGTAAACTTGTTTTTCCTTCTCAAATATGCATCATATGACTATCATGTTTGTACAGATGGGCATGAATGTGTGACATCCAGCACAATTTTTAAAGTAATGCATTGCCGGTGGAAAGCATCATCTGGTAAACAAGATTTGAAATATGATAGATTCTGTTTTGTTACAGACCTGGCCTGAAAGGCCAGGTCTGGCCTTTATTCAAATAGTCTTTCTAAATCAGTATTCTAAATCTGTACAATACTTTGAGACTCGAGAGGTTGAAATTTACTTTAAGACACCATAACAAACACTGCAAGAATTCCAGTTTTCATTTCCTTTTCTTGGGGAAATCTGACCCTCATGCTGCTTAATGAAGCGAGTCTCATGATACAAGGCCTTTTGTGCAAAGTGTTGAAAATTAAGACATTTATTCTATTTCCCAGAGTGACTTCTGGAAAATCTACATTTAAATGAAACACCTGTAAGAAGTTCCTTTCAACTAGATTTGAGCCTTGTTCCTCTTCTTTTCTTGACAAAACTAAAACCTAAACTTGTCTCAGGATTTAAATCACAGACATTGGGAATGGTGCCACAATGAAAATGTCTGGGACGCTTTGGTAAAACTACTTTTAGAAACCCTTCTTTTCACCACATACTGCCTATGTCATAATGTACATTTTCAACTTTTAAAAGCAATAAAAGCCTCCATTCATTATTCATATCCTGGTGGCAGAAGGTGACGCAAAGTAGTAACCACCATTCCTGCCTCAGTAATTCCTTTGCAATGTGATGAAACTGCCACAGGGTTTCCTTGTCACATGCATGTGCTTTGAATTTCTGCTGTCCTTTTCAAGCTAGCTTAATAGTCAAAAGGCCAAAAACATGGGCTGCATCTCTAGCGACACCATTGCCCAAACTCGTGCTCATGACGAGGTACTTTAATTCCTCATTCCTCAGTCTTATTCTAATTTCTCCACACTTGGCTGGAAAGTTCACACGCGTATTGGTGTCACCTCAATGCAAAAGAAAGAGATCATGGGTCGACAGCATCATTGGAGCCACTTCACTTCATAACCCAACCTGGGTTTCCAGGAACTACTGAATTATCTTTCAGAATGTTGGTTCAGAACCCGTTTGATTCTGTTGTGTATTTGCTCTGTTGTGCTTCCAAGTTCTTAGATTGAAAAGGATTCATCCAACCCTTCAAAACAAACTGTAGTTGTTCAGTCCTCATTCGTGTGGTCTGTCATGGACTTTTAACGTGCTGATTTGATTGAGTAGAACACTGAACCTAAAATTGTTTGGATACATAGGTATGGGAAGCAACAGTTGCAGCTCTAAGAACACTTTTTATAACATGCTTGACTGCTCTGGAACAAAAGGAAACAAAAACCAATCTAATTAGAGAAGACAAGAAGCACCATAAGGAACACAGGCATAACAGCCAACAGAATGATAATTCAGAGAAGAGAAGAAATAAAAAAAACAAAAACAAGTAAGGAAAGTTACATGCATGGATGCAGGGGTTAAAGAGACACAGGTGTAAACAATCAGGACAGAGCACACTGGACCAATAGCCCCTCTAGAAAAAGCCTAATATTCCATAAATCTAGTCAAAGTTGCCTTATTTTAAGGAAATATCTTTGCTAATGTGGTAAGAAATATTAGCTTCACTAGAATTTTCAAAACTTCCAAAAAGTCTAAAAAAGTCTTTTAGTTATTTTGAAACAAGGCTCATTCACTTTCTAAAAAAATAGTTTTTGAAAAGGGAAACCAAATAAGAGAGAAAGTAAAGTTAACCTTATGAATGAAAAAAAGCAAATAGGCAAATTAAGCACCTCAGTACCATAAGAAGATCAAGACCAGTCTGAAAAAGCCCACTGAAACCACAACAGTAAGACTGCAAGATGCATAGGTTGTTTGGAACACTGTGTCGTGAATCCCAAACCAACCAAGACCCTGGATCATGACAGTAGCTTAGCAACATCTCTTAGAGTTTACAGATTTGATTTGGATGGATTAACAACATAAAGCTGTAGTCATTACAACCAAAAACACAATATTAACTCAGTAAATGTTTTGATGATGGGATTGAGACGCCCTTTCACTTGTTCAAAATCCATCCCAGGTGTTTAATTGGCTATAACTGAGATTTTAATGAGATGCATATTGGAGGACACTGAAGTTCACAGCAAGTGATTTACATATTTTATCTAACCTTTTCAGCAGCACCTTTTCAGCGTGGCTGTCATTCCTGCTGAGGAAATAAACCTTTATTGTAAATTAACCAGACATCTTATTTCATTTTATTTTATTCCGAGTTAAGCGTTTATGGATTGTTTGGTTTTTCATGGGTTTGATGTAATGTTTGATCTTTTTAAGTGCGAAATCATTTTTGTCAGTAAATTATAAATATATTGTCCATGAAAAGCAAAGCTGTGTTATAACCGAAGCAAAAATAATGAGGAGTCAGACATTTGAACTTTTGAATAAAGCAAAAGCACATTTGGTGCAAGGATCTTTGAAGGACTTCACCTTGGTTGGACTGGGATCTAACAACAGGATACAGATTCAATCTAAAGCTGCTTTTTGTCAACAAACTCATAAAAGACTTCTTGAGGGGTAACCAGTTGAATAAGAAGCACAGTTAGATAACATCTAGTCAAAAATGAACTGTCAATCTGGATTCTTTTTGTAATCTTGGAATGGTCAGGAAATGATTTTTCTGGGAACAGGCTGGTGTAATTGCAGAAATGCTTTATAATGTAGTTCCTTTGCTAAACAAGTTTACTTCAAAAAATAGCCTATTTTTTCATTTTCACACAGGAATTGTACCTGTTTTTCACTCTTCCTCCCGGATGGCACAATGCTCACAATGTGTCAGAAAAAAGCAAGAATCAAACAAAAAAATAAATGGATCCTTCTTGCTGTTGACAAGAGTTTAGAAAATAGTTTATTTGGATGTTTCTTTCTTTTTGTCCATTTATTTCCATCATATTACATCAGGGATAGTTTTTTTTTCCACCAATTACTTTGTTTTATTTTGTTTTTCACCCTTTTGTTGTTTTTTTTTTATCAGAGGGAGACATGCTTTAATAATGCAGGGAATATTAAAACATTAAAGCCGACACATTTCGTCTGCATTTTAATGTGTATTTTGTATCTTTCATCACCTTCTATGCAAAAGTTCTGAGTTCTGCGTTATAAAAACAAAGCTATGCAACTGTCTTTATATGAAAAACTCAATAAAACAAAAAGGCCTGTTAAGAGAGTAATTACTTATATCAAACTACTTGTTTATCTTTGGCAAGTCAGAGTCTTGGAGGGATGTGCGAGCAACATATACAGGTGTATAATGATGGTGGGTTGCGGTAACCTGGTCAACTGATTCATGGCTTTTGAAAAACGATTTGGGGCTCGAGTCCTATAAAAGCTAAAGAAATCAATTTTCCAATCATTCCTTCAAGTTCAGTGGAGTTCATCCATTCCATCAGACTGGACAGCCATGCCTGGGAATCCCATTCACAGGCATTTTCACAGGTACAGAATGCACTGAGCCAACTGCCAAGGGTCAGGGGTGAGCTTAATGCAGAGATTTATACAGGGGTGTGCAAGCCAAGATGGCTAAAGAATAGCTAATAACAACTTGGATCAGCTAGTTTTTACTACAAAATCCTCCACCTCCTCTTCACACCATTTTGGAAGTCTTTTGCTGATACTACTCTGGTTGCCACTCTGTTTACGTCACATGTTTAATTTCTTTTATTGATTATATGCACACCCAGTAGCATCAGACACAGCTTCTTCTGCAGCAGTTGCTATCGCCCCCTGGAAACTAGAGTCAAAACCAGAGAAACCACACTAATTCTTCATTTTGAAGATAAACAGGAACTGAGCAGGATATGTTGCAGAAGAAAACATTGCAAATTTAGAATAAAGGAATAGGAAATACTGCAATAACTAGTTTTTAGCTAGTCATTTACCTTTCTAGAAAATAATAAATATAGGCTTAGAAATTGTACAATGACTAGTTTTCTCCCGACTCATGTGGCTTCCTAATAATAGAGACACATCTTACACCCTGAGCATGATGGCATGGATCTTACATTTCTTACAATGTTAGGTAAGATGGAGACATTAGTTCAGGTACTTCTAGAAAACTAACAACTATACAACACAAAAAACATCATGTATGAGACACTGCAATTTTGAAATTTCTACGACTGCTGAATCTCTACATTTCAGATATTCTTAACAGGAGACTGAACCGTTTCTGTAGTCATCATAGGGCACATGCAAACCTGACATTAGGCTATATGAGGACAACAATCCAAGTCTTGAAATGTTACTGCATATTTAGATATATCATGACAAGCATTTTATCATATTTTTCATAGTTTATCTAGTAGTTATAAAGTTTATTGGTCCTTCATATTTGAAATGAAGTTCCCCGTTTGCAACGTTGCTGCTTTGTTTTGACTCGAACGAAGAACGTTAGGTTGATAAATACTGCCCCCTAGTGTTGGAATGGTAAACTGCATCTAATACGCAGGGAGGGTGAAAATGTCTAAAAGTGGAACGTAAGCTTGTGTCTACACTTTCTAATATGACACGTTTATAGGCTAGTTAATATAATTTATATCATTCAATGATAAATCAAACCTTAGCATTGGTACTTACTCTGTATAACTATTTATTCTGTGCAGAATTACTGTATCTTCTCATGATAACATTTCATTGCTCAAGTTGAAGCATGAACGAAAAATGAGTGGGTGTTTAACACCTATGCGTAGGATTAAATTTGAAAGGGCAATTTTGTCAGCATGATTTAATGTGGTTCTCAGGACTAAAAGGTTTTATTAGTAGTCAAAGCTGTCATCTCCAAAGTCAAACTGAAATCAAATGAGGGTTTTTTATTATCTGGTCTTGAGTATGTGGTATAATAGGATAGAGTAACATAAATGAGAACCATACATGTAACTTGCGCCTATTTAAACTGAGATAAGGCCTTTTTAGGGGATTATTCTATTATAATAAATTTGACAAACTGGGAAGAGTTTAATTTACCATTGTTGTCTGGCATTATTTGCCTCCTCCAGTTATCTTTGACTGAGCTGGGGATTAAACACTGTTATAATCTAGGTGCTGCTTGACTTTTTCCTAGCCCTCAGCGAATCAGCAATGCAAAGAATGGAAGTGATAAGCAGAACAATGGCAATAAGAAGCAGGTTGTGATAAACTCAGCGCTATCCTCAAATGGTCAGTCATTTCAGTTGTAATCACAGTAAACAGACGTTTCACTTGTAGTAATCCTGTCACTCAAACTCTGTCACTTTTGAAGCTGATAGTTTGTCTCCCAGATGCAGCAGGCCTGTGAGCTGCAAACTGACTGTGAAAATGTGAAGGCAGAGTGTGATTCAGAGCCGTTTCACACTTAGGAACTGTTCTGTTATGGTGCGATAGAAGAAACTGTCTTAAACTTTTGAAAAGACGAACGATAAAGGAAATCAGAAAACCACTGTGAGTGAGAAATAGGCCTTGAAACAGTTGGGGGTTTTTTTCTCTCACAAGGACAGCTTTTCATACTATTTCTGCATTTTTTCTGAAACCTTACCCCCTTCCTTTTCTCCTTTTTTAGAAAACAGCTGCTTAACTGATTCACATAACAGAACATATCTATGTGTAGGTACATGACCATATACAAACAGTCTTCTCATTGATACTTAATTTTTTTTTTTTAAAGGCTACTACTTATTTATTCTCACTTTTTGAGATTAAATGTACATATTTATTTCTCTTTACATCATTTTAATTGTACCATAGTTCACAATCATATTCTAAAAGTAGTTTGAGAATGTGTACATACAGTAAGTCCAACTTGCCTGTTATGTCACAATGAAAGAAAACAGCACAAAGCTTAAGAGTAAATTTAGTTTCATTAGAACCGCAGCTGGCGGATATTTCCCTGCTGCTCTGCTACCCTTGTTATTTTCCACTTTTGGACACTGTCTGTATCGCTTTGATCCACTCCTTTCTCTCTTCGCCTGTTGCAGCCTGGAGGAAGTAGTGAGTTTCATCTGCAGTGATGATCTCAAAGAGGTTGCCATCGATGTCGTACTTTTTGGCTGAAATCAGCAGACAGAGGAAAAAGGAGTTAAAAGGGCCATCTTGAAGATAAACGCTACTGACAGTACACGCAAGCTATGTTTCCTGGTCACAGCCGAGAAGCAACATGTGCACCCCAAGGCATCAGCCCCGCTCACCATCGGGCACGTACTCCACAGCTGTAACCACGGCCCCACGGAGATGAACCGAGCCCAGAGGGTCATCTGCCTGGTGTGAAGAGAGAAGAAAAAAGACATAAATAGCCCTTTTCCATCTATATTTTAAGCAAGTGTATGTCATGCCAGTATTTTCACCTTTGAGGGATCAGAGTAATGCATGTAAGCAGGGTCGTCTCGCAGTATGAACTTCCGCACTTTCCAGTTTTTTCTCCTATGTCCCTGTAGTAACATAATGAGATTCATCAGACATGACGACATGTCTCAATAAACTTGGTTCCGTCAGAGTCAAATGTTTGTTCCTTTTCTTTACTGCTGTTATTTTTGTTCACCATGGTTAAATTGTGTTGTGCAAGAATTTGAAATATCAGTCTTTAATCCGGAAACATGTTTTCACACCTCACTACACACGCATGCAAATGGCTGTCTGGTTCACCTGTTTCAGCAAGCAGCCCTGTTTGATGATGTTGCCTCTGAATTCATCTTTCATAAGCTCATCTTCATCACTGGAGTAGCCTTCACAGAAGAACCCACTGTCTGCCTGCAAGCACAGACATGCACTCAAACTGTAATCCACATGCTGTACTGCTGTATGTAGTTTTAAAAGGATTATGTCCAACCTTGTTAATATTGACTGCTTATTTTCCTACCATGTGCTGTTCATTCACAATAAAGGAAAAAGAAAATGTTTGATTTAAAACAAACTCACAAAGTAGTACAGGGCTTTTGGATCATCTAAGAAGGCTGTTTGCTCTGCGCTCTCCGCTGCCTCCTTTGACTGGTCGCCCGCAGGCTGGAGAAAGCCCTCGTTCAGGAGCCCCGTTGCTAACATAAGAGCCTCAGCATTATTTCTAGCTTTCCCTTTTGAAATCAGCCACTCTACCACTGTCGCACCTGTGCACAAATTGAGAAGCGGGGAAAAGTGTTAAGGACCCTTGATGGTCAAAAGAACCGGAAAAGAAACAAAGAAAATCCTCAGCACCTTTAACACAGATAAACCCAAAGCAGCTGTACCTGTGAAACAGTGGTTGAAAACACGATTTGTCTGCTCCAACTTCCTTTCTCGTACCCCGTCATCCTGGTCCTTCATCAGTGTGTACAGCTCACTGAAAAGACACAGTGTTAACACAATATCCTTCCATGTCTCAGCGTAAGCCCTTTTCAGTTCAATAGCACTCAAATAGCAACTGTCCTGCAGTAGTAGGTGTCTGTAAATAGTTGATAGTTGACTAAAGTGCATTCGGATCTGTAATGGTGTAAACCCAAGCAGCTAATATAGCAAGTTTAGAAAATGCTGTCTGTTATTTCAACTGCAGAGCTTTCAGAAATAATAACTGATGCATTTTCATAAGAAAACAAGTCTATTTAGTGCATTGCTTAAATTGTTTTTTGAAAACAACTGAGGCAAACATACGCGAGGTTGACTTTGTCAGGCAGGCGAATGGAGCGTCTTGTAGACTTTCTGGCAAACTGTCTCCCTCCTTGCAAGCAGGTAATAACCCTCTTGATGTCCTTCACCCAGAGTTCTCTCTCCTCCACGTGTGACGCTTGGAAGAAATGGTCCTGCTTCTTTTCTGTGGTAATCTTGAAGACCAGCTGAATCAAGCACACTCAGTCAGTTCCAGTACAATTTGTCTTTAGATAAACAGTTAAGAAAGATGAAGAGATTCAGAAGAATTGAACTGCATTGGTTCTTAAATCTACTTCAATCCTAACTCTGATTTACACTTGACATGTGTGCTTGACATTTTCTCACCATCCTTTTGCTAAAATCCTGGCAAGGACTGACGAATGTGGCTCCCTTTAGTGGGATCATTCCTTTCGGCGACTGGTCTGTTTTCTTTTTATAGTATTCCACTGCATCTTCTGACAGCACCACCCACACTGCCCTCCAGGAGTTTAGCACCGTACCCTGAGGATCGATAAGACAACGGGGAGCCTTGAGCAAAATTGCAGAATAAATGCTTGAGGGTGCTGTATGTTTTTATCTAACTGAACACAGTGATTCATGCTTATATTAGCATCACCAAGGGTATGTGCTTGTCGTTCACCTCATCTTTCCCTTTTTACAAAAATAACCACCGGGAATCACACTGTGCAACACATTTATACCTATATAAATAAATTGTCATGTGTTAGCTGTGTCAAAATGCAGAAATGAAACTATGGTTCTGGTCAAGGGTGTGAACTCATTGACCAGACAAACCATTATTTTACATGGTTCTGATTGGTGTTTGTTTAACGAATTAGAGCCCGCGGCTCTTGAGACCATCAGAACTAATGTAGAGAATGTCCAAAAGTCTGTAAAAATGTCTGTAACAATATTGTAAGGCAGATTTTCCACAGCTTTTGAAGCTTTGAAATGATGGCACATTTTATCAGGACTATTTTCACCAACAAATTCAGCCCAAGAGGAGACAGCTTGTTGAAGTCTCCAAGATGCCTAAAATGTCATCACAAGATCTTCAAATAACTCAGGTAGCTGCTGCTTTTGTAGTAACATTGTCTAAAATAGAGAGACTTTGCAACCAAGATACATATATATATATATATATATATATATATATATATATATATAACCCACATTTGAATCTTTGTGCCATGCAGTGAACTGAAATAGGTAATATGTGTAATAAAATCCTCCAAACATATCCTGGATGAACTTTGCAGAGACGTTATTTGGAATTTTCATATGGGTTTTGTTGCTATAAATCAATCAACCGGAGAAAGTCACATCACTTGGAATGACAACATCTCTGTTTCAGAAGGGAAGTTTTTGTACTACACATTGTCATCTTCATGTGTAAATGGTAACATGTGGGTTATCCCACTCCATCATGAGATGATGTAAACCATTATACCATTGCACCATGTCTTTAAATCCTCCTCTAACAAGAGGAACACATTTAGTATTACTTGACTTGACCATGATACTGAAACACAGTTGAAGTACTTTGAAATAAATTATTTGAGAAAATGTGATAATAAATGTCATGTCGCATATAAGCAAATTTAAGAAAGTAAAAGAGGAAAATGTGCACATAAAAGTTGGCCTTCAGACTGCAGGTAATTAGTATTCTCATTCAACTTGTGGACACAAAGAAGTAACACAAACATGTGCAGCTTATACGAGAAACCATCACATTCACCCTGTGTTTTTTCATTTTTAGATATATTGTATACAGTAAATTCCTGTTTGCATGTGGCAATCAGGAAATTCTTCTTTTTTTTAAACTTAATTTCACAGTGCTTTCACTATATACAATGTATCATATATATTCATATATTCATATGCCTGTAGAAAGTGGCCGGTGAGTGCCTGATCTACAAACTGAGGTCTTTGGTTGGACTTTTGTGTCTGAGAGGCATTGTGAAACAGAAAGAGGAACTTTTGTCTATTTCAGCTTCAGGACAGAAGTGTGTATTTGAGTGTGATGTTGAAACTTTGTGAGCGGTGGTGCATCTGTTGCCCCGACAAAATGTCACTTTTAGTTCTCAACTTTGTGACTCCTTTACATTTCAAATTGAATTGTAATTGTACATTGTCTCGTTTAAATATTAGTTTCAAATGTATCTGCTTTCAGGATTGCAGATACATTTTGGTTTCCCAACACAAAAATTGGCACTATGAAATATATATTTATACTAATTCAAGATCTCAACAAGCATCACAGAGACTCTAAATAGATGCAGAGTCAGAAATGTTTACAGGTATAGCACAAGTTTCACAATAATATTGTCAAGAAATACATTTTATGATATTCCATAAAGAAAATCTTACCTTTTTCACTAAGTATCCCTCTCTGATCTCTTGTGGCTCCATTACTGGCCTCTATGCTGCTGTCAGCTACGACTTGTTACTTTTTATTTAGTGCTAAAAGACTTCCCACCCAGATCCAGCTACTTTTGCTCACTCTCTGTCTCTCTCGCTCTCTGAGTTTCTTTCAAAAACCACAAATTCACAGAGAGACTAGAGCAGGAAGTTACACTGTTGGGTGTGTGTCAGTGATGACTGTTTAACCAACTTCCTGCTGACTGATGTATAATTAGCTTGTACAAGCCTGATGAACAGACATTGTGTGTAATATTGTATTTGAAATAGCAGTATGGGGACTCTGAAATATGTAAACAAGATGTTTTACTGTGACATATGAAAATTAAATGGAAAAAATCACAGAGAAACACAGATGCATTCAACTGACAGGAAATGTGCTCAATTTGAAGTTTAGTTTAATTGGAGTTTAATTTGAAGCTAAATTAAACTCCAAAAACAGATTTATTTCCACATTTTCTTCTCATTCAATTTATTTCATTGTCTCTCTTTATTTTTCATGGCTCAATTGTTACCTTAATCAAATTTCTATTAGAATCTTTGTTGTATCTTTAGTTAATCTATGCTATTATATACCTCCATATTTAGGAAATAAATAAAACATGAGTAATTATGGATATTTTTGGCAATGAGTGGGCGCATCTTAAAATTCTGAACTGAGTCAGAAAAACATTTATTTCTGGAAATTAAAGCTTCCTCTTTTTAATAGTTCACTGTTCCTTTAAATTGTTTTGCTGTTACAGTTACGGTATACGGAGTAGGCAGGCTGAAAAATAAGTAGAAACATTTACCAAAAAAAATTGTTGCTGTCTAATTTTGTTATAAAACTTAATACAGTAAGAGTGTGTGTGTGTGTGTGTGTGTGTGTGTGTGTGTGTGTGTGTGTGTGTGTGTGTGTGTGTGTGTGTGTGTGTGTGTGTGTGTGTGTGTGTGTGTGTGTGTGTGTGTGTGTGTGTGTGTAAGAGTTGCATTAGTGAGTCAAAAATTGAGCAGTAATGGATGGAAGGAATGACATGTGTGGCAAACTTGAGGTATGTTACGTACTCATGAATCATTAAAAATTCTGGGGTTGCAGCCCAGCTTTCCTGTTTCTTTCTTTTTTTTTAACATTTACTAACTCTTTATCAGATACAGTGTCATTTGGTGGCATTTTAAAAACTGCTCTCTCATTTTGGAGCAGGAAAGGAAGTATTCTTATCTGAGATACTGCATGTCTTCGTTGTAGCGAACCGACCATGCACATCAGGAGAGTCACCCGAGGGTCGACGATAACACATGAGCAGGATGCATGAATGGGTTATTTCGGAACACCATGACCAAGTCATTTTATTTTTGTTTTTTGGGGGTTTTCTTTATTGACTTATTTTCTTTTCTCAAATCTTTCAATAGAGCGGTTCTCTTCTCCTTTATGGTAATGTTTGGTCTCAAGTGCCCCCAAAACTTACCAGAAATGAACTCTGAGTTTCGCAATGCAAGTTCTCGGAATAAAACTAATTAGCACCACAGCTGTTTTGTTGTAGGGTGTTGATATTACACTTCTAGAGGGCAATATAAGTGCATCTGACATTGAAATAAGCTGGTTGGCATCAGTAGGTAAACTGCACCCCACTAAAAACTTAAAAAAAAGAAAAGAAAAGCAAGGCTTCCATTTGCCACAGATGTGGGGATTAAAAGGAATGTGAAGGGTAGGGAAATCCAAAAATAAATGGGTACAACTTTGAAATCTATGTTGCAGAGGCTTCAAGGTTGGCTTATTGATCAAGTAAAATAGAAGTAAATGGAGCATAAGATCAAGCTCACAGAGCACCTGTGAATCTACCATGTGTCTAGTATTGCCCTCAGTGAGTGTTTAAGCTGCAGCCTCATTTTCATCAGTCTTTTTCTTTTTTTTAATCATAAGCGCATATCATAAAAAGTCACCTTCTGATGATGATGTCATCACTATAAACAGAATGCTGGGAAGTTCTTTATGACTGTGGTATTTATGAGAAGGGACACCAGCCATATTGAAGTCTGTCTTCCTTGACTCAAGTCCTCCTCTTGGTCATCCTATGAATAAACATCAGGTGGACTGCTGTTTATAAGCGTAGCCGCTGTTGAATCTTGGGGTGGTGAGTTTCATTAACTGTCAACATGAGAGTCATCCCTCCCTGCTGGTGACTGAAAAACATGTTGTGGGAAATATAAGGGGCTAAGAGGTGGAAGCAACAAGGCCACTGCTGAACATGTGTTATATTTCATTTGGATCAAGATAGATCAACCAAATCTTTCTTTGGAGTCACAAACGACATATTCAGTCTTGGTTTTCTTTGGATGAAATGCATAAAAGCAAAAGCAAAAGCCAAATGGAAAAAAAACCTCAAGCATGCAGTTTTAATTAAAAAAAAAAAAGTAGGGAGAAAAAACAGATGTGCTAGCCCTAGAAGGGAGACACATAAGGTAGTGTAAGTATGATGAAACTGAGAAAAACAGACAATTTCCTGCCTCGCTGGCTAAAATTAGACCTTGTTCTTTGCAGTCATGTTTTCAAATCCTTCTATTATATCAGGAGATCCTAATGTTCCTCTGATGTCAGAGATTCATTTCATTTTTGATAACAGGTTTGCATTGTTTAGTCAATCAGACTTGGAATACGACCTAAATGACTAATCTCTGTCATTAGAGAGGGTCAAAAGATGATACTGTAAATAAATCTTGGAACTGCTTCTCTAATCATTTTGTATTATTCTGTCTTAACAACAAAAAGGAAGTGATGATTGGTGCGACTCCCCCATATTCACTGCTGAAAAATAAACACTAGACTTGCTTATTCCATTCAAAGTGATTCAATATGATTTTAAAGTTAGGTTCATACACACTACTAATCTGTGTTTCAAATCTGTGTCACATAAACTTGATGACGGTGCACTTTTTCTGCCATCACACCATGAACAGTATAGCAGTATAGCAGCCTGTCACCAGCCCTTTGAGAATGGGTTTTGCACAGGTGGTTGTAGATGGGCCCTTTTCATGAAGAGGATTTGCACCAAGTGAAGTGGTGTGGCCAGTCAGGCTGAGGGAATGCACAAACTCCACTGAACTCGAGGAAATGCTTGTAATAAATGGTTTCAATTATTCATGTCAACAAACTGTGAACAGTGAGTTTTGGGTTTGCGTTTGATCTGTCTGGATCTGTATCTACACACTGCCTGGATTTTTTAAATTCTCTCTTTCCCATCTCCCTGTTCCTGCGCTACCTGGCTGGCCCTCAGCAGGAAGGTCCCCCCCTTATGAGTCTGCTCAAGGCTGTTTGGTTTAAGGCTTTTCTTCCACTAGGAGAGTTTTTTTCCTGCCATTATCTATGTAATAATTGCTCGGGGTCATGCTCTAGGTCTCTAGAAAGTGTCTGCAGACAATTTGTGTTGTAATAAATGCTCTATAAAGAAACTTGAATTAAACTGAAATTAATTTTCTTCTCCTGCGATTTGATCACGTGTCATTTCTCCTGATAAAACCCAATGAAATGATGTATTCCTTTCAATATTTGTGCATGTCTGAATAATAAATTACATTCTAATATTCACTAAAATGGTTCAACTTTCCTTTCAAAGAAAAAAATAACGTCTTGGTTAATTTTGCCACATGCTGCTGTAGGTCTTTTTACTTTGGTTCTGGTCCGGGGGTGCAGGGAGCGGGTGGCTTTTGAAGCTCAAGCGCTTATATGATTAAATACCGAGAACTCTTTCATTTATGATTGTAATTTTTCCATTTCTTCTTTAATGAAACCAATTAAAGTTTGGAGGCAACAACACCATTTACATGTCTTATCAAAAAGAGTATTTGCCACTGTGGTGATCAATATTCATGAGTCTCCACATCCCACAGATAGAGAGAGTACATCAAACATCCATGGTGCCCCAGTAAGCCAGTGACCTCTGTCAGTCTCTTAGTAAGACTTTAGTTGGTCCGGCTTGCTAAAACAAGATAGTGGAAAGCTTATTTCAAGATGCCACCATCCAGAGACTGTTTTGGTGTCAACCACTGAAATGCTGGATGTTGTTTCCCGTTGGGACAGCTAGCCTGCTGCTCTTCAGACTGAGCATTTAATCAGGCCTCCCTTAGAACTATAGGAATAGTATTTTGGGGCAGAATATTACAAGAATCTTATAAGGGTTAAAGTGGACTTTGATATTTGGGAGAGAACTGTGTTTATAAAAATGCAAAGATCAAAATATTCTCCTTCAAGTCCCTTTACAGCCAGCCAAAGCCTTTCCACTTCAGAGTGCTAGAAGATACACTGCATTTATTAAGGGTCAGTCTCACTTAATTTTTTTTTGTCCAGTAGTAAACACACATATATATATATATATATATATATATATATATATATATATATATATATATATATATATATGTATATATATGTATATATATATATATATATATATATATATATATATATATATATATATATATATATATACAAATATATTTGTGGTACTTGTTTAGATTAAAAGTACAATTACAAAAATGTCTGATTATAACAAGATAAGTGTATGAAACCGTCCCTATACCTGCGGAAGCAATGCCTAAAATTCTAACTGAAATGCATTTCAGCATATTGAAACAGTAATGCAATACATACGAAGGATACACATTTTTCAATGCCTTTTACACTCTCTTTCTGTTTATGGCTACATTTAATGTAGACTATTTTCCATCATTACAGATAAAAGAATAGTACTGGATGAGATCTATGTTGCTTTACCTCTATCTTTCATTCTCTCTCTTCTTATATCGTACACAGCAATAAATACTGCATGTGTTGTGCTTTCTGCTCGCTTCACCCTTTCCCACAGCTTTTGTCGTGTTGCCCAGGGATTGAGACATCTTCATCCCAGTCCTCTGTGCCTCGCCAGCTCCATCAATAATTCCACTAAAGAGTTCACTGAGCTGAAAATGGGAGGGGTGCTGTTGGTGGGGGGGAAGTTGATGACTTTTCCACAGAACACTCAATCTCCCTCCCACCTCCCTCCATTCGCACTGCGCTCTCCCAGACTTCCTAACATGACCTTCTACCATGTTGTTTATCATTTTTGTGCTGTGCGGACAACAGGGACACCACAGGCACACAGCTCTTAGTCCTGTAACGATAAAGAAGCAGGCACTCTGAGCACATGATGGAGCTTCTCAGGAGGATTTTAAAATCTCTCTAAATAGAGGTGCCATCAGCGGCAATCATTATGAATCAGTGAAAAGGCGAAAAAAGTTGAAAGGTACCCCACATCAAAAGAAAATAAATGATGGAGTGGAAAGAACTTGAATATGCAGAAGATTATAGTTTTCTTCATGGGCAAAAGAAAAAATATGTGGACCTAATTTGAAAAGTTTTTCTTGCTCAGGTCACCATGAGACCATTTTATGTTGATGCAGTTCTGACCTTCCCCGGAGGAGTTATAACACGTTGCTTGGAACTGAACTTATTTACAAATTCAGATCTAAGGATACCACATGATTCAAACTTTTTTTTTTTACTTCCTTCAAAGTAAGAGGGACATTTACTATCTTTCTGGGAAATGCGACCTTCCTTACTGGTCTTTGAATTATTTTTGTCTGTTTGTTGTTTTTTTTTTCATCCTGCCAAGTGATAATATGTTCTTTTAAAGATAATTATTATGCCTGGAAGACTGTTATTTTCCACACATGATGATTTTATGCATGAAAGCATCAAAGTGACAGCAAAAGATTGTATTAACTGTGCCAGCGCTTGCCATCTTTGTCACAGATCTGATTCATTTAGACTTGTTCTGTATTAATAAAATCCTTTCATTGTGACTCTTACTACCTCTGTTTCCCTCTTTTTAAAAAGAAAAACTGTGAAATTGGACAGTCCTTCAAATCAATTTCCGCAGTTCTTTTTAGGTAAACTCACGGGTGCTGGTGTGATCACTCATACTATAAACTCAAAGTTTGGCACATTCTAGTTAGTATGTATAGAGTTATTAACTCCCCTTTGAAATAATGAACTGACCTCCACAGGTTATGCATATGTTATGTGTTTATTTAATTTCATCTTGATGGTGTGATGAACTGTCTCGCAATAATTCACTTTGCCGTAGTCCTCGATCCCAGAGAGAGTTTTCACACCAACGCCTGTGTCATATAGGCACAAATGGACTGATTGGTCCATGCGGTCAGAGGAAAGGGTGAAAAGGCTGAAATAAGTCTGCATCGCTCTCATCTCTAACATTACATTAAAACTCTTTCACAGAGACTTTTTCTTCCTCTTTTTCCCTTACTATTCAATAATCAGCTAGGGTGTAGAATGTGCAATAAAGGGCAAAGACATCAAGTTCACATCTTGAATTGACAACAAAGTGAAATGAATGAGATACTGGAGGGGAAAAAAGAAAGAAAAAGGGCCACTGTGCGGAGACTGATAAACCTGCAGGCTAATTTAGAAGGAGGTGGGGTATGGAGGGTTAGGGGACACGCTTGCCTCTTCCCTCTTCCATCTGCCAATTAAATGAAAAGAAAATTAATGGGTAAACAGTTTCATTGGGGATCAGATAAGAGTGATGATGCTGAGGGTCCTGCAGGGGGCTACACCACATTACCACCATAACCACCACCCCTTGTGCTAATAACAGCCTCAAGGAAGAAGCAGATTTATTTACACCCACATTTTTTTTAATCTTTCCATGTCATTGCTATCAAGTGCCTTCTAGACTTTAGTTCAAAGACAAAACCATAATGTGATTTTTTTTTCTTCCTTCAGTCTGCTTGCTCAATGTAGATAAGCGTTTTTTTTTTGTCACCTCACTAATGCTTTGCCGTTGGCTATTTCAGCCTATTATTTTTGTCTAGCAGTAGTATCGTGCTTTTCTTGATGATTGGGTGCACAGCTATACGTTGATTTCTATAAAACACTATATTGTACTTGTAAGTTGTGAAAGCAGCTATGTGCTCCAAATGTCTGGACTGAAAGACTGCAAGTGTATTCATGTGCCCTGTCAAATCATCTTAAAAGGTACTGACTTGAGTAACAGCCCAGAGCCACTGAGGTGATTTCTTCTCATCACTGGACCGGAGAACTGATGAGGTACGTCTGCACTCTATGTCTCTCTGTCTCACTGTGCCCTCAAGATAGTTTTCATATAAATTTCATATATATGTAGTACTTTGAGGACACCTGTAGCAGATGCTGTCTTCTTATGTGCCTTTAGCTCCTAAAAATGGATGCTGACATTTATAGCCATGGCTTCCAGCTGAGCCTGTGTGCTAATGTCATTTTTGTACAAGTATGAAATAATTTTTTTTTTCTCTCTGTCTCTCTCTTTTTCTTCTTAAAGATAGGAGGAATTATTGTTCCAGCTGTGCTTTAATTTGCATTACACCTGGATCCCTGTTTGTTTGAGACACGACAAGCAGTGAGATGACATCATACTGATGTTTTGTTACCTTAAAAAAATGCTATCTAAAATGAGATTGTGACCATTTTATTATTACTTTAAAGCTATAAGTTATAATACAATATCTTATTGTTTTTTTAATAATTTAAATTCTAAAAAGTCCTCTGTGACACCCAAACTATTGTGAATTATCTGCTCCAAATTAAAAGCGGGTCGATGAGGCTATGTAAGGCCATTGGCATGGAAATAATTTGTTTTGATGGGCAGGACTGCTTCGCTCCTACTCTGGGGGACAGAGGGTAGCAGGGAGTGAGAAGATGCCAAACAACAGACTGAGGCAGGATATAAATCAAATCTCTCTGGAGATAATAGGGCTTGCAGCATACACACAGAGTGCACACACAGTGTTTTCTGGGGTCTGCAGGCACTTCGGCACCTCAACCTTCAGGTTAATGACTACAGAACTCGGTGGGAGCAGCAGCACGCAAAAGTAATTACAATAGTAGAATGGTAAATCAGATGGAAAAGATCTGATTTGAATGAAATTTTAGTTGACAATGTTTTTTTCTTATTTAATGAGTTTAGGATATGGGTTAAGAAAATAACATCTCAGTTTAATGAAACACAGAACCAAAACAGTAATAAAAATAGAGAAAAAAAAACAAGGTAACAGTTGAAAATCAAATTTACACAAAATTTTCTCGAAATGCTTAGAATTCATTCCAGTTCAGATATTTGAGATTGTCCCATCGCTTCTACTCTTCCTGCAGTGCTCACATTAAACATATTCACAAAATAAGACAAATACAATTTCTGGTCCAGGAGCCAAAAGACATGAGGAAATGATCTATCCATGGCTGAGTTTTGGTCCCAGTCAGTGGTTTAATAATCTGATCATCCTGGCCCCACAGGTGTCAGAACACATATTTTAATTTGTCTTGCTTAACTTATGTGGCTGTCTCCGTGTGGCATTGTGATCTACTGGTGACATGACCAGTGTGTACCCTGCCTCTCTCTCAAAGACAGTTGGATAGGCTCCAGTTCCCTTGTGACCCTGAACAGAATGGGATGGATGGATGGATGGATGGATGGATGGATGGATGGATGGATGGATGGATGGATGGATGGATGGATGGATGGATGGATGGATGGATGGATGGATGGATGGATGGATGGATGGATGGATGGTAACAATTTGTGTTACACAACTTGAAAAATTCACTATTTTGACCTATGTACTGTATATGACCTGTAAGGACCAGACAAGTTATTATTATATCCTGACATGGAAAACCTTAAAAACTGAAGGACAGTTTCATTCTCCACCAATTAGCAAGGAGAGCGTCTCTTTTTGGACCATTTCACTCAGATGGGAAAATCCCTCCACTGTATGAGCTCTACCTCAGGGTTTCATCCAGTTAAGGTTGCATGCAAAATCTACTTCCTATCAAGTGAAGTAAGAAAAGCACACTTATCTTTCAGGTCTGTTGCTATGATTCACTAGAAGCAAAGATGTTCAATCCACACTGGGATCTGAGGTTAGCATCCCGCCTGCAGGGATCCGAGTCCTGCATACGGTGGTTCTGTATGAAATAAGTATCGATTGACTCAGACTTGTTTGACCGTGAGTTTAAAGCAGATCTTTTTTTTTCTCGCTTTGTCTTTCTCTCAGAGTGAATTTTCAAACAAGTGAGCATAAGCTGGGCGAATTGAACAACAAACCAACCTACTCTGAGCTAGCATTCAGAGGAAAAAACTAAAACACAAAGAGAGGTGAAGTCAGGTGATGGAAACTCACACTCAACTTTTAAGATGTTTAATGAAAGTTGCATCAAAAGCGAACAGATGGACAATATACACACCATATGGACACAATCTTTTCATAAAGTATATTTTTTTCTCTTATTTGATATGATTAGCAAATTATGTATTCACATTGTTCTGTTCTCTGGTCCACATGCATGGTCCTCTGCAATGCCAAAACTTCGGCCTACCTGAGCTCAGTAGACCTCTGTAGATGCCAATGTTCGACTGGTGTCCACGCTCCTCTGACTCATTCAGCCACTGTGGAAATCATGGACTGTATAAAAAGAACTGGACAACTTTATGTGATGTCACAAATAGGTTTAGATTTTCTGAAGAATAGTTTTGAAAACAATTTTCCGGGGCTCTGGTCAACACCATATTAGCAGGAATTGGCTTCACTCTGCCCCAAAAACAGGTAAATGGGTAGAATGAACAAACCCAATATCTGACTGAAACACATCCACCTTACGTCAGTTACCGCAATTATAACTTAGCTTATCCTAAGCTATGATGAAAACATTGCCTTATATTCATTCTGACTGAATCTGTTCATTCATTCTCATTTCAAATGTCCCCAATGAAACAACGCCTGAAATAGGTACAACACCTTAAACAAGGACTGCCTGAGCTTGGACGTCTCAATGACCCTTTGCTAGTTTACCGCCAGGGCTCTCAAGTTTTGAAGTTTGCTTGGAGGGAGGTTTGCTTGGATTTTTCTTTATTGTGGGGGGGCACACACAATGAGGAATGGCTCATTTGGGGTGGTTGTCTTACAGCAGATGTAGTGCTTGAAGCTGACACTCAGACCTTACCCAGCAACAAAAAAATTCTATCTTCTGATTGGCCGATAGGTTGGTAACTCAAGACAGCTGCTCTGAGCTGGATGACTGTTCAGCTCAGCACAGGTGTCTGCCTTTGACTCGTTTGTAAGATGGGCTGTTCGAATTTCTCTGAAGTGAAGTTAATAATTTCTCAGAGTGAGAAATGCCATGTGTGGCGTGTGAGCGTGTGAACTTCCAAGTGTCTCACGCTCAATGTGTGAGACTTGGGAGCCCTGTTGACTGCTGTTAACTAATAGTTGACAAAAAAATTCACATAATCCTACTTATCTTCTATTCACTTAATGGTTCACTACAAGAGGACTAATGCATAGTGTTTTGGCAAAGAAGAAACAGCTAATGAGTTCAAGTTATCATTAGCAAATGCTAATTTAAATTCATTGGAACCTGGGAGGACCCCGGGCCAAAGATGGCTGATCCAGCTGGTGCCAGAGCTTGTGGCCAACGATCTAGAGCTCATCGTATTGCTCATCTCATTGCTCATCCTACGATAGTTAAAGTTATAGTATGCAATTTTTGAGAGCTAGCAAGATTTGAAAGTGACACCTCCTCTAAGCACCGCCCCCTCCTCCCGCTCCCAGCTTAAATCATGTAAAAACTCCAACCAATCCGTTTCATTCGGTCCGAATTAAACGGATTGGTCCAGGACCAGAGGCTTGGCAGGGGGGGAAAGAACCAATCAGATGCCTTCATGCCGCCCACGCCGCCCCCCCTGTCCCATGCGCGCACTCGCTTCCAGCCCCCCGTGTCCACTTCCCACGGGTCCTCCACGGCTCACAGTGTCCCAGTGTAACCCCCCTCCCCTCTGCCACGGACCCCCAGTATGTAGTTATTATGTAGTTATTTCCAGAGCGGCTCGGTCCCCGCTGTGTGTGAGAGCGGGGAGCAGAGCGGTCCGGGCTGCTGCTACAGGACTCTCCGCCCAGCAGCAGCAGCCCGCAGGGACACGTGAAGCCGCACTGAAGAGCCGCAGCAGCCGGTTTGGAAGCAGTATGGAGGTCCGTGGGGATGGAGGCGTCTCCGTCCCGGCGAGAGCGGAGAGCGCCGGTGCGGCTGGCGGAGCGCTACGGTGCCGTGCACGCTCTGTTGCCACAGCTACGCCGTAGCCTACGCCGTAGGGTATGCCGTAGGGTACGGCGTAGCCGTGGCTCTAGAGCCTGCAGCGCACCGCCAGCTGCTCTCCGCTCTCTGCTCTCCACTCTCGCCGGGATGGAGACGCCGGTGGGCAGGATGCACGTTTGGGTGGGCACAGTCCACCCCGGCCCCCCCCTAAAACCGGCCTCGCTTACAGGTGAATGAGATATGGGGTAGTTTTGTTGAAAATGTGCTGTCCAAAATGTCCTGGAAAACTCGACTCCTGCAAATGCGCGTTCCCCAAAGTTTGTGGGGGCGTGGCTTTGGACGGAGCGCTGATGGGAGGGGGAGGAGGGTGCGGGGCTTAGAGGAGGTGCCACTTTCAAATCTTGATAGCTCTCTAAAATCATGGATAATACCTTTAAGCAGTTGAGGCAAGTGACCTAGGTTCTACCTCTGCATATGTTGATTTCCTTGATAGTAACACTGCTGATTTGCTGCACTCAGCTTTAGATGCAGTTGCTCCTTTGAGGAAGGTTTCCAACCATAGGAGCTTAACTCCCTGCCGGGGACACTGTGGGCGCTGAATGTGTGTTAAGTTATCCGATGACTTCGGTGCCCACACCCTGGGTGGGGCTGGCGAAAGGGTCTTTCTGTGTGGAGTTTGCATGTTCTCCCCGTGTTCCCTTGGGTAGCAATGTGAGCGACCCTCACAAAAACATGCAGCAGTCCTGGGCTATACATGCCCCCTCTGGCCAATCGGGGCGCCAGATGGGGTGGGGAGGATCTGGCCGGAACAACGTGATCCTTCCACGAACTACGTCCGGCCGGAGAAGCCCCACCCTGTCTGGTCAAAACTATAATAGTTTGTGTCAAACATAGCTTCGTTGTAGAAATGCTGCTATAGGCCTATGCTGCAGGGGGACACCAACATGGTCAATTGAGCGGTGCCCATCACCTCTCCTTCTCTTCTCTTCTTCTCTTCCATTTACATTTATTAATTATGAGTATATCTCATAGCCATCATTGTTGTCCATTGTTTTTGTAGTTTGTTGTGCTGGTCTGCCCCCTCTTTTTCTCTTTTGTGCATGTTTGCAGGCCAGAGCTTCAGGAGCTGCATGCTGACCTGCAGTCCCACCCTCTGATCATCCCACTGCTTGCGTCCACCTGTCTGTGTGGATGTATAGATGCTATATGCCTGCTGACATCATGACCTGCAGCCCCCCCATTTGACCACCTCAGTGTCTGCTGTCTACATCTGCTTATAGCCAGGCACATTAGTGAAACGATCGTTCACTTTGTGAGACAAGCGCCAAATTTTGCACAAAGTATGTTCTAGGTCTCCTTTTTCAAAAAAGCCCGTTAGCCACGCAAAAAAAACCAATATGGCTGCCTTTTCCAAAATGGCTGCCACAAAAGCCGTTTTTATATGTTTTTTGACTTGGAATGTGATTGGAAAATCCAATTTTGATTATTCTGACATCAGACTATAAGCTTGGGACCCCCGACCCCCTCCCCCATTAGCCATGCAAATAAAACAACAACATGGCTGCCATTTTCCAAAATGGCTTCAGGCAAAAGACAGTTTATATGGTTTTTGACCTGGATTGTGATTATATAATTAGATTTTGATTGTTTTGACATCAAATTATAGTCCCCCCTCCTCACATTTCTGTAACACATTTTTTCTAATCATCACAATTGCAGGCACACGGCTGTGTGCACTGGAGGTCAAAACGGTAGCACTTGCATCTTCCGCAACATTCCTTTTTGCCACTTGGTCACTGAGGTGGTTCGTAAGCTCCTCAGTGGTACCTCAAGTCTCTGGATGTCGTAGGGCTGTCTTGGCTGACACGCCTCTGCGACATTGCATGGAGGAAGGGGACAGTACCGGTGGAGTGTCAAATCGGGGTGATGGTCCCTCTTTTTAAAAAGGGGGACCGGAGAGTGTGTTCCAACTACAGGGGGATCACACTTCTCAGCCTCCCCGGGAAGAATACGGCCAATATTTGAACCTCGGATTCAGGGGGAACAATGCGGTTTCGCCCCAGTCGCAGAACACTGGACCAGCTCTATACCCTCCGCAGGGTGCTCGAGGGTTCATGGGAATTTGCCCAACCAGTCTACATGTGTTTTGTGGATCTGGAGAAGGCATTTGACCGTGTCCCTCGTGTCATTCTGTGGGGGGTGCTCGGTGAGTATGGAGTCCGGGGCCCTCTACTAAGGGCTGCCCGGTCTCTGTATGATCGGAGCAGGAGTCCGGTTTCCATTGCCGGCAGTAAGTCAGACTTGTTCCCGGTGCATGTTGGAATCCGGCAGGGCTGCACTTTGTCACCGGTCCTGTTCATAATATTTATGGACAGGATTTCTAGGCGTAGCCAGGGGCCGGAGGGGATCCGGTTTGGGAACCACAGGATTTCGTCTCTGCTTTTTGTGGATGATGTTGTCCTGTTGGCTTCATCGGACCGGGACCTTCAGCATGTGCTGGGGCGGTTTGAGGCCGAGTGCGACACGGCAGGGAAGAGAATCAGCACTTCCAAAACCGAGGCCATGGTTCTCCACCGGGAAAGGGTGGCGTGCCTTCACCGGGTGGGTGGAGAAGTCCTGCCTCAAGTGGAGGAGTTCAAGTATCTCGGGGTTTTGTTCACGAGTGAGGGAACGATGGAGCGGGAGATTGACAGACGGATCGGCGCAGCGTCCGCAGTTATGCGGTCGATGTACTGGACCGTCGTGGTGAAGAAGGAGCTGAGTCGAAAGGCGAAGCTCTCGATTTACCGGTCAGTCTACTCACCTACCCTCACCTATGGTCATGAACTTTGGGTAGTGACCGAAAGGACAAGATCGCCGATACAAGCGGGCGAGATGAGTTTCCTCCGCAGAGTGGCTGGACGCTCCCTTAGAGATGAGTTTCCTCCCTTAGAGATGAGTTTCCTCCGCAGGGTGGCTGGACGCTCCCTTAGAGATAGGGTGAGGAGTTCAGTCACCCGGGAGGAGCTCGGAGTCGAGCCGCTGCTCCTTCACATTGAGAGGAGTCAGCTGAGGTGGCTTGGGCATCTGTATCGTATGCCTCCTGGACGCCTCCCTAGGGAGGTGTTCCAGGCATGTCCCTCCTCCCTAGGGAGGTGTTCCAGGCATGTCCCTCCTCCCTAGGGAGGTGTTCCAGGCATGTCCCACCGGGAGGAGACCCCGGGGAAGACCCAGGACACACTGGAGAGACTATGTCTCTCGGCTGACCTGGGAACACCTCGGACTCCCCCCGGAAGAACTGGAGGAAGTGTCTGGGGTTAGGGAAGTCTGGGCATCCCTGCTGAGGCTGCTGCCCCCGTGACCCGGGAACGGATAAGCGGCGGATGATGGATGGATGGATGGATAAAATATGTTCAGCAATTCAAGTTCTACTTGGACAACCTTGTTTTAGCTTTCATAAGACAGCCATCTTGAAAAACGGCCGCCATCTTGAATTTTCAGGTGGCTAACGGGCTTTTCTGCATAAGTAGGTACTAGGCAATGTTCATGCAAAATTTGGTGCTTGTCTCACAAAGTGAACGATTCTCCTAAAAACCTGACTTAATTTCCCTCACTATTACTGTATATAGTTATCTCTGCAGTGCTCTAGCTAGCCATTGTGTCTGTTTCTCTCCTTTCTCTGTTCTTCATTCTCTCTGTTTGTTTTCTCTTTTCCTGCTCTGTCCAGCTGGCCTCTGGCAGGAAGGTCCCCCCTTATGAGCCAGGTCCTGCTCAAGGTTTGATCCCTCCTTAAGGGGCGTTTTTCCTTACCACTGTTTGGCTTAAGGTTTTTCTCCCACTATGAGAGTTTTTTACCTGCCACTGTTTATGTTATGTTTATGTAATAATTGCTCGGGGGTCATGTTCTGGGTCTCTGAAAAGCGCCTAGAGACAACTTCTGTTGTAATAGACGCTATATAAATAAAATTTAATTGAATAGAGCTCATCCTCCAGTTAGTCATGGTCAGCAGTGTTTGTTTAAAGCAAAGGCAGCTAGTGCCGGCTGCTACTGTAAGCTAAACTTTGCCCACTGTGCTTCCCAGGCTAATCTGGAACCAGTCTCAGCTGTTTGTTAGTACAAATAATAGCAGAAAAAGCTAAATTATTTTTAAATTAGGCTATACTCTTTCAGGTTTTTATCTGCAGCTCCGATGTCAATTTAACCAAAAGTTCTAAGTAGTTAAATGTAACTTGCAGTACACCCTAGATATAGACTGCAATACAGCTGTCACTCATAAAGCTGTAACCTTAATTATACACACATAATGAATATAATTTTAATAGAGGAGGCACATAAAAATTCAACCCTGATACATTGGTCATGGACATGAAAACCAATTATTTCAATTCAAAATAAAATGTAATAGGTTCACATAATATCTTCACATTTACTGAAACTACAGGATGCTATATTAAATGTGGTAAAAATGAAATATACATTTCTAAATACTTTTTTTCTGATGTGTATGAACTATCCAACCACAATTAATTTGTTGAAAGACATCCTTTTCATTTACAGATCATTTATCCTTAAAGTTTGCTCAATTATGGATTGTATTTGACATATCATTAGTCATACTTTACAGTTCAGATTTACAGTTTGATTAGATTAGAAAAGTGTTATTAGAAAAACTCCTCGAATACATTGATGCATACAAAATAAATAATCACTTTTTGACACATTGCAATTATTTACCTTTCCCAACATATACATAAAAATCCAAACCTTAACATAAAATGAAATATAAATGAAGACAATTTTTGTTGTTTTCTTTTACACACGCAATAAATTAATAGGATATGTGAGCTGTGAGATATGTCTTATGCATAATGAATATCCCTGGGCGTTTCATATTTATGGTAAAAAAACAACAACAAAAAACACTTTCCTTCACATTTGTATTCGTGACGTGAGTATCATGAACAGAATATTGGTCACCTCTTGTGGACAATGCTATATTTTCTGCCACAAAGGCGTCTAATAATGTACATTTTCTGTAATAACATTAACACAATTATCATATAGTGGATAAAAATTCCTATATAGAATCATCCATTTTAACTAAAAAGGTTAAATCCAAAATACAGATGTTCAACTGTTCAACATAGATTTTTCAAACAATGACTGAATGGAACTTAACACTTTACATAAATGTGTGTGCAGTGTTTGTCTTGCACAGTGCAAATTTGAATACAACGGCTACACATAAAATTAATAACAAGGACCTCCCACCTGCCTCTAACACTGAGCTACTGGTGACCATCTGTCTCTGGGAGCACTCGTTAGATTTCATCCTCATGCCAACACACCACAATGTTTTTGTTCCCATTGTTCCTGCATACCAAGAGTGTAAACAGTGTATCGCCTAACAACAAAATCTGAAGAACCAGAACCAAAAAATGATTAAAATGTTTGTGGAATGACATTGAATTGCATTTGGCAAAGAACTAATGTAATTCCATTTTCATCACAACCTTGGCACAGTTTGGGCATTTTAACTAAACATGTCATATTTTGTTCTCTGCTGCAGTATCTGTGGCACTTTCACAGCTTCCAAGAAGCTAATCGATTAATCCGTGACAAATCCCTCTGATTTTCTGAAGACCTGATTAAGAGATAGCTGTTCAATTCAGATATTTAGACAGATTTGGCTTCTTTTTGAATTTGAGAGTAAAAAAGTCAGCGTAGCAGAACAGAAGGTCAAAAACAAAGTTTAACAAAGCAACATGTGGGTTTGATACAAATTATGATTATTATACAAGATGTAGATAGATAGATTGGGAAAGGGAACATTTATTTATTTAATAGAATAGAATAATAATTTGAATGCACCTTAAAATGTTAATTAATGCAGCTGTTCTTATATGAGTAGATGGAGGATTACTCAAATGAAAAGAATCACCAAGGTGCATTTTACAAAATGGTGCAAATGATATGAAATCTATTATTTCTGCATCAGGAGAGTAATTTAAGATGTCACAGGAGCACTTTGAAATATATTTAAAAAATGTATCCTAAAGATTCTTAGTGTGTCAAAAAAAGAAGAAGAAAAGAATAGATAAAAAATGTTGGCACAAGAACCACTGAAAACGAGAGTAAATGAGAAACTGTTCTCAACTGACTTACCTGGTTAAATAAATAAAAAAACACTCGGCTAACGAATAGGGTCTGTCCACCGAGCCCTGTCGTGATGCTTTGTCCCACTAGAGGTGATATAAATCATCGTAGTGCTTGGTCAACCTTCATCATTCAAATGAAGAGGAGGAAAGTACACTAATGGAGGCCATGTATTCCATGTCAGCCATGTTGAAAGATAAACCATTTGGCCTTGTTGCAAGATAGATTAGCCATAAGAGCTGAAAGCTGAAGCTCAGGGCAAATGGACTGCCTCACCACTGTCACCACCCACTGCTGTCCCCACAAAACCTTGTGCAAAGTTGAAGAAACGGAGCAATTTAAGAACACTAAATATGCCCTGTGGAGCTGCATTTGAGGTTAGTGGTTAAAGGAGTGGAGGGAAAGAAGAAGGCAGAGGGGTGGGTACTCACTTTATTGCATCGTACATCAGGGGAGATATACTTTCTTATGATCGGGCATTTCAAGATGATTATTGAGTCACTTTTTGAGCCACTTTTTTGTGGTCACTCAAGGAATTGCACATACAGTATTTGTTGGCTTCAAATAAGCAAACTGGATTTTACCTCTCGGTGCAGTGAAGTTTAATGAATCGTTCAAGTTGTCAGAGCACTGCTGCTCTGTAAATGATGAATACCTGACATCTTTATGGGCATAACAAGAAAGGACAGAGAAAAAAATTGTCATCAACATTTCATGTTTTCATCATTGAAAGTTTATTGTGAGATTTCTGATTCAACTTTATGTGCCTATTATCAGTTCAACACCAATTTTTCTTGCAATATCTGCTATTGTTTGTGCTTTAAAAATAATACTGTATTATTTAAATAGGGTTGCGAATGAGTCTTTCAGGCAAACCCAAACTGCTTTAACTAGACTGAACATCACTTGGCAGTCATGGCCAAACTCCTGATTAAACCAGACATACTGAGTTATTATGATTAAGCTCAGTGTTTATGGGCTAATGATTCCAACCTACCTTAAAATCGATAAAGGACACCTCAAGGACCATTTGAACAAGCTTGTGTTGCCTAATAAGGTTTCTCCAGCTTCTACAGGGTGATTAATTATGTTCAATACTGGTGTTGAGCTGAGTCATTAGGTTTATGTTGGGAAGGGTAAACTGCTTAATACCTATCTCAAATTTAGTATGGTTCCTTATAACTGATAACTTGTCCACCTGAAGTTTACAACTCTTTAGTATGTAGGTTCACATCCGGCAAGTCCCTGATTAGTGGTTTATAATTACACTTTTCTATGGTGTGAAGAGGAGTCAGCGAGGAGTCATCTCATGCTATTGTGAGTCAGGATTTCCAGGCACCCAAGGGTTCACAGAGAGGAAAACCTCACTCAGCACATTCTTTCAGATGAAAGTTCATTAGTCATCTTCATGGCAGTACTACCCTGTTCCATGTGCTCTTTTTTTTCCTTTTTTTTGTCTAAGGCCTTGGTCTAGGCTATCTGATGACTACATCAAAAAGAAAAAAAGGGTCAAAAATTGCTTATAGTTATAAAGTTATTTTCTTTGCTTTCGAGCCTCAACAGTCTGTAAATCTTTTTTTTTTCATCACAAGCCGCATCCTTCTGCCTGCATAGCGCTTTTTTTCTGTGTGTATAAGGATTTCTGTCATGCACGCACAGAGTTGATACAGTGGTGTCAGGTGTGCGGTTCACCATCTTTCCCAAGGACACTTCCACATATGGAATACAGAAGGGGCGTATTAAACCACCCACCTTCCCATTAGTGCCCAGCCTTCACTTCCCCCTGAGACCCAAGGCCATGTGATACTGTACATACATTTCTTTACCTTTCTTCACATATGCATATTTCTTTAAATATACTTACAGAAACTCCTTGTAAATCAACACATCTGTTTTACTGTTGTTATTAAGCTGGTTAAACTATGCGTGACCCCTTATTTAATATCATGTACCCAGAAAAATAATCCCTCCATTCCATGCTGTTAGAAAAAAAAAGTGACATTGCTTTTTTGAATATCATTTGACTTTGAACATATTCACATTGTCTGTTCTGTGAAAATAATTGTTTTTGAACAAAAAAAAAAAAACAATGTTTGCTCTATATTGATGACGAAGGTTTGAAATAAGAAGAATATTCATATTTAGTGAGAAGAATACCAAGCTGGAAATTGATTTTCATCGTTTATTTAACTTTGGCACAATCTTTTATTTGCATTCATATAGCATTTCACACTAGAAGATATTTCCACCTTACTCGTTTTAAAGATTTCTAATATTACCATTTTTGCTGTTTCCATTTCACATCAAATTCTCCTCACCAAAGGTTTGTGTCTTAGGCTATAAGAGTTTGCTACACAAATTAAATTAGCAGTTGCTAAATATTAGTTTAATTCATTGGTGACCAAGAAACTGCATCAGTCCCATCAGTCCCTCCAAGGGAACAATGAAGTGAACCGAAGATTAGAAGGATTATACATGTATGACTTTTTATCGTTAAGACACAACTGTGACTCAGGCTGTAATGTTAACAATAAGTTGATGCCTCCATGGATACCTTAGAATGTAAAACCAATGTTTAGCTCAAAGACTAAGACAAAAATGTAACAAATCATTAAGTTTAGTTCTGTAGAAAATCACTAGGCAGCTACCTGAAGGTCAAAATGTGTCCATATGAGAAGAAACTGAAACAGACTTTTCTAAATTCAATTAAATTTTATTTATATAGCATCTATTACAACACAAGTTGTCTCTAGGCGCTTTCCAGAGACCCAGAACATGACCTCTGAGCAATTATTACATAAACATTGGCAGGTAAAAACTGTCCTTTAGAAGGGATGAAACCTGGAGCAGAACCTGGCTCGTAAGGGCGGACCCTCCTGCTGAAGGCAAACTGGGCAGAGCAGGAAAAGGGAAATCAGAAAGAGAGAATGAAGAACAGAGAGAGGAGAGACACAGATGGTTAGATGGTGTACTGCAGGGATTACTATATAGACAGATTTAGACAGCAAACACTGAGGTTGTCAGAGGGTGGTACTGCAGGTCAGGATGTCGGCAAATTTCCAACAGACATCTTTACAGACAGGTGGAAGCAAGCAGTGGGATGATCAGAGGGTGGGACTGCAAGTCAGCATGCAGCTCCTGAAGCTCTGGCCTGCAAACATGCACAGAAGAGACAAGGAGGAGGCAGACCAGCTCGACAAATTGCAAGAACAATGGAGAACAATTATGGTTATGAGATACTTCTAATTAACAACTGAGGGTTGATCCGAAAAAAGGAAAGTGAAGAAGGGGAGAGAAGGAGAGGTGAGGGGCACTGATCAGTGGATCATGTGTCCCCCATGATAAAACCTGATTGAAAATACCAACGTTTCGCACAGTAGTACTAGAGGCTATCACAACATCACCTTCCTAAGGTGTTCGGGACCAAAAATAATAATCTTGTCAGAATTTAAAAGCAAAACATTAGTGGGCATCCAGTCCTTGATGTCCTTAAGACATGCCTGAAGTTTGGCTAACGTTTCTGTTTCATCTGGCTTCATAGACAAATACAGTTGCGTATCATCAACATAACAATGAAAATGTATGCCGTGATTCTGAATTATAATTCCCAAGGGCTGCATGTATAAACTGAACAATATTGGCCCTAGTACTGAACCCTGCGGGACACCATAGCAGACCCTTGTCTGTTCTAATGAAACCTCATGAACATAAACAAACGTGAATCTGTCAGATAGATATGACTTAAACTAGAGATGCACAGATTGATCGGCCCCTGATCGTGATCGGGCCGATAATGCCCCTATCGGTTTTGATTGGAGATCGGAAAATAATAGTTCAGAGCCCGCCGATCTGATGATGTTTACAACAACAAACCGCCGCCCGCGCGGGCGTTTCCACACCTCAAACCGAGCTGTCCAAAGGGGTCGTCGGCCTCGCCGGTGCGGGAGTTTTACAATGTCTGAAAAGGAAAGCAAATTTGCAGTTTGCAAAGTGTGTCCAAAGGAGATACCACGAGGAGGAATGTTACAAAATCATTTCAACACATTGAAGCTGATAAGACATTTGAAAGTTTTTCACACAGAGTATATTGAGTTTTCAAAGTTGGCTGCTGCTAAGGCAGAGGAAAAAAAAGGAGCGCGCAGCAACGGCACTAACTCAGCCTAACACCTGTAACAGAGACTCATAAACGACAGGAAGAAAAATAAAGAACTACATCGTAAGGTAATTAATTCCTATGCTTTGCTCATCAGCCGCTTTTTGTTGTAGAAGACATCGGGTTTAAACACGTTTGCAGCTTGGATCCACGGTGCGCGCTTCCGCGTCGTAAATATTTCACTGATGAAATCCTGTCGGAGTTTTACCGTGTATATACAGTCCAAAGCCTCATGCAGGACGACAGCCGTGTCAGTCGCTTCACGAGTGACATGTGGAGCTCTAGTGTGAAGAGTTTTGCTTCACTCACAAGAATTTCTTCACACGCGGCAGATGCTACCGATAAAGCTTTCACAAAGCTTAATAATTCATAATTAATTTTTATTTTAAGATTTAATTCCTCTTTCCACAGGAAAACTAAGGTTTATAGTTTACAACTTGTATCAACTTTTAGAGAGTGACATGTCTGCTGTTGTCTGTGTTGTTGCACATGTTATACATAATTATTACCACAGGAAAGCTGAAGCTACTAAACTACACTTACTCCTTGTGAGCCGAGTCTTACACCTAATCTCCTAATTTTTATACCTAATAATACAATGTCAGTGTCGTGTACAAGAGACAACAATATTGACGAATTTATGGATTTCACGCTGTAATCGGTGATCGGCAAAATCGGGATCGGCCGATACTGGTTTTCGAAATCGGTGATCGGCCCTCAAAATCCTGATCGATGCATCTCTAACTTAAACCAACCTAGAGCTGTCTCTTTAATCCCAACAACATGCTCTAACCTAAAATGCTGTGATCCACAGTGTTAAAAGCAGAATCTGACTGAAAAACTTCAAATACATAATTTCTATACAAATGGACACATAACTAGCTTGCAACTACCATTTCCAGAATTTTGGATACAAATTGAAGGTGGAAATTGGTCTATAAATCGCTAAAATGTCTGGGTCGATTGTCATGAGTCTGCTCCTGGCTCCAATAATTGGGTATTATTCCATCACACTCTGCCTGCTGCCACACCCCCCTCACGCTCACACGGGGCTCTTGACGTGTTTCTGTCGAGCTGGCTTGCCCTCTGCCCAATCCTGTGCCCACACTTAACCCTGAACCCGTTCCGGTGCCGTCGGATGGTGAGTTCTGGTGTCCTCTGGGGATAGGGCCATGGACACTGACAGGTCGGAGGAATTCTGACCCTCCTCCGGACAACTTCTGCTCTCGCGCCAACCCCAGCTCCAGACTGTGCCGCTGCTCGCTCCACTCAGCCTCTGACAGACCCACTCCAACCACTGGAACCACTGTCTCCACTCAGACTCTCACTCTCCCCATCCCCTTTCCCCTTACTCAATAAAGAGCCTTCTGGGTTTCGTGTACATATCTGGTTCTCCTGTCTTGTATTTGACAGTCAAAAGAGTTTTTTAACAAAGGTTTAATTACTGCAACTTTAAAAACATGTGGCACATATGCTAATTTTAAGGATACGTTGATCTGGTCCAGTATTGTTGTAACAATAACAAAAAAAGAAAATTGAGTAGTTGCATTGGGATAGGGTCTAAAAGAAATGTGGATGATTTACCTGAGGTCAGCTCAGGGAGGTCTACAGGAATGAAGCAGTCTCGAGTCAAGTCAGAGCCTAAGGAAGTCGCTAAAGCTGCAGAAATGCCCACAGCCACTACCAGGGGGGCCTGGTTGATTTCTTCTCGAATTCTGATGATTTTACTGGTTAAGAAGCTCAAAGTCTTTAATACATAGAGGTGCAGGAATGCACTGCTCATCAGAGTTGTGACTCTTCGTCAGCCTGGCTAAAGTGCTCAACAGAATATGTGGGTTATTTTTGTATTATCTTCTATCAACAAGGAAAAGTTTGCTGTTCTTGAAGATGTCAATGCACTATAAACAATACCTGCTGGAACCCTTATTGAGATCCAATCACCAGGTGTACAGCACATCAACAGCGATCCTAAGGATTATCGGCTACAACATTGACACCACAGGTAAGAAGCGCTCCATGGTAGAGTGCTCCATGGCAGTGAAGGCAAGAAGAATGGAGGGTGGTATTCTAGTGGCTACAGAGGTGGGCTTGGGTCTAGAGGACCCAGGTTCAAGCCCCGGAATGGCAACCAAGATGAACCACTTTGGGCCCCTCAGCAAGGCCTTAACCCTAATTGCTCCATGGTGTGTGTGTCTCAGATGTAAGTCGCTTTGGACAAGACCCTGAAAATAGTAAAGCAGATCCCAAAGAGCCGGCTGAATAAGCACAAAGTCCAGGCCATCAACACACGTCCTAGGTATTTCTTGTATGCTCAGGTATGCCTTACCTGTCGGCCATTTATCTTTATGTAAATCTTTGTTGAAAGTAGATATGGTATGCTTTAGCAGGTTTTTAGACGTATCTAAAGTGTTGCAACTATGAATTATTACCATACATTTCATTGTAAACTAAAGGGGAAAAAAAATGTACTCAGAAAAGAGTGTACGTGTTGACTTTCTACAATTTACAGTCCTACATGCCAATTCAGTACATCCATTTAATGTGCTCAATAGTGAGGATGTTTTCACTTAGCTGAAGTAGGATGTACAGTGAAGGCAGGAATGAATACTATCTGATTCTACCAGACCTTACTGCTGGATAGTTACAGCACACACCGTCAGCCCTGATGAACATAATGCAATAAAAACACATCCCTTTTACCCCTAATGAAAATTCAAGTGTAGTGTAATAAAGCATCCTTTGTATAAAAAGCTATAGCTTAAGTAATTTTGTGTTTTTATACTAGATGAGTGTGGTACCTGACTGAACCTCTAGCTCATTTTCTGCAAGTTGTAATTTAGAAGAAAGAGCTAGTTGATGTATATGGACAGGACTCCAACAGAGCAAGTGGACATTTACTATTTGCCTTAATCAAGAGAAAGCTACATTGTAAATCTTGAAGAATTTTATCACTTTACATTGGACCAATAAATCACTTCTTATCTCCTTACTTTATTAAGAGAAAAAAGACCCCATCCTTTACTAGTTTCTATTTACAATGAATATGTGAATATGTTTGACCAAGAAGTAATTCAAACTAAAATGTAGATATTAACAAATATTGTCTTATTTCTGAGACAGGAAAACAAAGATTATGCACAATTCTGTTTATCATAGCAGAAAATATATTATTTTTACAAAAGGAAATACCAAAAAGTATAAAATCTGATGCTTTGTTTTGAATATCAAGAGCTGTGGTGTCATCCAAAAACCATTTACCCTGGCTTTAACTTTGGGCAAATTGAGCAAACTCATCTTTCTTTTTGTTTAAAGATTCTGCATTCATTTTCTCTGTTACCCTTCGAGGCTGCAGTAGTTGGTACAGTGAGCAGTGTTGAGGCAGCATATCAGCATGGTAACTTGCCAGATGGTTTGTTATGTTGAATCCTCTGGATAGTACTGTTGGAAAAAGTTTGCACTTTCAACTAATTCTTGGCAGGTGACTGAACCATCTGATTATCACTGAGTGTCAACAGTTTGCTTCAGCCACAGACATGAATGGACTCAAGCCAGCTGGTTGAAAAAAAACACAAAAAAACACCTTTTCCATCAAGGATTTGTTATTTTTGTAAATGTTAAGATTTCATAGCGAAAACATCTCAAATTTAAAAGTGGCACAACTGACAGAAAGGCATTTAATGACAAAAGACGTAAGCATTCAATTTCATCATGTATACTAAAACTGTCAGTTTCTGTCCAATGCAGTGGGATTTAAAAAGTGCTGTGAAGAAGGTCAAGACTTTTGAGTACAGATTTTCTTGTTCAAATGGTCAGTCAACAGATGATCGACTAAAATGTGAAAAATAAACAGACAGAAAAACGCAGGGAGAAAGTGAAGTTAATAATTTGGCAGGAAAACAGGGGTATGCTTTTAAGATGTAGTGCAAAAGAGGAAAGTGAGAAGGAGATCAAGAAGGTGTGAAGTCAGGAAGTGGTTCAGCATATCTGCTGCCAGATTTTGGTGAGTGGTGAAAATAAATATGAATTTAGCAATCAACTTTGGGGAGATACTCAGGGAGAGGCACATGCATATCACTAAGAGCTATGTTGCCACATGCACCCTGGGGTATTTTAAACACATACATCGCAAGCTGTAATGATGGTTGATGGAAACATTTGGATTGGTTCCACTGGTAAAATTTCGTTCTTAAATAATGAAGATAAAATGTTGATGCGACAAATAAAATGTCAACTTCTGTTAAATCATAACTGAAGCCATCTTAACTGGAAATTCATCTCTATCTTGTCCAGTTAAGGCTCATGGTCCACATTTCTTCAGAGAGGGCAGCAGGACACAATGTCATGGGAATCCCTGGCAGTGGAGAACAATCTGTAGCACAACTTTGGGTGGCGCCAAAGCGCAAGAAATGAAGAAGAAATCAGGCGCGCCAGGACAACTCATCGATTTATCCTCCCGGAGAATCATTTTACACCTCTGCCCGCGTCGCCTTAGATTATGTGAATCTTTCCAGCGGTGGTTCCGACTTGCCACCTTCCCGGCATGGTGAGCAGATCTGAACATAAGGACTTTTTCTCTTCCAATTTCTTTTTTCTTTGCACTGAGCAACGTTAACGTGTGCGCGCAGAGCTCTGTGCTTTGATGGGCAAGTTTGTGATCTGCGCGAGGGAAAGTGAGCCACACGCGTAAGTGGAGAGATTACACATGCAGTTTCGGAGCGCACAAGCTCCGATCCCCTCGCTCTGAAGATTAGAGGATTGACGACCTCTGAAGGACACTAAGAACAGGATTAGGTTTTGTGCAGTGTAACCTACTTCGTACCACACATCTTGTCCTCTCAAAAAAATTGCGCAATGACCTCTGGTGCACTTGGAATACAGAGGGTGCGTCAGTAAGGTAAGGATCTAATCTTTCAATGTGTCGAGTTTGTCATGAGAATGTCAATTGTTTGAAGCTGTGACAGACGGTAGAAATTACGCTGAATAAATACATGTATGCCTTCGGTTCTCAGTTGGCTGTTTTACGCGCAGGTGCCATCGCGTTGATTTTGAATTTTACTACTGAAAGCGACAGGCAAAGTGATGGTGGAGGGTTGTCACTCATACAGAAGGCAGATCAACTTTTATCCAGGGGAGCTTAACGCGGCAGCACACTCAAGTGCTCTGTTACAACGCTCCACTGGGAGCGTTATTCACATTTGCAGGATGCTCATCTGTTCTTAGACGGTTTGCTGCGTTATTAATGCACGTTTGGCATCGCTGTTACAGCTCTTAAGAAGCACTTTCCCTGTTCTGGGCAGAAAATGTGATGCTTCTTTTTCTCAGTAACAACACATTTTGTTTGGCTGTCATAATGTTTAGCTGTTCTCCATAGGGGCTCAAGAAAAATAAAGACACAATGGCGAGCTTTACCTTTATTCTGATGGCTAGTTATTTTAGATTCGGATTATAGCTGCATATACATTTTCACTGCATCCCACTCATGTATTCACAGATGCCTCAAGTTGTCTAGAGAAGGCCTACAGTACATACCTTAAAATGCCATTCATATGTATGTACAAAGTTACTACTAAATCTTCAACATAATTGCAAGAATGGAAAGCAACTTGTGCATCTGTCTTTAGGGATACTGATCATCTTGCTTAAAGTTTTTGGAGATGCCATGGCACACATCATTACCTCAGTGTGACACATATCTGGGTTTGGCGTTTTTATGCCAGGGTAGTGCTGCTGGAGATTGGCAGGCATTCATCTGGCAGGATTCAGTCATACTAGCTCCTGGAGTATGTGCATAGTGCAGCTTACAGTGAGCGTTGAGAAATGCTACATGATCCAATTATCCAATATGTGAGGGATGTGTTTAAAATTATTTCCTTCCACCTCCTTTCCTCTCCTCTCTTTCCTTTCTGTCAGGTTGTTTTATGTGTACAACACTTTTCAGCAGCTGCGGGTTTCAGTAATGCTTTAGGAGTGCGCAGGGAATATTTAAAAGGCATTACTGCAGAATGTCTTCCTCAATCTAGGGTTTGGCCTGTTCTTTCCAGAGGCACACATTTGGGAAATGAGAGCTGAAGAGTAGCGTGGCTTGGGCCAGCCTGAATCCATTGATATTCTGCCGGTGTCCTCCTCCATAGGCAGCACATTGTTATGGTTCACTCTGTGGTATAGTGTCTGATGATTGAGCTGTTTGAAAGAGGGATGAAAGCCGGGGAAAGTAAATGTTAATTTGTCAAAGGTTTGTCAAAGGTTAAACATACCTGTCAAGTTGGGTTCAGAAGTGTTTGGACAGGACAATTTGTGTGTTTTAGCTCTTTTTATTTTATTTTTTTTAACATAACCAAAGTAGATTTGAAATAAGTAAAACAATCAAAATGTGATGAAAGAGTAGACATGCTATAATTCGAGATGGTTCCCTAAAACATGGCAGTTAATATAATTGTAAACATACATACTTTTTAATACTTGGACACAGTCGATAGCTTCTTGCAGAATGGAGCCCATGGACATCACCAGATTCTGAGTTTCCTCCTTGGAGATGCTTTGTCAGGCCTTTGCTGCCACCTTAAGCTGCTGCTTATTTATGGGTGTCCCTTCCCTTAGTTTTGTTTTCCGTTGTTGAAAAATCATGCTGCGTTGGGTTGAGATCAGGTGACTGACTTGGCCATTGAAGGATATTACATTTCTTTGTTTTCTAACGTTATTGAGTGTGTTCAGGGTCATCCATCTGCACTGTGAATCATAGTCCAGTCCAGTCGGCTTTGTAGCATTTGTTGAACATGAGAAGAGAGTATAGCAATCGCATTATCACCTAACACTAGTGAGCCCACTGGATTGGCAGCCATATCTGCCCATATCATAACACTCCCTCTGTCATGTTTGACGCATGAACTGTGCCTTGGCTTCTGCATACTTTTCTCATCACTTCTGGTACAAGTTTCTCTCAGTTCCAGGCCAGGTCATAAGAGGCTTTTGTAGATTTTTTTGGCTTCCCTGTTCTCAAATATTGCTGGAGGTTTGCTTTAAACCCTCTGTATTTTCATTCATGAAGGTGTTTCTTGTTTGTTTCCTTCTCCAAAGTATTCCTGACTTTTGTAGATTTGGGGAAGGCATTTTTCTTTCACTGAGGAAAGGATTATGTGATCAAACACTTTAGCTGTCCTCCATGCTCTTCCGTGCCCTTTTCTGTTGCTGAGTTCACTAATGTTTTTTTTTTTTGAGTACCAGACTGTTGATTTGGCCTCACCTAAGGTTTTTGCTATAACTCTAACTGATGGTAAAGGTCATTTTTTTGGTGAGATCTCGCAAATGAAAACTGGACGTCAACCCTTTGATCACATCTTCATCCATCCATTGTTGTGGTTCAAAAATAAAACACAAGATATGTCTGATCCCCATGACCCCCTTATTTTCTTCAATTTTACAATACATGCCACAAAAAAGAGAGGAAAAATTCAAAGCAAGAAAAATAGATTCAAAATTCAGAGGGCTCAGTCCCTGACATCTGAAGCAAACGTGTTACACTCTGTGACCATGCAGAGTGACCGTGTTTGCTCTTTGCTCTTGTAAAGTATACATGGTTAGCCAAGCAGAGAGGTTTATCTGTTGTGGCTATGCAGCAGCCTGTCCAGGGCCAGTGAGAGGGTGAGACAGATCCTTTGGCAAACAAAGAAGTGACAGAGAGCTTCCCTGATCAAAAAATAGCAATAAACAAATAAGCAACAATCAAAGGCATCTGAAGTGTTCTGAAATAAGGGGAGGATTTGAAGATTATAATCAAGGTTCAAGGTTCACTTTATTGTCACACCAAAAGACCAAGTACAAGTGGAACGAAATTTCGTCGCAACACTGGCTCAAAGCAAGCAATAAAAACAATTAAAACACTAAAAACTCTAAATACTAAAAGATAAGGACACTAGGCTAAAAACTAAAACGCTGCTTGCTTACTGTAGGCAGTTGTTGTCGAGGGTAGACAGGAAACGGCTACTGTTTATTTAAAAGTCTTGTGGAGTAGGGGAAAAAACTGTCATGGAGCCTGGCTGTTCTGCACCTGTCGCTCAGAAACCTTCTGCCTGAGGGCAGGAGGGTGAATTTTCCATGGTCAGGATGGGTGGGATCCGCCAGGATTTTGTTTGCCCTTGATAGACAATGACTGTGTGCAATGTCCTCGATGGATGTGAGGGAAGTGCCGGTGACTTCGGCTGCAGCATCCACCACTCTCTGCAGGGGCTTTTCGATCGGCTGCCGTACAGCTTTCATGCCAGATGGAGATGCAGTTGGTCAGTATGCTCTCGATCGTGCCCCTGTAGAAGGTGGTGAGGATGGGCGGTGGTAGGTGTGCTCTCCTCAGCCGACGTAGGAAGTGCAGCCTCTGTTTGGCTTTCTTTGACAGTGAGGCTGTATGTGTGGACCAGGACAAGTCACTAGAAATGTGAACCCCCAGAAACTTTGTACTCCACAGCAGCTCCACCTATGAGGAGAGGGGTGAGTGTAGGCTGGTTCTTTCTGGGGTCCATGATGACCTCTATGGTCTTGTTGACATTCAGATCCAGGTTACTCCCAGTGTCCAGCTCACCAGATGGTCTACCTTCCTTCTGTATGACTTCTCGTCATCATTCCAGATGAGACCCACCACAGTTGTATCGTTCGCGTACTTGATGATGTGGTTAGTAGCAGAGCGTGCAACACAGTCATGTGTCATCAGTGTGTAGAGCAGTGGGCTTAATACACAGCCCTGGGGGTAGCCCAATTGGTCCAAAATCCAATTGTACATGGAAGGCCAAATAATAATGTCCGAAAAGGAGCAGCTACATGTTCATCAAGACAGTTTAACTGAAGGTGACAAACTGATAATCTAAAAAATACAAGTGGCCATTGTGAGATGATTTAACTCTCAGCTCAGCATTGATTTTTTTTCACATTCTCAAGGAATTGTTCCTTCCAATTTTTTCCCAACATTTGCTCGGAAAGGATTTGTTAATTTGTTTACAAATTGAAAGGGACTTTCCTGGACTATTCAAGTTGGAGCTTAATTTTATCCCTGTATTTTGGTGAGAAATATTTAAAATCTCAAAAGTAGCTTCTTTAAGTGACAATGCATTGACAGTCAACTGCTAAAATGCTGCAGTGAAATATAAAGACAAACATCCAAGGGAATGTAAAACTTGCATTTGACAGGTTCAGATTGTGTCTGACAGCATTAAAAAGGAGTTTTCCTCTGATGTCTTGCTGAAGAAAAAGTCTTATCTGAAATCATGTGGGAGGTGAGATGTAGCAGAAAGACAAAAGTGTACAGGAGTGGTAGCAGAGGCAGCAACCCTGAGAGGAGTGGAGGTACGATACACAGCTGGAATACCGAATAAAACTTTGTGCAAGCAAACAGTGGTTTGTGCTGGCAGTTTGCCAAGCTGTGCCAAGAAAATGTTGAACCTCACGACGTCAAGCCTTCACAGAAACATTTGGAGGAATGGAAGTCATCAAACTTGTGGTTAGTTTCAGTTTCCAGTTTCAGTTTTTGCTTCAGATATCAGTTTCCAGTTCTGGGGTCTTTAGACTGGCTCCCTGTACCTCAGAGAATAGACTTTAAAATACTTCTATTAGTTTATAAATCACTGAATTAAATGGTTAAATGGTTTAGGACCAAAATACATCAGAGCCATATCAACCATTCAGACCTCTCAGGTCTTCTGGTTCATGTCTGCTTCTTGTCCCCAGAATTAGAACGAAACACGGAGAAGCAGCATTCAGTTTTAATGCTCCACAGATCTGGAACAAACTTCCAAAACTGCAGGAATGCTGAAACCCTCAGTCCCTTTAAATTATATTAAAAAAAACATTTGCTTACAGCTGCCTTTGATTGAGTTATTTAAACTATTCTGAATTTAGGTTTAAACACTTTTAGTACTAAACTGTAACTCTAGCGTAAGTCTAATTTTTCTTTATTCTGCCACTGCACTGTAACTTTTTTTTTCTCCGTCACTTTTCATGTTTTCATCATGTAAAGCACCTTGAATTGCCTTGTTGCTGAAATGTGCTATACGAATACATTTGCCTTGCCTTGCCTTGCCTTGACTTGCCTAGCTGCAGAATGGGTGATCTCCAGTCTGTCCATATAATGCTCCATGTATTGGGTTTGAGGTGAATATATATATATATATATATATATAGCGAGCGTGCGTTTTTTCGGGCGTGCAAGCGTTTTTGCGGGCGTGCGTTTTGCGTGCGAGCGTGCGTTTTTTCGGGCGTGCAAGCGTTTTTGCGGGCGTGCGTTTTGCGTGCGAGCGTGCGTTTTTTCGGGCGTGCAAGCGGTTTTGCGGGCGTGCGTTTTGCGTGCAAGCGTGCGTTTTTTCGGGCGTGCGTTTTGCGTGCGAGCGTGCGTTTTTTCGGGCGTGCAAGCGTTTTTGCGGGCGTGCGTTTTGCGTGCGTTTTTTCGGGCATTCGTTTTTTCGTGCGTTTTCGACATTTCGTCTTTTTTCTCAAAATTTCTACTTTTTCATCAAAATTTAACTTTTTTCTCGACTTTTCAACTTTTTTTTCTAAATTTAAACTTTTTTTTCTAAATTTAGACCGCTCCAGACCTGAACCGGGTCCAGACTAAGAACCGGGTCCAGACTAAGAACCGGGTCCAGACCTGAACCGGGTCCAGACTAAGAACCGGGTCCAGAATAAGAACCGGGTCCAGACTAAGAACCGGGTCCAGACTAAGAACCGGGTCCAGATGTATTATTATGTATAGTTTATTATATTATTATTAGTATAGGTATCGGATAGGTGAATGGATGAATGAATGGGATGCCTGGGTCTGGGGCCCTCCGTTGTCGGGCCTGCACGGGTGTCGCCTTGTTGGGGGGTTCCCTCTCTCCGGGCCCGTCTCCGGTCCCCCCCGCTGCCTCTGCGGCGGGGCGCCCCTCTGGTCTTGGAGGGCCACTTTCGTGGGGGACGGGTGCGCCTGCCCGCGTCGGCGGCCGGGGCGGCTCTGTCTCTCCGGGCAGGCTGGCCCCCTGCCGGGTGGGGGTCGTTGGCCTGAAGGGTGAGGGCCTCCTGGCCGCGTGTCCGGCCCGGACCGGGTGGCCGGGGATTGCCTGGGTCGCGGTCCGCCGCCGCGGGATCCCTGGCTGCTTCTTCCCGCGCCGTGGGGGCCCCGCCCGCGGGCCCCCTCGGCCGCCGCCGGGGGGGGGGGGGGGGGGGGGCCTCGCAGGCGGTGGGTTGCCTCCCTCCTACTTCTCCCCTCTGTGGGGTTGCCGGTGGCCTGGGTTCCGGGCTCTTCCGTGTCGGCCTCTGGTCTCGCGGGTGGCGGGGTTGCTCCCCCCCCTCCCCCACTATAGATACACTTCAGGTGGAGCTTTGTTTGGTTTATTACACACACACACACACACACACACACACACACACACACACACACACACACACACACACACACACACACACACACACACACACACACACACACACACATATAGTCACTTAGTCACATGCATTTACACACACACACACACACACACACACACACACACACACACACACACACACACACACGCATGATCATATACATACACACACACACACATAGACATACACACTGGCTTGTTCACCTGCATGCTGGCTCTCTAGTTTTTGGGTTTAGGTAGCGGTAGCGATAGCTTAGCTCAGACTGCGATCAGATCTCAAGATTTGGGTCGATTGCTGTTATTGTTTTGGTTGGCTCCGTGCCGGTTTCGTGCTTTGTTTGTGGTTTTTTGTTGCAGATTTCCAGTGCTTGACGTGTGTCTCCGTGTGTTCCTGCTTCCTGGATTGGCAGTGGAGGTCGTCACCCCCCCCCCCCCAAAAAAAACAAAAAAAAAAACACTGGGTTTGTATGTGTATATTTATGTATGTGTACGCATGTGTGTGCGTATTTCAATGTATATATATTAAATATAGTAATAATGCACACATATACACTTTTGGTTTCTACCGTCATGGTATCAATGAATAATATGTGTGCAGACAAGGTGAAAAAAAAAAAAAAAAAAAAAAAAAAAAAACGGGTCCAGACCTGAACCGGGTCCAGGCTAAGAACCGGGTCCAGACTAAGAACCGGGTCCAGATTAAGAACCGGGTCCAGACTAAGAACCGGGTCCAGACTAAGAACCGGGTCCAGACCTGAACCGGGTCCAGACTAAGAACCAGGTCCAGACTAAGAACCGGGTCCAGACCTGAACCGGGTCCAGACTAAGAACCGGGTCCAGACCTGAACCGGGTCCAGACTAAGAACCGGGTCCAGACCTGAACCGGGTCCAGACTAAGAACCGGGTCCAGACTAAAAAAACAGACAAAAAACTGAGATTTATTGCTCAAAAACAAAACCAAAAATGTTGCTGAGCAGGATCAAAACCAGAGCATGAACATGAAACAGAAAACTTGGAAAACCTGACGAGGAGAACATGGAGGGAGCAAACAGTAGGGACCAGCAAGGAGCAGGGTAAAGACACGACTATATATACACAAAGGTTAACGAGACACAGGTGCAGACGATCAGGTCAGATGGGAAACAGGAAGCCCAAGACAGAACTCAAACACAAAGACATGGGCTTTCAAAATAAAACAGGAAAATGTTGAATCCTGACACGTCTGGCACTGCAGGATTTGAGTCCCTGGCAGGGTAGTGTGTTACTGATGGTAGCCATTGTTAATTTGGTCGCAGCTCTCTGCAGGTCATTCAGTAGATCGCCCCGTGTGGTTCTGGGATTTTTACTCACCGTTCTTATGATCATTTTTACCCCACGGGGTGAGATCTTGCGGGGAGCCCCATACCGAGAGGGAGATTATCAGTGGTCTTGTATGTCTTCCATTTTCTAATAATTGCTCCCACAGTTGATTTCTTCACACCAAGCTGCTTACTTATTGCAGATTCAGTCTTTCCAGTCTGATGCAGGTCTCCAATTTTGTTTCTCATGTCCTTTGACAGCTCTTTGGTCTTGGCCATAGTGGAGTTTGGAGTGTGACTGTTTGAGGTTGTGGACAGGTGTCTTTTATACTGATAACGAGTTAAAACAGGTGCCATTAATACAGGTAACGAGTGGAGGACAGAGGAGCCTCTTAAAGAAGAAGTTACAGGTCTGTGAAAGCCAGAAATCTTGCTTGTTTGTAGGTGACCAAATACTTATTTTACCGAGGAATTTACCAATTAATTCAGTAAAAATCCTACAATGTGATTTCCTGGATACTTTACCCCCATTCTGTCTCATAGTTGAAGTGTACCTATGATGAAAATGTTTCTTTCTTTTCTTCTCTTCTTTTTAAGTGGGAGGACCTGCACAATTGGTGGCTGACGAAATACTTTTTTGCCCCACTGTATATCCTTATCCCTCCCCAATCTTTAGGATCTTGGCTCATTTAAATACCATCTTAAGTACAAAGTAATGGCAATCAAATTTAATGTCCCAGACAATGAGGTAACAGCATATAACACATCCCAATGTGCAAATAATATGGGCTCGCAAAAGGATGTTAAAACTGATACCGAAAGAAGCGAAACACACATAAAACGGTCTATTTCTCAGAGTCTGGCTACAAAGACTGTAACTTTTAAATGTTTAATTGCCCAGTTATATTATATTTCAGTTGTGAAGCAGCCATATGTGTGGCAGGATCTCTAGATCCTATTCTATCAATAATTTGCACATAAATAGAAGGTTAATTCAATTCAATTCAATTCAATTTTATTTATATAGCGTCTAATACAACAGAGTTGTCTCTAGACGCTTTACAGAGACCCATACCCAGAACATGACCCCCGAGCAGATATTACATAAACAATGGCAGGTAAAAAACTCCCCTAGTGGGAGAAAAACCTTAAGCCAAACAGTGGCAAGGAAAAACTCCCCTTTAGGAGGGAAGAAACCTTGAGCAGGACCAGGCTCATCAGGGGGGACCCTCCTGCCGAGGGCCAGACTGGTGGGTCAGGGACGGCAACAGCACAGCAGGCAGGTGGAAGCAGCAACGGGATGACCGGGGGTGGGGACCGCAGGCCAGCACACAGCTCCCGAAGCTCCGGCCCAATCAGCAAGTCCCAGGTTGGGGTGCAGGGTCAGGAAAAGACTTGTGCTCCGTAATGCAAGCTACAAGCCACCCACGGCCACCTGCAGGACAAAAGAGAGAAAAGGGAGGAGAAGGGGGGGCCAGCAACGGGATGACCAGGGGTGGGGACCGCAGGCCAGCACGCAGCTCCCGAAGCTCCGGCCCAATCAGCAAGTCCCAGGTTGGGGTGCAGGGTCAGGGAAAGACTTGTGCTCCGTAATGCAAGCTACAAGCCACCCACGACCACCTGCAGGTTCCGGTGTCCGGCAAAGGATGCTGCAACATGGACAAAAGAGAGAAAAGGGAGGAGAAGGGGGGGCCAGCACAAGAAACTACAGGAGCGACTCTGACACACTAAAGTTTACACTACCTAGAGATTTACCAACACCAGCTAGAGGTTTACTAAACACTAACTATAGGCTTTACTAAACAGAAAGGTTTTAAGTTTAGTTTTAAAGGTGGAGGTGGAGTCAGCCTCCTTAACCCAGATTGGAAGTTGGTTCCAAAGTAATGGTGCCTGATAGCAGAACGCCCGCCCTCCAAATCTACATTTAGATACTCTAGGAACTACGAGTAAACCTGCACTCTGAGAACGGAGAGCTCTGACAGGAACATAAGGCAATAAGGTTAAAAGATACAAAAGTATAGCAAATGTTGCTGTATCAGGGATTGTAAACAGTCTTATAAAAAGAAAGTACACTTGTTTCCAGAGTTTTAAATATCAGGATATAGTAATAATAATAATAATAATAATAATAATAATAATAATAATAATAATAATAATAATAATAATAATAATAATAATAATAATAATTAAAAAAAAAACTAAATCATGTGGTCCTTACTAAGTTGGGTAAATACAACAATACATGACATATGTAATTTTTATTATTATTAATTATTCAATTATGCAATTCAGAAAGAAGCCTATTAACCAGTCATCCTGCTTTCAGAGCTACGCATATGCAAAAATCTTGGCATTTGTTGTCTATCTTAACGCTGTTGGTATGGAGTAGCTAAACTAGCTGCTGTGTCAGTAAACATACTGTATTCCCATTATCGAGCTAAGGCTAAGGCATATTTAATGCTAGCAGCCCCTGGCCTCAATTTGCTTGCCCTGTTCACACTGTCAGACTGATAACCCTGCTGTGTGGCTGGCCGGCCCGCTCATAATGTCAGAATGTGTTGGAAACGTTACACAGCGCATTTCTTTAATCGGGGTGGGATATTTGTGGTGTGTGGGTCACAAATGATGAAGCAAAATCTTTTGGTTGAACAAACTGAACCAAATCACTTGCTGAAACAATTTGTTCACTTCACAGTTCAGCTGAACTCAGTTGTGGCCGAGGCAGCAAGCAGACTGAATAAACATGATTGTTTCTCTGCAAACAAATGAGTGGTGAATGAGTATCCCCATGTCGCTGGAGCACAGGTCTTCACACAGGATGATTACACTTAAAAAGTGAGAAACACAATGACCCGAGCAAAGCCAAACTGTAAAAGACTTTTAAAAAATAATTTTCCAAAACCAATGTTTATCTCCAACATCCAGCAAAGAAACCTCTAAAATGTGAAGATTCCTAATAGAAGTCTGGCGTCGTTGTTAAAGTGAGGGCAGAAGCTGGAAGCCAATAAACATGAGCTGAGTCAGAAGCTGAGTCATTTTTCAGTTAAAGTTGGCCAGTTCAAGAAGAAATGAAAGGTTTGCACAATGCAACACAAGAAAACACTATTTTAGCAGTGCTTGTCTTTGCTTCATAAAGCAAAGACAAGCACCATGAGAAAGTGCTCAACGTGGCCCAAAACAGTAAACTTATAAAGTGGTTGGAGGAGATGGATAGCGATATTACAACAGGGAGCCCAGTTTACTCAGAATAAGGATTTTGCTCACTGAAATATACCAAGGATATTTCACTTTCACTATTGTTTTCACTTTCATTGTCTCCCTGTCAGTAATTGACTCTTTGTCAAGCGCCGCCCCCGTTGCTAGGTTGGACAAAACTGTCATCTCTCCCGTCCACTTCCATTGTAAAAACGGGGTTTTACATCATTTTATTTCCAATTATTATACCAAAGAAAATCAACAGCAACTAGATATAAATAAAAAGGAACACTTCGGGTACCGTATAGTGAGTTAAAAAAACTGATGTTTTCGGCAAAAATGAAATCTTTTGATTAGATAGCATGGTGGTAGGGTTGAACCGGCCGTCCACATAGCTTTATCCAAAGCAGACACTTTTCGTAATTTAACGTTGGTTTTGGGATGCAATGTATTCCTGTGAATCTCTCTGGGTAGCGGGTGTCACTTTTACAAGTGCCCCAAACACACCGCTTAACCATTTTAAGATAAACCAGAAAATTTCAGGAAATTTTGAAATGAGCATGCCCTACTACCCATTCGTCCCTTCTTGCTGCTTTTGTCTGAGGTGGTACTGCTTGTGTTTAAAAGGGGTCTATTATGGCATCTAATACCTATTTTAAACAGGCCTTGAATGTCTTAAAAACAAGCTGTTGATTGTTTTTGCAAAATAAATTAGAAATTCAGCCTCTGAGCCATGTCTTTATCTTCCCAGTTTCTAACCTCCTTCTCTATGTGGGATTCTGACGCGATGACGCGAATGACGCGATACACCACTACGAAAAAATGGCGGAAGCTCCGGCCGGCGGAGTTAGTTGTGGGCGTGGTTTCATGCATCGCTCCTGTCGTTACGTAACGACAGGAACAGAATTTGAACGGCTCGTAGAAGTCACATGATACTGGATGGCTCATCCGGGCAGCTGTACAGACACTGCAGAATTTGGTTGCTTTCATCCTTCTCTGAGTTGGCAGGCTGAGGGGAGACCACTTTAATGTTAAAGCAAGAGAAAACGTGTTTTTCATAATAGGTCCCCTTTAAGGTTGTTTTGGTTCTGTCGCAGGTGGTTCTGGCCATGTTTGGAGTTATTACTAATGCCAAACCAATGCCTGGATGCACGTTGCGGTTTGGACCACATTAACAGATGATTTATGCATATTCTCCCACATAGGCTACAAATGCATAGGTTTTTGTTGCCATGGTAACAACCCCATAGGAGTGGGGGCATTTGGCAGGCATTTTGACTTTAATTTTCCGTAAATCACAGCTTCATGAAATTTGAATATGTTGTATGCCACAGCGAGGCGAGTTTTGAAACATTTGAATCATGTCCCTATGATAAGCTGTTGCCTAGCAACAAGCGTCCAAAGTCAAATGGACATTTTTTTAAATTGAAACTTTAATATCTCAAAAACTGTAATAATTGGCATAATGAGGTTAAAAGGTCTCTTAGTCCGAAGCGAACCGAGTCTGGGAACATTTGAATGATGTCTCTACGATAAAGTTCGGCCGACCAATAAGCGTTTGAATTTTCACCTTTTTTTCCACTTCTTGGCATGTAGCGTTACCACGGTAACGCTTTTGACTGAGAAAAGTATTGTCCTTCGAGGCATGATGGATCCACATGTGTTGATGTATGCCATGTGTGGGTGCACATTGCGGTTCAGGCTACATTAACGGATAGGTTTTTTTTTCACCATCCGAATGAATGGGGCCATTTGGCATGAATTTTGACATAAAATGTCCTTAAATCACAGCTTCATGAAATTTGAATATGTTGAAGTCCACAGCGGGCCGAGTCAGGGAACATTTGTACGATGTCTCTATGTTAACCTGTTGCGTAGCAACCAGCATCCAAATTCAAATGGAATTTTTTTTTACATTGGAAGTTAAATATCGCAAAAACTGTAATAATAATTGGCATAATTAGGTTGTACGGTCTTTTAAATGATGTATGCCATGCATGGGTGCACATTGTGGTTTGGGCCGCATTAACAAAAAAAAGCGTGCGGAATAAGAAGAAGAAAAGGGAAACCTTTTCTGGATACTCATATATCGCCTTCATTTTTCAGGTTTTCTCTGGCGTGTTTTATTCTTTGGGGATTTATTTCTTCCATATCAGAGCGGGGTCATGCTGTACACCCGCTGCTGCGCAGTGGGATTTTTACGACTTTAGCTTTCTAGCAAAATGCAACATTGCCCTTTGGGCCGTTTTGGACAATTGCAACAAGGTCATGCCACTACTGGGGATGCCCATAATTAGGGATGGGAATTGATAAGATTTTTTCGATTCCGATTCCATTTTCGATTCTGCTTAACGATTCGATTCTTTATCGATTCTCTTATCGATTCTCATTTGGAAAAAAGGAGAAGAAACAATTTTAGTATCTAAAACAAAGTTGATACTAAAATTGTTTCTTTGTTTCAATTTCTTTGTTTCTCTAATCTTTTTTGTTCAAAGATATAAAACTTTTATATCTTTGAACAAAAAAAATTAAGTGAGGTCTTAAGACGCCCCCAGCCTTGGGCTCCTCGATGGTGCCAGGGGGTCCACACAAAAATTATTTGTAATATAAATTATTTATTTAATATAAAATAATAATAATAAAATAAATATTATTCTGTAGAAATTAACTAAAAACAACAAATTATTTTGTAGCAATTACACAAGAATGTCCAGTAACATGTTCAACACCACAAACTTAGTCACTGCTGGTGACATTCATCTATTCTGGCCTGATACTCTTCCCTGCCTTGTTGAAAGGAGAATCTAGCGGTGACTGCTCTTTAACTTCTCCATTGATGAGCTGACGAGCTGCAGCTGTGTCAGGAGCTCCGCTGACCGCCGGAGCGGCCCGCACGTCCGCATGGCCGAGAGCGCAGCTTTTCTAAAGCATGAATTATGGTTCCGCGTTAAATCGACGCAGAGCCTACGGCGTAGGGTACGCGGCGACGCGCGCCGTACGGTGCGTGTAGCCGCGAACCCTACGCCGTAGGCTCTGCGTTGGTGTAACGCGGAACCATAAATCAGCCTTACCACACGCCGGCTGACTCCGCGCTGCCAGCGCTTCAGCCGGCCGAGTCCTAACAGTTTCCCCCCTTTGTTGAAATGTCCACATTGCAAGAATTGTTGCCCTGTTGTCATCCTTTTTGGTAAAATCTAACCAAACTTTCGAGCGTTTATGCCGCTTTGTCCCAGTGTTTTCCTGCTGGGTGCGAATGCGCACGTTGCACAACGTGCTTGGTGACGTCATTCGCGCCCACTGGAATCGATAAGCGAATCGTTTGCGAAAAAGGCAAACGATTCCAAGGAATTGAAACACTGAGAACCGGTTCTCAACAAGATCCGGTTCTCGATTCCCACCCCTACCCATAATAAATAAACGCATTTGCGGTTGTCGCCTGCTGCCGAGCCGACTTTGTTTTGGCAGTACGGATCAGATTTCTGTCAGTTTGAGGATAAAAATACGCTGCACCCTCACTGCACTGTCTACAGTGTGTTCCCAAATGTTCCTTTTCCAAGTGAGTCTGAAGAAGAGCAAAATGCGCTCGTAACGTAATGACGATTGATGCGCTAAATAAATTTGCACTACGGAGGAAAAGTGTGGGCTCTCCTCTCTTGTTTTTTCCTGTGTTCCTTTTACAAATACAACGTTTAAAAAAAATAATCCAGTGATTTAAATTTTGATACAAGGCAAGTAAAAACTACGCTTTTTCCATTGACTTGAACGAGAGAGACGGCTGTTTTGTCCAACCGGATATTCTGACCCAGATGTAGCAATGGTGAATGATTTCTCTGATTGGTCAGTCAGGGACGAATCAGAAGGCTGACAAAGGGTCAATTTGTGAGGGTTAAGTTTTAGAAAAAAAAGAAGAAAAAAACATTGCTCATGATTGTATATTACCAGATGAAAAGCTACGGTTAGTGTAATAAAAGTAATAAAAATTAAAGCTGCAAGCAGCGATGAACGGGCCCTCGCACCCTTGTGCACATTCAGGCGTGCTGCAGTGGAAGTGCTTGTATGACTTGCATGTAGATGTCTTCAGGCCTGGACATTTAGCGGATGACACCACCCACGACTCTATATCAAACCATTCAAAAGTTATGGCAGAAAATAGGGACTATCAAATATCGACCAATCAGAAGAAGGGGCGGGGCTAAATTGCACCAATTATGTTCAAGGATTCAAAACCGAGTCCGATGACACCACCCACAAGTCTTTATGTCAAACCATTCAAAAGTTATGGCAGAAAGTAGGAACGATCAAATATGGACCAATCAGATGAAGGGGGGGGGGCACACTTTTTGACTGAGAAAAGTAATGTGCGTCGTCGCAGGATCAAGATGCACATTTTGATGTATGACAAACCTGGGCGCACATTACGGTTCGTGCGAAGAAACCGCTGAAGAAATGGCATAAATTGCGGCAAAATTACACAATTAATTCAAAATGGCCGACTTCCTGTTCGGTTTTGGTCATGGCGCCAAGACACTTTTCTTTTAGTTGCAACATGATACAGGTGTGTAGCCTACCAATTTTCGTGCATGTACGTCAAACCGTATTGTGGGGCTTGAGGCACGAAGTTTTCTAGGGGGTGCTGTTGAGCCATTAGGCCACGCCCATTAATGCAAACCATGAAATATCAAATTTATGGCCAGGCCTGGCTTGCATGCAAAATTTGGTGACTTTTGGGGAACTATCAAATTTGGACCAATCAGATGAAGGGGGGGCGCGCTTTTTGGCATCCATCGTTGCCACCGTAACGCTTTTGACTAAGAAAAGAAACGCGCATCGTCGCAGGATGGAGACGCACATTTTGATGTATAAAACACTTGGGTGCACGTTACGGTTCGGGCCGTATTAACTGCCGAAGGAATGGCATAAATTGCGCCAAAATTACAAGATTAATTCAAAATGTTCAAAATGGCCGACTTCCTGTTCGGTTTCGGCCATGGCGCCAAGAGACTTTTCTTTAAGTTGCGACATGATACAGGTGTGTACCGATTTTCGTGCATGTACGTCAAACCGTATTGTGGGGCTTGAGGCACAACGTTTTCTAAAGGCACTGTTGAGCCATTAGGCCACGCCCATTAATGCAAACCATTAAATATCAAATTTTTCGCCAGGCCTGGCTTGCGTGCAAAATTTGGTGACTTTTGGGGAACTATCAAATATGGACCAATCAGATGAAGGGAGGGGCGCACTTTTTGGCGTTTAGCGTCGCCAAGGTAACGCTTTTGACTGAGAAAAGTAATGCCGTATTAACTGGTTAAAGGAATGGCATAAATTGCGCCAAAATTACACGATTAATTGAAAATAGCCGACTTCCTGTTCGGTTTCGGCCATGGTGCCAAGAGACTTTCTTTAAGTTGCGACATGATACAGGTGTGTACCGATTTTCGTGCATGTACGTCAAACCGTATTGTGGGGCTTAGGCACAAAATTTTCTAGGGGGCGCTGTTGAGCCATTAGGCCACGCACATTAATGCAAACAAATTTTTTCCCAGGCCTGGCTTGCGTGCAAAATTTGGTGACTTTTGGGGCACATTTAGGGGGGGAAAAAGGCCCTCATTTCATCTGAAAAATAAAAAAGGAAGAAAAAAGAAGGAAAATTCCTACAGATACAATAGGGCCTTCGCACTGTAAGTGCTCGGGCCCTAATAAAAAAAAAATTGTTGTATCCATGTTCTCATGCAGTGAAAGGCTTAGTACAGATATGTAACAAAAGGAAACATATTTCCTCACGCACTTGAAGTTTCCTCTATTTATGTCATGTGAAAATGTCAACACATCAATTAGTGATTGTTTGTGAGGCACACAATCATCCATCACACACATGAAAGGAGACACACTGTCATCATCTAAGAACAAGTCACACAAGATTTGTTCTAAAATTACACGGTTGGACAACTATATGTGTTTCCTATAAATAATTACATGAATTCGCTCATAACTGCGCAACAATGGCAGCTGAGCAACTGACATGCAGGACCTAACCACGCAGCGATATAATCAATTTCTTTTTCATTGTTTATGTAAGCTTTAAATCTTGAAAGTTGCTTAAAGAACCATTGGTTTAGTACATGTGAACAAGGGGCCTCAGATCTTGGTGTCATAGCTCATTCTCGTATTAAATTGTGAAATTGTACTTGGTTTCTTTATTCAGCGTGGCTTTCAATTTTAAATAGTTCAGCTGGAGGTTTCTTTCATGCACTCTGCTATCTATCTGTTTGTTTTATATCATCAACCAGGAAACTAAACAAGATTTCTAATATGCGGTAGACATTGTGAAATGGTCTATTTCTGATCAAAATGTATAGGCGACTGAAGCAACAGCTTCACCTACTGTCATGCCTGCTCCTCCTTCCCCTACCCAGGTCAGCTTCCCCACTATACTGATGCCTAGACAGACTACAGTTCCCATGATTCCCCAGTCAATCATGGTCTGCAACTGTGTCCTCCTCGTTAACCTTGTGTCTCACCTGTGTGCCTACCTTCGGGAGCTGTGTGCTGGCCTGCGGTCCCCACCCCCGGTCATCCCGTTGCTGCTTCCACCTGCCTGCTGTGCTGTGCCATCCCTGACCCACCAGTCTGGCCCTCGGCAGGAGGGTCCCCCCTGATGAGCCTGGTCCTGCTCAAGGTTTCTTCCCTCCTAAAGGGGAGTTTTTCCTTGCCACTGTTTGGCTTAAGGTTTTTCTCCCACTAGGGGAGTTTTTACCTGCCATTGTTTATGTAATAACTGCTCGGGGGTCATGTTCTGGGTATGGGTCTCTGTAAAGCGTCTAGAGACAACTCTGTTGTATTAGACGCTATATAAATAAAATTGAATTGAATTGAATTGAATACCTTCTTTATACCCTGTGATCCTCTGTCCTCTGTGTAGTATTGTCTTGTTCATGTCGCCACATGAAACCTACACCGACTAACACTTTTTGTTAGTTCTTGTCTACAAGTGTTATCCAGCAACATGATATCTGTGCTTGAGTCCACCTACTGCATTCGAAACTTCACTCCTATGTTGTTTCTAAGTAATTTAGGGCTAATATATGCCCATCTGCAATTTTTCTCCCCCTTTTTTTATTTTAACAGCCGATCTTAAAGGATTCAAACATCTCTACATTCACTTTTTTTAATTTCAGTTGTCATGGCTGAACTAAGGGGCAGTACGGTGGCTTGGTGGTTAGCACTATTGCCTCACAGCAAGAAGGTTCTTAGCTCGACTCCCGGGCCTGACGGGAGTCTCTCTGTGTGGAGTTTGCATGTTCTCCCTGTGCTTGCGTGGGTTCCCTCCAGATACTCTGGCTTCCTCCCACAGTCCAAAAACGTGCATAGTAGGTTAATTGATTATTTGAAATTGCAATATGTGTGAGTGTGTCTGGTTGTTTGTCTGTGTATGTGGCCCTGAGATGGACTGGCGATCTGTCCAGGGTGAACCCCTACCTCTCGCCTGTAATGAGCTGGGATAGACTCCAGCAGACCCCCTGTGACCCTGCAAAGGATAAAGCGGGTATAGAAAATGGATCGATGACTGAACTACATGAAGGAGGTGACAAGACGGAACTCAGCAATGCAAGCATCAGTGCTGCACAACATAAAACCACAATGGTGTAATTGACCCTTTGTTAGCCTTCTGATTGTTCCCTGACTGACTAGTCAGAAAAATAATTCTCTGTTGCTACTTCCGGGTCAGAATATCCGGTTGGACAAAACAGCCGTCTCTCTCGTTCGCATCAATGGAAAAAGCGTAGTTTTTACTTGCCTTGTATCGAAATTTAAATCACTGGATTATTTTTTTAAACTTTGTATTAAGGGAACACTTCGGAATAAACTGCACACAGTGTAGTGAGGGTGCAGCGTATTTTTATCCCCAAACGGTCAGAAATCCAATCCGTACTTCCAAAACAAAGTCGGCTCGGCAGCAGGCTACAACCCCAAAAGTGTTTATTTATTTATCTTAAAATGGTTAAGCGGTGTGTTTGGGGCACTTGTAAAAGTGACACCCGCTACCCAGAGAGAATCACAGGAATAAATTTCATCCCAAAACCAATGATAGATTACAAAATATGTCTGCTTTGGATGAAGCTACTGTATGTGGACGCCCGCACTCGCAGTTCAACCCTTCCACCGTGCTATCAGATAAACTTATCAAAATATTTCGTTTTCACCGAAAAACCTTTTGTTTTTTAAACTCACTACGCGGTTCCTGAAGTGTTCCTTTTAATTTATATCTAGTTGCTGTTGGTTTTCTTTGGTACAATAATTGGAAATCAAATGATTTGAATCCCTGTTTTTACAATGGAAGTGGACAGGAGAGATGACAGTTTTGTCCGACCTAGCAACGGGGGCAGGGCTTGACAAAGGGTCAATTACATTGCAACACATTTTTACCTTATTGCTGTAATCCCAACGATAAAGAAATCCCAGTACTTCAGAGAGCATTTTCAGGCAAAGATGCTTTTGTTTCTACTGTTCTGATTAACCTCCTTCTGTGATCAAGTACATTGCTGAAATCTGCCGATTGTAATTTTTATTGCTTGAATACAAGCAATAATCTTGCAAAACCTTTAAGCAGAACCATAGAAATGAACTCACAATGACACAAAATAGATTCTTTTTTTTTTTTTACAAAGGAATGCCAAAAACTCACAAAAACACAAACGGCTCATTTTGTTGAGCAGTGAATAAAATAATTTTACATTTAACGAGTAGGTGCTGCTGGATTTGTTTGAGATATCTTTGTATTTGGTCACAGAGGAGATTCAAAATAATTTTCTTCATTTGTTTGTTAAATAAGGTTTAAATTAAATTAACTTTTCCAGAAAGGGCGTCCATAGTTTATACTGATTTCTGTTGTGCGACAGAACTTGCTGTTCAATAAAAAAATAAGTGCAAATTGCAGGCCACTCTTATAGATTACACCAGAAACTCTTCAGTGCCTGAAACTGTCACCGAATGTATCACCGTGGTAACCTAGAAAATGTAAAAAAAAGATGCGGGGTGGGCAAGACATTGTCATGTGAGTTTATTTAAACTGAAACCATATTATTTGTTAAAAACATCCGACCATTTCTGTTGACATGAACGTTTTTGGTGCTTGGACTCATTGAACAGTAGATTACTTTCTGTTCCACCATTTTTGTAATGTCTTAATGCATATGTTATGGATTATTAAGGGAAACACATTAAGCCCTTTTTCATCAGTTGGCATAATTTCTATTGGTCCTAATGAAATTTATGTGACATGCTTTGGTGAAAACTGCACAGATTGACAGTAACAAAAGATCTTTGTAAGCCCTTTTATAAAAACCTTGATGGCAGCAGATGACTCTGGAGATTGATGGTGCAGCTTTGTGTGAAGATGCAAAGATACTGTATATTTGGACACAAATTCAGTCAATCTCAATTCACTCTTCTGTTACAAATGTTACACCTTTTCAAATGTTTTATGAAATTCAGCTCAATAGGTTGTATGTTTTGTTGCTTAAAAACAGATAAGAATAAAAAAAGGAATGATCATATCTTGGTCTCAGCTCTCCCAAGAATGCAATCTGCAAGCCACAATTGTTACTGTTGCATTGTTTTCTCTTAAATATTCTCTGTTCTTTTTGTGTGGGTTTGCATTATTAAAATGTTAAAATACAGCAGTTGATCTGTCTGCTGAAACAAAACAAAATCAAACATTGCATGACCCTGGTTTGTGCTATATAGTTGTAGTTTACAACCTGTTCACAGCATCAAACCATTTTTCACAGCTTAACGATATTTTTACAAATGAAGTTTTATGAGTACTGGGGATGTTAATTAGCACAAATATCAATGTAAATGATTGCTTGCACAATGTCTAACACCTGAGGCACTCAGATAAGTCTCAGCTGGCACAAAGAATGAAACCAACATTTGGTTGAGAAGGGAAGAAGCATAGGCAGACTTAAAATCCGGGTACATGAAATGTGGATCTTTCCTGCATCTAAAATTACAGCACCGTTTAAGACATTCTTCAAGCATTGATTGATTGATCATCAAATCAAACTTTACTTATATAGCACTTTTCATACACAAGTAACGCTTTACATAATAAAATCAACATTTTTACATAAAAAACTCAAACACATGGTTAAAAACACACATCAGGTCATTTTCACACACATCCTCACTTTAATACCCACACAGATAATAAATTAAACCACACTAATAAAATAAATACAATTCATATATAAGCTAAACTAAAAAGGAAGGCGTTGAGCCTCTTTTAAAAAATGTCAACAGTTCTCTGCGACCCTGAGGTTCTCTGGTAGGCTGTTCCACAGATGAGGACCGTAGTAGTGGAACGAGGTCTTGCCAAAATTTTTTGTTCTAACTCTGCACTAGGAACAATGAAAAGGTCGGTACCAGAGGACCTCAGGGTCCGCGAGGGCTCATAATTTAAAAGCAGAAGGCCCAAGACCATCAAGACACTTATAAACTAATAAAATAACCTTAAAATCAATCCTTAAACTCACAGGGAGCCAGTGCAGTGATTTTAAGACTGGTGTAATGTGGTCCTGCCCTCTGGTCCTCGTCAGCACACGTGCGGCTGAATTATGTAGTAGTTGTAAAGTTGAAATACTCTGTTTAGGAAGACCAAGAGGCAGAGCAGGGCATAACAGTATTCTATTCTACTAGAAATAAAACCATGCATCACACATCCGTGCTGGCAAGAGAGAGAAATGGCCGAACTCTGGTGATGTTTTTAAGATGATAAAATCCCGTCTTTGTTACATTTCCAATATGTGAAACTATATCCAGCTTAAAGTCAAAAAGAACGCCCGGATTTCTCACACACTAAAGCTTGAGTTATGGTTCTGTGTCAAAACGACGCCGTGCCTACGGCACGTGGTACGCATCGACTTGTAACACACGCCGTCGCTGACGCCGTCGCTGACGCCGACGCCGATGCTGACACGTACCTCCCGAAAATTGTAACTACGCATCGAGGAGACGCAGACCACACGCAGACTGAGAGGGCTGTTATTGGTTCGCTTGGTAGCAAAGCATTTCCGGTTTCCGGTTTGAAGCAGTCGTGAACTTTCAGCGCTCTTTTCTTCGTGTATGCATGATTTTTTTTGTTTTGTTTTTTTGCACAATAGTTGTCCTTATCTCTTTGATTCACTGTGACCGGAAAATGTCGGATAAACCATTCAGGAAAAGATCGCGAATTAGCGGTTGTTAAAATTATCTCTTTTGTTTTCACAACCGATAATTAAGACTTCAGTTTTGTCCTGGTTGAGATGTAAAGGGGCAAATATACTTGCAAATATCCTTGCTGTTTTCGCATACCGTTCACAACCAGCTGCATTGTGAACGTAGCACACGAGGAGAGTGCGTCGTACCAGAGTTAACCAATTGGGGGCAGTATGCAGAGCCATAGTTAGAAAAGTAATAAAATATTTAGTAGTCTAATAAACCAGCTGGTGGAACAACAGATAAATGAACAAGACAGCAACACTGGATGAAGAGGAGATCACTGCATTGCTTTTCTTGTGATCTCGGTAAAGAAAATGGCACCATTGGAGATGGTTTGTCAGGCCGTTCAACCAAAGCCGTCGGGAGACTAGAGAACTTGTTCGTCTTGCCGATGCAGGCAATTGAGGGCCACGTCCACATAAAATAAACAGTTCACTCTTGGATTTTAGTTTGTTCGACAGTATCCGGATGTCTTCCTTTAGGCTAACAATGTCCTTATTAGTGTCTGAACATGATGGGTTGTCATCTGGCGGCACTGGGGCTGCCAAGATGTGCTCAGAATCACCGTCGGCGGCCATACTGAACACAAAGTAAAGTGCACTTTCAAGTTTGATCAAAATAACTAAAATTAACATTAAAGTCAATTAATCCATATCAAATATTCAATAAACAACCACTAATCAAGTGTGGTCTGTTGCACAACATTCAGTCAATTCATACCAATTCAAAAGTCCCATAGGACATTTAGGCATCAACTAGAAAAAGCACTTGTTCAACACTATAAACATTTAGAATTAAGCCACAATTAAACGCACAAACAAATGATCTTTCAATCTCTATGACCAATTAAAAGTGAAAACCGTGCAAACCAATACAGACGCTTTGTATGAACAACTCACCGCCGAGTGGATGTCAGAAAAAACACAGCTGAAGCAATCGGCTAAGTTCATTTTTATTTAAATTTTTTTAGACTACTTTAGATTTTATATATGTATATGTATATATATATATATATATATATATATATATATATATATATATATATATATATATATATATATATATATATATATGTGTGTGTGGTCTCCTCCTTTATGTGGAGGTCAGGCGTGGCGGGGACGGGCCTGTAGCCGCAGGCCGGGTCAATGGTTATCTCATAGTCGGTGTTCTTAATGTAGACCAGGATCCCAAGCATGTACTGGACAAGCTCCAGGCCGAGCAGAGCTGTTTGATTGCATACAGGACGCCTCCACGTCCCTCTTTCACAGTTCAGCTGTAAATATGACTCTGGGTTGAAACACTACAAAACAAAGGAGGTCTGCTTGTGTGAAGTTATGTAAATGAATATGACCGAAGTTATGTAAATGAATATGACCAGAGTCAGATAATTTCAATTTTGATAGCTCAAGATTTGAACCTGTAAATCTGTTGGGAGCAGAATAGAAAGTGACTGTGTCAGTCAATGTGAGCTAATATTGTGGAAAAGGCAGGAATTTCAGATGTTGTGGTAAGATATTCAAAGCACTTGAGGAGAAAGACTCCTCTCCGTTGACCTCAACTGAATCACTTAAACATGTAGGTCAGGTTTTTTGTTAATCCCATCTGGATAAATATTACTTATTCATCCCTATGTGTAAATGGACCTGCAGAGCTATGGTCAAAATTCTAACAGAAAGTCAGTCTTGACTTGTATCATCAGTAAGTTATCAAAAGTACATTTCAAAGACAGGACCATCCACAGGAGACATGAAGCCAGAGGGGGCAGTCCCACCCAGGCTCACACCAACATCTGCTGATCAGTCACTCTCTGTTTGAGTTTTGGTTTATTAGGGCCCGAGCCCTTACAGTGTGCGAAAGCTCTATTGTATCTGTAGGAATTTTTTTTTCCCTCCTTCCGACGAAATGAGGGCCTTTTTGCCCCCTTAAACGTGCCCCAAAAGTCACCAAATTTTGCACGCAAGCCAGGCCTGGCAAAAAATGTGATATTTAATGGTTTGCATTAATGGGCGTGGCCTAATGGCTCAACAGCGCCCCCTAGAAAACTTTGTGCCTCAAGCCCCACAATACGGTTTGACGTACATGCACGAAAATCGGTACACACCTGTATCATGTCGCAACTTAAAAAAAAGTCTCTTGGCGCCATGGCCGATACCGAACAGGAGATCGTCCATTTTGAATTAATCGTGTAATTTTGGCACAATTTATGCAATTTCTTCTGCTGCTTCTTCGCCCGAACCGCAACGTGCACCCAGGTGTGTTATACATCAAAATGTGCGTCTTGATTCTGCGACGATGCAGATTACTTTTCTCAGTCAAAAGTGTTACAATGGCGACGATAGACGCCAAAAGTGCGCCCTCCCTTCATCTGATTGGTCCATATTTTATAGTTCCTATTTTCTGCCATAACTTTTGAATGGTTTGACATCGTGGGTGGTGTCATCAGACTCAGTTTTGAGTCCATGAACATAATTGGTGCAAATTAGCTCCGCTCCTTCTTCTGATTGGTCGATATTTGATTGTCCCTATTCTGTGCCATAACTTTTGAACGGGCTGTGATACAGACATGTGGGTGGTGTCATCGGACATGGTTTTGAGTCCTTGAACATAATTGATGAAAATTAGCCCCGCCCCATTGGTCGATATCTGATAGTTCCTACTTTCTGCCATAACTTTTGAATGGTTTGATATAGAGAGTCGTGGCTGGTGTCATCCGCTAAATTTCCAGGCCTGAAGACATCTACATGCAAGTCATACAAGCGCTTCCACTGCAGCATGCCTGAACGTGCACAAGGCAAGGGTGCGAGGGTCCGTTCATCGCTGCTTTCAGCTTTAATTTTTATTTTTCTTTTCCAGTTAGGTTAGGAAAAAGTAACAAAGCATTTTTACGGAACAATTCTACCAAAATCTAAGGCCCACACACGGCCAAAGTTCCGGGGGCCGTCCTCGGGACCGGGCAGACCGGCGAGACATTTCCGGGGGTCGCCCACAAGGCCGGGCAGACAGCTCGGGGGGTCGTCCTCGAGGCCGGGCAGACCGGCAAGACAGCTCAGGGGGTCGTCCACGAGGCCTAGGCTTGGGCTTTGGCGTGGGGCCTGGACGACTTGGCGGGGTGCCTGGAAGACTTGGTGGCGGGGGGCCTGGAAGACTTGGTGGCGGGGGGCCTGGAAGACTTGGTGGCGTGGGGCCTGGAAGACTTGGTGGCGTGGGGCCTGGAAGACTTGGTGGCGTGGGGCCTGGAAGACTTGGTGGCGTGGGGCCTGGAAGACTTGGTGGCGTGGGGCTTGGAAGACTTGGTGGCGTGGGGCTTGGAAGACTTGGTGGCGTGGGGCTTGGAAGACTTGGTGGCGTGGGGCTTGGAAGACTTGGTGGCATGGGGCGGGGAACCTTGACTTGGCGGGGAACTTTGACTTGGCGGGGAACTCAGGACACGAGGAGCTGGCTGAGGGGGAACCTGGGTCCTCGGCGCTGGCTGAGGGGGAACCTGGGTCCTCGGCGCTTGCTGAGGGGGAACCCGGGTCCGGGGCGCTGGCTGCGGGGGTACCCGGGTCCGTGGCGCTAGCTGCGGGGGAACCCGGGTCCGTGGCGCTGGCTGCGGGGGTACCCGGGTCCGTGGCGCTGGCTGCGAGGGTACCCGGGTCCGTGGCGCTGGCTGCGTGGGAACCCGGGTCCGTGGCACTGGTTGCGGGGGTACCCGGGTCCGTGGCGCTGGCTGCGGGGGTACCCGGGTCCGTGGCGCTGGCTGCGGGGGAACCCGGGTCCGTGGTGCTGGCTGCGGGGGGTCCGGGACCATCACCGGAGCAGGGGCTGATGCGTCTGGGACCACCGCCAACGCGCTCAAGACCACCGCCAGAACAGCGACTAGCTGGGGCTGGCGTCAACGCCGTCGTCGAGGCCGCTTCAGAGCCTGAATGCTCCTGGGGCCACCCCGAGCCAGACGTGTTCCCCGGAAGGGGGATTCCAGCTCCTCTGGGGATTCCAGCTCATCCGGGGATTCCAGCTCGTCCGGGTGCCGCCAACCAAGGATAGTGAGTTCCGCCTCCCGGTACACGATGTCCCAGAAGGCGGAACTCTCCCGCTGGGTCCATGCTCCTGGCTCAGGCTCGCTCTCTTCTTGGAGGCTATGTTTCCTGCTGCAGAAAACAGCCGCCCAGATGGTGTTGAGGTGGCAGGGATGCATAGGTAGGACTTGGCTAGCCTGGCCAACATGGGATATCTTTCATTGTTAGCCTTCCACCACAGTAATGGGTTTTCTTCCTTGGCAAGGCTCTTTTCTCCAAAGTATGCAAGGACTTCAGTCCTCACTTGGGTGTGGACATCCTCAGCTTTGCTTGCTCTATCCTCTACTTCACCATCAGAACCAAGGAGTGAGTCAAGTAGAGTTGCAGGAGGTGTTGATTCAGTAGCTGTAGTATCGGTGGAGGTAACACTGCAACTGCCATGCTGCTGCACATCCATCTCCCTTCTCTCTCCAAGTGCCATTGTTTGCACTTTAGTTTGAACATGAAGGATGTCTTCAGGTGAAAGAAACTTCAGTTTCCTAAACCTTGGGTCAAGGGCCATCGCAAGAATCACTGTGTTTGGTGCTGCATCTGAGAAAGCAGTCTCCCTTTTACACTCTGGGTGGACTTCAACAGCCCCTTCACAAGTGGAGGTATTGCAGATACTGTTGCATATTTCTGTCCACTCATGAACACAGTGGCACATTCAAAAGGCTTGAGGACTGTTGAAAGTTCTTCCAGCAGGCTCCACTGGTCTGGTTTCAAATCCAGGTACCGTTTGCCTCTCTGTGTGACAGAGCTGTCGGACAGTGTTGCTGTTACAGGCCACCTTTGGTCAAGCAGTCGGCTTATCATATAGAATGTGCTATTCCACCTTGTACTTATGTCTTGAACAAGGGTGTGCTCAGGTGTGGCCATTTGTTGTTGTTTCTCTCTTAGCTTACTGCTGGCCAGCTCGCTTTTCTTAAAATGTTCTACCAGACATCTTGCAGCCCTGACAGCTTTTTCAATGCTTGGATACTTCAGCGCAGCATTGATCACAAGTTGCAAAGTATGGCCAGTGCAACGGACAGAGGACCACCCATGCTTCTCCTCCAGGATATTTGCCGCAGCCACAATATTAGCACCATTGTCATGGACTATGGCAATGATTTTGCTAGGAGGAATTTCAAATCTGTCTACTACCTGCTCCAACCACTCTGCAATGTTAGATGCAGTATGTCTGCCCTGCAGTGGCATGGTGGTGAGGCAGATTGACTGCATGTCCCAGTCATCTGTGATGTAGTGGCAGGTAACGCCAAGGTAGGCTTCAGTCGCTACACTAGTCCAAACATCAACAGTGAGAGCAAGTTTGCTGTTGTTGGTGTTTATTGCAGTATTCACTTCCTTGAATGTCTCTTCATATTTTCTCTCCATGAGCTTTGTGAAGTGGGTCCTGGAGGGTAGAGTGTGGATCATTTTAGTGAAGCCGACATCTGCAACCATCGACAGAGGCCTCATGTCAGTGACGAGCATTTTGAGGATACTATCTGTCAAGACAGCGGCTTGCCGTGGTGTACATGATGCATTTCCCATCAAGAAGCTTCTCATGGTTTGCTGTTTTGTTCTGGAATCAGGAAAGATAATATGAGTAGGCCTATGTGTAATAGCAAGAAGTTTTCTTATTTCTAACCTAAAAATGCCATTACACCTGATAACACACATAACTTAAAAGGTTAGCTGTTTTTCCCACGTGTTTCACGTGTTTGCTTGTGTCAAGCAAAGTTCTAGTTAAGTTTTAAGTTAAAGTATAGGATTTTGAGTTTTGGCAGTGTTCAAAATACATTTCTGAGACCTGCTGTATTGGAGCACATTAGGCACCAGTGCTGCTTGTTTTATCCATGAATGACTACAGAGCTAAAACTGAAAACTACCCAGTTAGCTTTATTACGTTTTTATTTTTCTGACATTTTCTGCCTTTTCTTTTAGTTAAAACTGTAGCGGGAACAGATGTTTAGAGGAACCTATGTACAGTATGTACCGGGTTAGAGGGGGAACATATAGGAGAACGGACCAGAAGAATATAACGTGGATTGAAAATAAAAGGTAAGCAATGAGCTACATGTTTCTCCCATCTGGGCCATTGCAGACTGCCTGAGCATGGCATGTTACTAAAACCGAACATATCCGCCTCTTTCTTCTTCCTTTACGTGCGCAGCGTCAGCGCGCTGTACCGTCAACGCGTTGTGCCGCATTAAATGTAGTCCGGGTGAAATACCTGCCTTGAGCTGGCAAAATTAAACGATTCCTCGAGGCAGAAAAAATTCCTCTATCATTTTTTGTAATCGAATTACTCGAATTATTCGAGGAATCGTTTCAGCCCTAGACGTTACGTTTCATCACTTCAAAGCGGGACAAACATAGGAATCTGTAGTGACTTACCCTGCTGTTGAAACCCCTTCCTCCTCATCAAGGACTCTGACATGTTTACGTTTCAGGTGCTGAATCATAACTGTGGTGCTCCCATGCCATGTCATGTCACTCTTACATAGCTTGCAATTAGCACACTTTCTTGATTTGTTGAGCGTGAAATACTCCCAGACCTTGGATGACTTCGGTCGCGCACTTCGGTCGCGCCGGTTTCTCCGCCTCCGCCATGAATCAAAACAACTTTCTCTCCTCTACTTCAGCTCCGCGACTTAGTGAGTGACGTAATAATCGCGCGACACAACGAATCGATAATGGAATTCGTTGCCAACGCTTTTAATAATCGATTTTTATCGATTTTATCGATCCGTTGTTGCAGCCCTAATATAAACCTCACTCTTTTTCGGGCCTACCTGTTTTGCCCATGATCTCCATACCTTCAACCACATTCTGCAATTCAATTCAGTACAAACAAGCAGTCTCTCAATGTCGCCTTGTGTTGCTGTCCTCTGCTGTTGATCAAGGAAACCTCAACATTTCTCCCCCCCGTTGAGCAATCCCGCTTCACCGGGTGACGCCTGCCAGCTCAACACTTGACACTGCGTTCAGGCCAGAAATGCAAAAACCTTTGAACATGGTTATGTCATTGATGACATGAGAGGTAGCCCCCGTGTCAACCATCGGACCCCTCTCCTGGATGCTGCGCGCTGGCTGCCGCTTGATCTAGTTCGTCCATCCCTCACCTTGAACGCAAGGTCCTCTTGTACGTGATCTTCTGAGGATTTACTCACAACATCCTGCTTTTCTTTACTTACTTTGTCCCTGCATCTAACATAACAACAGTGGTATCGCTTTTGGCCCTTTTCCACTAGTACCTACTCGGCTCTACTCATCTCAGCCGGCTCGATTCAACTCGGCCTAGTTTCTTTTCCATAACAATTCAGCACCTGGAGCACGAGTAAGCGGGGTTGGAGCGAAGCTGCTGTGACATATTTGATTGTGTGATCTAAACGAAGAAGATAACAACACTTAAGATGTAGAACATGGAGGAGATGATATATGTGCTGCTGGGTCTGTGTCTCTTCTCAGTATTTGAACATTAAATGTGAAACATGAGATATTAACGCAGTAAGATTTTTTTTTTACTTTTAATTAAATACCGGTAACATCCACAACTACATACATACCGCAAATGCCTTTTTTCAGAACAGTGAAAAAACAGAACAGTTTAATAACAGTGCTTTTAACAGTAATAACGTTGGAATTGAACAGCCTGAAGGATTACTTCGTCGTTACTTTTCTCTGCGAAAATACAGGAACCTACCAGCAAAAGTCACTGATCATTATCGTCCTCCTGTGCACTAAAACCATTAAAGTCCTTTTCTTCAGTGTCAGAATGGTTTCGTCGCACTCCATCTCTTTCCTCCGTGCTCTCAGTGTCACCATCCCCCAGAGGCAAATCCGCCGGTGAACTTGCGCTGGCCTCCTCTTCATGCAGCAGTCCAGCCTTTCGGAACCCATTGGTGATGGTGGATTCTTTGACACTGCTCCACGCAGTTAGGATCCACTCGCAGAATTGACAAAAAGTTGCTCTCTGCATGCGGCCAGTTTTTGTGAAGGATTTCTTGCCGCTCGTCATCCAACCCTCCCACTGAACTCGGAGAGATCTGAAGAAGCTCGAAACGGGTGACCGGAAGAAGCGCGAAACGGGTGACCTGAAGAAGCGCGAAACGGGTGATATGAAGAAGCGCAAAACGGGGGATCTGAAGGAGCGCAAAACGGGGGATCTGAAGGAGCGCAAAACGGGGGATCTGAAGAAGCGCAAGTGATGTGAAGAAGCGCGAGTGAACTGAAGAAGCGCGAGTTACCATACTTTGCCGAAACAGTTTAATTGGTCCACTGTGACCTGTTCGGTAATTTCATCGGTCTGATATGATGAAGTTACCGGTAAATGTGTTGCCGGCGGGAAGCTAGTTAGCCTATGAAAATCCATAAATTAGCCGCATCGTTGTAAAAGCCGCAGTCTCGAAGCGTGTGAAAAAAGTAGCAGCTTATATGCCGGAATTTACTGTACTCCATAAAATGGCAGTATAACATGCACAAATGTAAAAATATGCTTAGGCGGACTTGTTCGATAGTAGGTCATTAAGCTATATACAAATGTGAGTGTGCGGTTATTTTTAAGAAAACCTATTGTGTGGTGGAAAGAAACACAGGCACTTTGTGTCATCAATTATTTAAGAATACATTTCACACCCTCACAATATGTTTGTTTACTCTAATTGAGAAATAAAATGGGCACAATCTACTTTCATACTCCAAAAAGTGAGAGTTTTTCATTTAAAAAAGCATTTAGATTATGTACATGTACAAACATCTTTGTGGCATTGTACCATTAGTGGATGCTGCAATAAGCACGATTGTCTTTTGGGTAAGAACTGATGATGTTTTGCCGGAAACATATTACTTTTCAAACTCGGGTCAATATAATGTAAGGTCAATATAATCCAACATATCATGTTAAAACTGGAATACTGGTCTTGGCAGAGGTCTGTATTCTCCAGGTGCCCGTTTATTCTTAATGCATGTGATAGATGTCTGCAGCTGTTGAAAATTCTGAACTAAATAATTAATATTTGATATATTTCAGTTGGAGTGTCATTATGCTGACACAGGGACTGAACTGGTGCTTCTCCAAGCGAGATAGTTTTAGGGCACAGCTCCAACATGGGTTCAGGAATACTTCATTCATTCAGTGAATCCAATAATAAATGGGCATCTCAATGAGCAATTCAAAACATTGGTTGACAGCTAAATCTGTCAAAAACTATTTTAATGTGCGTGCATGTGTGTGTTTGCTGCAAACAAAAAAACACACTAGCAACTGGGAAAGTGATACGGGTGCTGTACTGAAGGACTAACAGATGAAGAATAAACACCTTCTTCAGTGGTGGGGAGCTCATCAAACATAGCCAGAGAAGAATAAACTTTAAACTTAATTTGAAATGTAATGCAATGGTTCTGCTACCACACCTGCAATTTGCAGGGTGATTATAAACTTTGTTGATTTGCTTCATGACTAAATGTTTGCTGTTGTAGCTTTAAACCAAGACTGAAACATTTAATCTAAACTTTTCAAGAGTCATCCAGTCACTTTAATCATAAAGTCAACTCAAAAGTACAGCCCCAGTGGTACCATGAAGCAATCTTCCTGGGTTAAGTTACAAAACTTGTACTTACACAGCAGATGAAATGAATTCTCTTACTGAAGTGTGAAATTAAAACGATACCACAAACCTATCTGCAGGCACCTACAAATGTTGCTGCTATTGTATAGTAAATTTACTCCCATAATATGTCAATGGATATCCATTGGGGGGGGGGGGGTTATTTCTTTCCTTCCTTGACTTTTTACTAAACAATTATTCCTGGGGCTGCATCAAACATTGATTAATGATGACAGGTATTTCTCCTTCAATTAAAGAAAAGCAGCAATTACCAGTATAGTAATGCATTGGGTTGACTATGATGGACTTTAACTAAGAGGCAAATATACAGAAAGTACCCATTTAAGCCTAATTGTAATTGTTAATTCAGTGGGTAAAGGCCCAGATATCAGCAATTTGGAACATGCCGAATATTTGCTTCTGCAGCTGGTTTAATCAGAAAGTTCATATTGTACTTCCTTCCTATTATTACAATGGGCAATTCAGCAAAAAAGGAAGACTATTATCTGGCTCTTTTATTACTCACAGACACATCTGATGAGTGTTTCATGGGAGAGAGGTTGCTCACGGCACACACCCACAAAGCCAACATAAAAGCACACTGGGGAGCTAATCAACCCAATTCTTGTTCTCGTAGTGACCATGACACTCTTTATTTTTGAAGAAATAAACTTAGTCCTCTATTTTCTAAAAAATATCAGTGAATGCAGTCAAAGTCTCAGAATTCCTAAACAGAATAATCTAAAACCAAAAGTTTCCTCCTGTCATTGAGATGCTGTGTCCCACCGGTAGTTAATATATTTACTCTAAATGAGACCCGAGGGCAAAATTGCTCTTTACTACTCAGTTTGAAAGTACTATAGTTTATCTGACTCTGCCTGCCAGTGCAATGGTATCTATCTATTCCAATATCTAAAAAAAGAGAAGCATTTTCATGGAATCACTCCATAAAGCTTGAACCAAGTTCATCCTTTTCTTATCTTAGAGAAAAGCAACAGCATGAAAACAAGTCTTCTTTTGACAGTGATAAGAGGAAAGAGAGCTTAGCAGGTGGCTAGACCTTGAGATAACAAAGAATAACCATGCCACATATCTGTATGCATGGTATTTATTATTCACGTCCTATGAAACTAATTTTAAAGAAGCACTAGTGATGCCACATGGGAATAGACTACATTGACTGTGTTGAGTTAGACTACATTTAATACATTCAATCATTTCCTACATTCATGCCTCAGTGGAGACCGAATTTCAACTCCAGCTATCGGCCAAGATGTTTTGTCAGTCTCTACAAAAACCTAATGCTTCTGCAAGCTTTTGAATATAAATTTACAACATATCAAGCCTGAGCTGAAGCAATGCTGTACTCCATTGTGAGGTCACATAATACCATAGCAGCATCTAAAATTTAAAGAAAAATGTTTTATTAGTCTTCACTCTTTCACGATTACACATCTTTTTCATTGTTCAAATAAATCTTTATTTATTATGCAGTGCTTATCATTCAATGACTGGTATCTTTGCATTTGTGCAGACACTATAACCCACAACCACTATGGAAGCCTATGATTTTTATATAAACACGCTTTGACATGAAATCATGCAGTTTCATAATTTGATTAGATTTCAAGACTTAAGTAAAGAAAGCTTTTGCACTATACAAAGATAACTGCTAAGGTTTGGATGCTAACCAGCTATTGCTCTCTCACAGTTGCCAAATTTAGATTTCCAGTAATCTTTGAAAAGGCCCTCTAAGTCATGCTCTGCTTCTTCACCTTTCCTGCACTGAAATTCCTCAAGATATCTTATCTGCTTATGTACAGTAGGACAAAAAATATTCAAATCCCTTTTCATCTTTCTTTGAAAAAACATTTTTTTGTTAGCATTCCACGGTTTTCCCCACATTTATTGACAAATTGTTGACCTCTGCCCATCTTTGCCTTACCAGGGCCCATACGATACCATCCGCCAACATAACGCACTCGTCTCCCTGATGCCCTCTGGCATGTGGTGCAGAAGAGATACATGTTAGGAACATTGTAATTCATCGAGCTATCAGAATATTGGGTCTGCTAGGGCCTAAACTATCTTTGTGTGACATCAAAGTAAATATAAAAGGAAGAGTTGGTGCATATCAGTGGAGTGTTGCAGCCATGTGTGGAGGTCCTGGGATGCTGGGGTTAGGCTCACTGAGGAAAACCAACCTCCATCATACACTTTCTGGAATCCTGCCATTTTATGTGGGAAACTCTGAGATTGTCCAAAAGCATATTAAATAAAAACATTATTTAGATACTGATTACGCACATCAATCAATAACCAAGATTCATGTTAAACGGACAAAATTAGCGATTATGCCACATTAGAGAATCAGTTCTTCGCCGAATATTGTATTTTAATGTTCGCCTGTTAAGCCACAGTTTAGGGAAATCTTGATTAGTCGTGCCATATGGCTGGCATGGCACGACTCAGGGATGACTGGGAGATGTCCAACTTGAGATGTCCAACTTGTCAGCAGCTCAAATGCTTTTGTTGCTCAGAACCCGAGAATGACTTTGACCAGTTCAGCGCAGCGACCCGGAAGGATCACTACTGGTAACCCAAATCAGCTGTGTGGCAGGGTGGAGGAGCAGCCACTCAGCTGATTGGGCACACCTGTGCCTAATCAATCTCTCCACCCTGCCTGGCTACATAAACAGCGGCTGCACACCAGCCACGAGGTCTCTGCTGGGAGGAAGGACAGAGCTGCTGAAGGTGCTGAGTCCTGGTTCACATCTGTGTGACTCAAAATAAAACATTTCCTCCTCAAAACCCGTGTCCTCTGTCCTGTCGGTTGACCCCAAGTAGCAAGCCCTTGCTACAAGCTGATAATCCTGTCACTCTCCTGGAACAGCAGGTCAGTGTGGTCTCTGAAGATACGTACCCTTTAAACTCTTTAAAGGAGCTTGAGGCCGGATTGTGGCAAGATTTATGAAAAAAATCCGTATACATTTTAAGTTTTCTAGTAATAATGTCAGATGAAGCGTTCCAAACCCAAAAGAATGAGCCCTCTAGTGTATCTCTCCTTTGCCTTGAACAGGCTGTGTGCTGCAAAATGTGCTGCAATTCGGTCCCGAATTTCCCGCGCTGGGCTGCGGATGTGACGTCACATGACGCTGCATGTGCGTTCTCCCCGTTCTCCCGTGCCGGCTTCTCTGTTGGCTGCAGTACCCCCAACGGCCGTCGTGGTGAAGGGTGGCGCTAGAGAGTCTCATTTCTTAAAAGGAGCCTCAAGCTCCTTTAATGTCTTCTACTCTTTAATGTCTTAATGTCTTCTTGCCCATTTCATGTGGCTGTCACATATATATATATATATATATATATATATATATATATATATATATATATACACCTACCTTGTATAGGTAAAGATATGTTTGGACTATTTTTTGAAATGTTGATTGTTAAGTGGGAGAATCATGAGTGGACCAGTCAGTTGGTTAGAAAGGCCATCATTTAATTAACCTGTCATGGTAGATACTGGTCAACAAGAGTTTGTTCACTGAAACATCTCGTGGCACTGAATAATGTGGCAGTTACAGGCCTTTCAGCCGGAAAAGGCTAGCGTCCACACAGATGGCTCCGAAAAAGGGATGTACAATTATACACTTCAGTTTACAGGAGAGGAACACTTTTGTCTGCATGAATGGTGTTGCGCTGTGAGTTTTGTGTTAGCAAACTAATGCATCAGGGGGAAAGTAGAACATGTCTATTTGCTACTCTGCAGTGATAGGAGAATATTGGTTGATGGGTTGCAGTTTTAAGATTTTCTGCTCCATTTTTGGGGCGTGTTGGTTTATACGTGAATAATTTAATGCTGGATTACCCATTTTTGTTTTGCAGTTGTATAACAGTTTGTCATGTTAATATACTTCAGATCATAATTGTAGTCTTTATCTTCGTCCTTAAATGAATATTAGAGTATTATCTGATAAATCCATATCAGTTAGGTTTAAATTTAAAGTTTGTTTCTTTTGGTGTGGGGTGAGTGGGGGGGTGTCCCTGTACAGTTCTTTCAAGACAAACTACGAGTTTTCCTCTCACTGCAATCTGTTTCAGCTTTAAAGCATAACAGCATGGCAAAGGCTGTTTTTTGGAAAAGCATTAGTTAAAAAGAAAGAAATATATATGAAAGTGTTGTACGTCATCATGATATTTTCTTACTGTGATAACTGCTGTGGTCTCAAGTCCACGCTGCTTTTCTTTTATTTTGACGTTTTTATATCAAATATTTCATTAATCCAGTCTAGCAAAGAGCCGAGAATACTGTTTGAACATGACAGGCTCATGGGATGAGAAGGGATGGGCCTTTAATGAAGAGGATAAGGTTTGAGCTTGGGAAAATGAACACCAGCAAAGAGTTGGAATTACTATAGCCTACTATTGCTTTGATGTTATTAGGAGAGCCTCAATTAAACTGAAAAAAACCCTTTTCTTTTTGCACTTTGCTATGCTTAACAGAAATCCTTTAACTTTTGAGTCAGCTCCTGTGCTTTGGATGTCAGTGACTCTGTATCTTGTTTCACACTCCACAAGATAAGGAATTTGGTGTTTTTGCTGCATGTAGGATGTGACACTCTTGGTTGACATAAGTGTGTAAATGCGCCTGGTCAAGGGCCATTACCTCACCAGTGAGTGGTAGTTCATTCAATATAGAAAATTACTTTTTGCTCGAGTGAATTTTCTTTTCTCTACGATAACACCGCTCTTGCTACTGGGACTGGAAATGCCACTTGTCAGTTTTTTTCACCCATTTCAAAAAAGGAAAAAAGACTAAACAATAAATGATCATATTTACATATGAAAATTGGTTACCCTACAGTAGTCAAATTTACAGTCTTGCTTTGATGAAAAGTTACAATAAATCGCATACATATGTCATTCAGTAAGTGTTTACTTTGGAAAGCTGATATTTAATTTTATGTGAATTTAAAAGTGTGACCATATTAATGCAGTTCTGTACACTAAACGAGCAGATCATGTGTACCAACTTAAATGCATATAAGAGGAAAGTATACATCAACTTCCTTTACAGCAAGGTTATGCTTAAACTGCACTGGCTATACCTGCTTATTCCTATTCAGGGTTACATGAGTCTGCTGAAACTCATTGGGTGAAATCCCCCACACTGAACAAGCATGAAGCAACAGTGGAGAGGGAATAAAAACTCACCAAATCGGTTAAAATATAAAACCAGCAGAATGAGACTGTCCCAACTGGTTAGGGTCTGAGATGACAGGAAAGACAGACCAGCAAAAGATGGAGAGATTTCATTAGGGATATATCTGCCTATGAGACACAAAATAGAACAGTGTCTGATTATAATAATGACATATTCAAGAAGAGTAAAGAGACCAAAGTGAGGAAGGAGCCCAGGGTATCATTGGAGCTCCCCCAACAGTCTGCGCTACTAAAGAACAACTTAAGCAAAGGGTCAGGGCACCAGGGGCACCCATAACCATAAGCCTTTTGAAAAAACAGAGTTTTAAGCCTTATTTCTTTTAAACGTTTTTTCTGTCCACTTCCGAAACACTAACTGGGAAGTTTCACATGAGAGGAGTCCGATAACTGAAGGGTCGGCCTCCCAGTCTGCTTTTGAAAACTCTAGGAATCCCAAGCTTTCAGTTTAATGGACAAGTGCTCTGCTGGAATAATATGGAGCCATCACTACTTTAATGTAAGGCACTAGGGCCCCCAAAGGCTTTAAATGTAAGAATTTTTTTTTTTTTTTATTCTATCATGAATTAAACAGGAAGACGATGAAGGGAAACTAAGATACATTTTTGGGGGAGAGACTAGTACATGTATGCAGCAATTATTATTTTGCACAAAATTGATTTCTTTCATATCAGTATCAGCATCAATTGGAACATTTATTTTAACAGAATGCAATAAAATGTCATTTTTAGGCACTGTTTTAATTTTTTTTTATTCTTGTAGGATCAGTCAGTTGTTGCTTTTTTGACATTAATAACTCTGTGTCTGTCTATGTACAGTATATCGTCTAGAGAAAATAAATAGTCAATTCATGCTGTATTGATATTCAAATACGGTGTTAAAAGTGACTTACTAAACAGAAAACAAAAGAAAAAGTGACTTATTATGACTTATTCTGCTGGCCATTAATGACTTCTTTTCAAAAAATATTTAAGATGTCCTATAAGGTGATATTTACTTTTGGGTGGGCTTTTATTATTTCCTTATGGTAAAAGTATTACTACTGCCAAACTGGAGACAGTCTGGTTTTACATTAATTTCTGAGAAAAGTACAGTACATCAATTCAGACCTGTTGCCAAAATGCGCTCTGTTCTTGTTTCATCCTTTACCCCTGATCGTCCCTTATGGGTTTTCCTGACAGATTTGCTAACACTAGCGGGCTATTGATACACCAAATAGTCCATTTGCATCTCAAATCTACACCATGCAAAATCATCCCTCTCAAAACAGCCACAACAATAGGCTTCTTACAAGTGCTTTCTCAGGTTTGACGGTACACTTATTCAGCAGGTATACAATATGTAGGCCAGGAGTGAAAAAAAAAATGGCAGAGTAACCTTGTTTCACATCTCAAAGGTTATCATTTTCTATATAGCATTATAATGTCTTGCATCTGTGATGACAATTTCACAACCAATTACTTTTCCTCTCACTCATCTTTGTCTGACAGTTTTGCCCTCTAAGAAGTTGAAATTTCACACTAGCTGGAGCGCAACTCTGCCACCCTCATCTTTCATAGTTTACAGTTAACCAGGCATGCCTATGAACCCAGTATATTAAGATGTATTTTGGCAGATGTATTATTGTTGCTGGTAGAGAATGTTTATGAAATACATAGATGAAAAAATAAGGCTTATTTTTTTGTGATAATGACTGTTGCTGTTGTTCACATTTAGAATGAAATTGCTGGATGTGGTCCCAGTTGATGGATGTGGGGAGAAATGTGAATCTAGATTCTGTGCGGCCCTCCTCCTTACAGATTGTCAACCTGCCAGCACTCAGCTGAAACCCCATGTGAATGCATACAGACTTTAACAGCGTAAAACAAAGATCATACAGGATGGTAGATGCACCATGTTCTGCAGGTGTGTTTAAGATTGATTGTGTCTTTCACTTAGGCCTGGGCGATAAACTGAAAATTTACCGTTACCAACATTCACTGCGATGAACGACGGTACATTTGGTGTTTTGATTAAAAAAAAAAGGAAATAAACGTATTTTTGTCTTTTTTGACTGCGTGTGCTGATAGGCTATTTTCAATCCCCTTTAAGATGGTGTACAGTTATTAATTCCTAGGATTAACCCCGATGGATACATATTGATAAAGTAAGACTCAAAACGGTAATATATACTGTACATACTGTATTAAAACAAACATACTGTCAACTGGCTATAACTGCAATGATAGTAATGAGACTAGTTGCAGGTTTATTAACAGCTGGTATTGTGGTGATTTATGAATTTTTGGTAAATAAATGGCACTTTTCCACTAGTACCTACTCAGCCCGGCTCGGCTTGCCTCCACTCGGTTTGGCGCTTTCCCACTAGGGGTCGAGCCGTGCCGAGTAGATACTTTTTCTGTAACCACTCTGGTTCTAAGCGGGCTGAGTCGGACTGTATCTAATGTCATCACACTACAGGCCACCGATTGGTCAGGGGGTTGGGAGTCAGAGTTCTGAGTCAGGATGTGGACATGATGGACATCAGCAAAGGGCGATTCTGACTGCGGCTTCTTGTTCATTTTATTCGACCAGCAATGGCAGCGCAAACGTCTGTTTGGTGATCCAACTCTGAGGTGCAGATGTTCATAAACCTGGTGGCTGAGGAGAGAATTACAAAGGGATGTAGACGGGCAATAAGGAACAACCAGATCTACCAGGAGCTCTCTCTTCATAGCGGCTCGCGGCTGCCAACGGACTTTTCAGCAGCGCCGAGACAAACTAAAAAAAATTGAAAAGCGTTGCCACTTGAAGCTTCTTTCACTCTCATTTTTTAACTTGATATCGAACACGTCACAGACCCAGCAGCACATATATCATCTCTTCCATGTTCTACATCTTTAATGTTGTCTTCTTCGTTTAGGTCACACAATCAAATACGTCACAGCAGGTTCGCTCCAACCCGCCTCATTCTACTCCAGGTGCTGAATTGTTATGTAAAAGAAACTAGGCCAAGTTGAGTCGAGCCGAGCTGAGATGAGTAGAGCTGAGTATACTAAAAGTGCCAAAAGGGTCCACAGGGTTTCTAAATAAAACAGGAAATGAAACCGTGACAGATATTAGCAATAATATAAATGATAATACTAACAACAACAATGGTAGATAATATCACTACTACCACCCTCACCACAAAACTAGTGTGATCTTTTTTTAGTTTTACCTTTTTAAAAGTAGGAAAACTAGCTGCATCAGCATAGTACTGCATCAAGGTTGGTTCCTTTCATATATGTGGGAGGAAGTCTTACGTGCATGTCTTACAAGCTCAGGTTAAAGAATCTGAGCTTGTAAGATTAGTATGCATGCAACTATTTGTTTTTCAGTTGAGTTTGTATGAGCATTTCCCCTTTTTTGGCAAAAATCATGCACACCTTGTGATCTAAGTAACATAGCTGTTAAATGTGAAGTTCTGCTGATATTGAGTTTTAAATCAAAGCTCTTCTTTTCTTCCTTTTTCACATTTCCAAAATGAGCATGACAAACTTAAAAAGTATATTCATTGGTAATTTTTGTCAGTTTTTCCAATTAAAACGATCTGACATTCACTTCCATTATCTGGTCAGCTAGGTGTATGTTTATAGTCCTCAGAATATATATTGACAGTCTGCTCCATTACAAATATATTATTATAACTTACTTGTATCAGACACACAGCCCATCGATCATGTGTTCCCCTTAAATGTCCTCCTATTTAACAGATTCTGTTTCCTTTCTGTCAGTATAGGGGTATTGGATCAAACACCAAAGTTTGAGATGTCATCAGGCTTATAGATGTTTTCCTTTGTGACTTTATCGTCTTACGCCAGAACATGGGGTAAGAGAAATTGCTGTGGTCTCGTTATATTTATAGTTTTCCTGTTATTGATTTTTATTTGCTGAACCCAGAGAAAATCTGGGCTATTTCTGGAAAGGCCAGTCATGCCTGAACAAAATAAACCAGATCACAGATCCTTTTTTTTTCTTTTTCTTTTGTACAGTAAATGCTTTCCATATGAAACCTTTGTAGATGGCCCCTCATCTTATCATCCTTTGGATGATACTCGTATAAATTGACTCAATTAATGATCTCAGTCTTTTAGTTCCAACTCCCAACCTCATGACATAAGTAAATATTTGAATGTAGATTGATTGATAAGTAACCACTTGACCCTTTTAGCTTAGCTTACTCTTCATCATGAAACATTTGAGCAGCTTCTGCAGCTCTACAGTTGCTCTCCCTTTGTATTCTAACTCCACCCCTACCCCATGAACACGACACTGGGACATCTAAACTTCACTTGAGTAGGCAACTCATTCCTAACTCTGAGTGGGCAATCCATCCATTTATGACTTAAGTGGATTGTAAACTCCATTCAATGTCTGATGGAGGTTAAAAGGATAGCAATGGTCTGCATACTACTGCAGTACCTGGAGTTAAAAGGAGCATGTCTCCATCCTAATCTTCCATGCCAATGGGACTTTCTGCATGAAACACATGAGTGACCACTCTATTTAGACCAGTTGCCATTCACACAAGAAAACCAGAGAAATGAGCACGACTCAGAACCAAATTTAATCAAAATCCCCAGATCACAAAGAAGATCCTTAAAGTATTTCTTTGTTTGCCAGACCATATTCTCACTTTATATCAGTAGCACTCTGTACCCATATGACTTCTCCCTTGTAAAGTGTCTGATCCCACATTTCTTCAAGGGTGACTGGAATTCATGGTCCACCAAATCCAGCAAATAGTATTCTGCTTAACCTTGCAGTACCCGTCAGCTGCCACTGGGGTCCCATCAGCTACCCCATTTCTATAAGACTGTTACATGACTTCACCTCAGTTATCCACAGCCTTATCCAGGAATTTCTACTAAGAGCAGTTACTTATGGTTGTAGATCTGTATCATGTCATCAGCAGGAGAGGTCCCGAACATCGCCAAATTCCAACGGTTCCTTCAAGCTCTTTTGGAAGATCTAAGGAGCTTTAGGTGCAAAATGAAGATGATCTTGACTCTTAGACAAACATTCAAACACTTATTATTGAGCTTTATTTCGAATATGCAAATTAGAAAGAACAATACTAAAAAGTATATATATATATATATATATATATGTGTATATATATATATATATATATATATATATACACACACACACACACATACACATACATACGTGTCTGTAAACAAAAGAAAGGCAGACCTCGCAGATCCACCAGCATATTCGAAAGGGAGTAGGATTGAAGTATATACTTATCAGGTCCTACCCCTAAATCTTATATTCATTTTTCCAAAATAGCAAGAGAATCAATGAGCTTACTTATAGAACACAAAAAAAAAACATAATATAAGTCTATATATCAACATGAATATACATCCATTTACCAACATATCTACATATAGCTATATATCCATATATATTAACAGAGATATACCCATACATAAATACTGTATGTATAATATATCACTATATGTCCATATACATATATATATATATATATATATATATATATATATATATATGTTTCCATAATATTAATCTATATATCTACACATATTAAATAAATCTATATATCTACACATATTAAATAAATCTATATATATATCTACATTTTTATGACAGACTTAATATTTTACATTGAGATGTATTAGACACTTGAATGCTCTGAGCTTGCCCAGAGGTTGGTTTCCATTACACTTTTTCACAAAAGTAAATCAAAACTCTGAATTTGCGATAAAAGTGGAGCTGCATTCGATAATTTTTGTACCCTCTCTAACGTTACCATATCCTTTGCAAGAAAAAAGGTAACAGCTTCTGTTACCTCACCATCGCTTGCTTGACTTCCCAAAAGCCTGTTAATGGTGTCTGTTTTGGTCTCACGCTAGCTGCTGCTTGTGCCAAAGTTGGGCCCCCTGCTCTTTGGCTTTCAGCATACTGCTTTCGGTGCTTCCTCTTCAGGGGATTAAACAGATTCTTCGTGTTACAACCCGACGTGCAAGCGGTTTTTGTGCAAACTTTGCGCATTTGCCTGAGTTTGATCACTTACGGGAACTCCACACCAATTCCATATAATTGAGGTGGAATTTTTTTTTTTGCTTTCAGCAATGTGCTACGGCTACCCACGCAAACAAGGATAGGAATGCGCGTCACTGCCCGTAATTCGCTATGATTGGTCGGTTGATGACGTCAATACGTCTTGTCAGTCAGTACATCACCATAGAACTCCAATTTATAAAATGTGCCCTCGACCTAGACAATCCCACAAACTCTGCAGTTTGAAAGATCGTCTTCACATAATCCTTCAGGAACTAATATTGTTATATCGCCCACCCCTACAGTAGAATGACAAAATTAATGCCTGACATAAAGTTAAGCATAGTAATGAATGCACCTGTGGTGCTAATATTCTTAACAGTTGATTTAATTTGAATGAGTCACAACTATGTGTTTATAAACCACCTCTGGTTCTGATAGTACATCAATCCATGAATCTCTTTGTGAATTAACAATTTTAATGAATTACTCTCTAGGCAATGAATGTAACCGGCATAAACGTTTGCTGTGTTCAAAATTATAACAAAAGGTAGAGACTTCTGGAGTCATTTATAACCTATAGTATACTATATGTAATTTGTCCAGTACTTGTCCCCAGCTGCTATGTTGCTCAGAAAGCTTGTCTTTGTTTTTCAGTTTAAATCCCAGCAGGCATCCAGAGAGAGTGGGATATACGTATGTTTGATAAATCTGCCTCTCCTAATATGAAAAACATGGCCCTAGAACACAGTTGTGCGTGATCTCCCGCTGTGCATCCCTTTTATTAAATCACATGCAAAGACACCAGGTTGTGCAATATATTACTAAATATTTCTATTATAAGATTTTCACATCATATTGTAAACGATTTTATAATATGATGTAGAATTAAAACTTAAAAAACAATTGGAATGATTGTTTATTGATGTATATTTTTTAGATAATGATTTGGATAATGATTTTGCTGGCATGGTCACATCTGCTTCACCATCACAACACTAATAATTTGTCTCGCTTCCTGCTGCAAGAATCACAAGGTCATGATAATGTGAAAATCCATCTGGCCTGGCTTCAAGCACTGTAAGACGCATGCAACCAACTATGGTTATTGTTGTGCTTTTTTTGCAACATTAGTCAGCAATAGTGGATCTTTAAGAGATTAGAGCATACATTTTTAGTATCAGTGTTCAGAGAACAGAGCCTGATTGCTCTTTCTGGTCTATAAAAGTTGATTTAAAGCCCCATTTAGCTTAAAAAAAAAGAAAAACCTGATTATATCAAGTTTGATTATGTTGATAGATATGCAATTCATGCAGTTACCTGCATGGTATGTATTTATTTATTTATTTATTTATTTATTCTTTGAAGGGTTATGGCCTTTTCCAGTTTCCATTCACAGTTTCCCCAGATGATTCTAGCTCACAAGGATAAGTGATGGGACTGCTTAACAGTGAAATAATTGGTTTAAACTCCACTTCAGCCAAACTTTTATTAATGTTGTAATACAATATCTACATGTACCAAAAGTGTGAGCTTGGGGAAAGTCTCATCATTTGTGTTTACAATTTAGATATTTCTCTTTAAAGGAGCTTGAGGCAGGATTGAGGTAGGATTTATGATAAAAATTCGTAAACGTTTTAAGTTTTCTAGTAATAATGTCAGATGAAGCGTTCCAAACCAAAACGATTCCCGCCGGGGGACGCTGTGGGTGCTGAAGTGCGTGTTAGTTCCCCCATGACTTCAGTGCCCACACCATGGGTGGGGTTGGCAAAAGGATCTTTCTGTGTGGAGTTTGTATGTTCTCCCCGTGTTCCCCTGGGTAGCTAGTGTGAGCTACCCTCACAAAAACATGCACACAGTCCTGGGCTATACATGCCCCCTCTGGCCGGAATAATGTGATCCTTTCACGCCGGCCGGAGAAACCCCACCCTGTCTGGTGAAAAGATGCGGCCTGCTCACTCCTCAGGTTAAGGAGGAGACCTGAGCTCAGTGCAGGGCCCTCCTGGGGTTGGTAGAGGATGGCAATGCCCAGGACTGTCAGTAGGTAGGAGCACGGGGTGGTAAAAAAATGGGAAAAAAACCGGGATATTTAAAAAAAAAAGAAATGAAACTCTCTAGCCACCCTTCGCCACGACGGCCGTTGGGGGGTACTGCAGCCAACAGTGCAGTACGGGAGAACGGGGAGAACGCGCATGCAGCGCCATGTGACGTCACATCCGGGCACAATTGCAGCACATTTTGCAGCACACAGCCTGTTCAAGGCAACAGAGAGATACACTAGAGGGCTCATTTTTGGTTTGGAACGCTTCATCTGACATTATTACTAGAAAACTTAAAACGTATACACATTTTTTTCATAAATCCTGCCTCAATCCTGCCTCATGCTCCTTTAATTGCTTTGGGACTGGTTATGTGAACATTTTTTGCTGAAAAAATTTAGCTGAGATGTGAAAAACACACCATATTTGGCTATAAGAAATAGGACACCCAAGTTCAATGTTTTGTTTTATACTATTGTTCCGCGAACAACCAAAAAACTTCCATGCCAGCTGAAAAGCAGGGAGGGAAACTGCTTCTCTGCTTTTGAATTAGTTCTATTAACCACGCCCACTTTACGACCAATCACATCACAGTTGACACCCCCACACAATTTCCTCATCCTGGCTGACGCATCTTTGCAAATTTGTCGTTTTCCTGTGGATTGCGTATCATTTTTAAATGTTGAGACAAAAATAATATGGAAATAAACTGTATATCATCAGTCCACTCATGCAATGTTGTATTGTCCGTATTTGAGCAGCAAAAAATAATATGCTTTTACATCTTACATGCTCTTACATATTCTATGTAAAAATTCTGCATATAAAAATGTGTGTAGACAAACATAACAGTATAGTGCCGCAGTTTTCTTGACATTTTGTAGAATACTATTTAATGGACTAATGCCATTTTGAAGGCGGAGAGTGAGGCCACCTTAAATTATGCTCTGTGGACTCAGGAAAACTGTTGTCACTGACTGAGCATCACTGGGCTGAGGAAGATCAGATTAATGCCAGCAGCTTTTTTAGCCTTTTTTTTTTTTTATCAGCCTATGAATTATATTGCTGCATTCTATAATCTCAAGAATTCTATTCAAAGTTCTTTCTTTTTTATCTCTGTATTTGTAGCAGTTGATTTGTGACTGCTTTTTCACTACAGTAGTAGTAAAACATACCTTGACTGAAGTGGATTATATTTGGATACATTAGGTGTAAAGAATGTGGATTAGTGGTGTGTAAATAGGCTGAAATGAATGTATATGAAATTACAGCACATTCCTGTAGAAGATTATAGTCTGATAGAAAAAAAACACAATGTTTTATCATCTAATATTTTAAAATACCTTATAATAGATATGTTGAGAGATTGCATATAGATACATACATATTTTGTGTACATACTGCATATTTTATTAATTTTTGTTCACTGTTTAGCTGAGTCAACTTTACTTTTTTTAAGGAATGTATTTGATGTATTCTTACATTCAGGTACTGATTTTTGTCTTTATTTATAGTTTTCCTCCATTAGTCCTTTCATTAACTACTATTCATTTACCCAGTGTCATGCTGAAACAACTTAAATATAGATTTTAGGTTTTTACTTCTTGTATTATTCATACATGTGCTCAGTATTTGGGGACAAACACACTCATACTTGATTGAGACAGCTGTTCTGGTGGAGCTTTGGTAGGATTATTACACACACACACACACACACACACACACACACACATACACACACACACACACACACACACACACACACACACACACACACACACAAACATACCCCTTTTACACCAAGCTGGTTCCAGGGCTGGTTCTGGGCTAGAGCCAGACTTAGCACCAGTTCTTTGGTTTTACACAGCCTAAGCACCGGCTCCTGGCTCTCAAAACTGGTGCTACACCAGCCCCTTTGAGCTGCTGGGCCAGCTCAAAGAACCAGTTACGTCGGGGGCTGGGGGCGGGGATGGGGACGGTGTTACTGAACAACCAAAGCAGAGTAAACACTGAAAAGCGCCATTTTTAAACAACGGAGCGTTGAAGACGGCGGTTAAGTTAGCAGACTCTTTTATTATTACATCCATTCATTTAATAATGGATGAAAACAGAAGCAGCAGTGGTCTACGGTACAATCCATCAACAGTAACGTCGGCGGCCTCCGTGCCCGCCGATGGAGCGCAGCTTCGCGTCCGAGCCCGCTCCCAGCCCGTCCCCGCGGGCCGGGAATTTTTATTAAATAAGTGGATGTCATAATAAAAGAGTCTGCTAACTTAACCGCCATCTTCAGCGCTCAATCCATTTATTTAATAAAAATTCCCGGCCCGCGGGGACGCCTCCCAGCCCGCGGTTCTGGTTCCGCGTTACACCAACACAGAGCCTACGGCGTATGTTACGTAACCTACGCCGTAGGTTACGTAGGAGGAGAGGAGCTCCTGAGGAGAGGAGAGGAGAGGAGAGGAGAGGAGAGGAGAGGAGAGGAGAGGTTTTGGTTTTCAAAATCCCTTTTTTCCACTATTGCAGGTCCTAATACAAAAAATAATCAATATACACAGAAAATTATTGTTGGATCAGAAATTGAAAAGCAGCTCTTCATCCTCCCCCACAGAGCACAACACCCTCCCAACAGTCCACATGTTGTTGAAGGCCATCATGTTGTCCATCATCTTATAGTAGGAGTGTTCAACCTTCAAACGGGCTTTCAGTAGCCCGTTCAGAACCAGCACTGGCTCCAAGCAGCCGGCACCTTGAAGCTGGTTCTTACGTGTCAGCCAAATAGCTAATTTAGCAACACCCGAGATAAAGTTCAGCATTACATGAACACATTTCCTTTTAGCTGAATATTTAGGGCCAAAAACAAACAAGGCAAATGAAAAAACCTCCCCAAAACCCTGAAACCACCCTCTCAAAAGGTCAAACAAGGCAGACAACCGTGCACACTCCACAAATAAATGTGATAAGGTCTCCGAAAGCCCACAGAAAGGACAGCCCTCCCCCAGCTCCGGATCAAGGTGCGCTCTGTATCTGTTCGTGGCTATAGCACCGTGTACAATCCTCCACTGGAGATCTGCTGTCCGCTTTTCAACAGGCAGCTTGTACAGGCACCGCCAGCTGCCTTTCGGGGAATCATCTGGACCAAAAAACCCAGCCCACCTCGACTCCCTAACTCCATCCAACGACCGCAGATTCAAAACCTTGACACAGGCGTGGTAGATGTCCTTCTTCCCAGCATGAAATGTGTCCAGGTGAAGTGTCGTGAAGGACAACAGCTGCCCCTCACCCTCCTTCCACTCCCCCACAGCTGGGGAGATGACCAGGGTGGGGAAACTGTACACCGACTCCCCGCTCCACTGGCCACACAGAGTCGGGTCTTCAGCAAACTCCCTGAGGGGCTGTGGCAGGGCAGCACAGACCTCGTCCACCACTCTTCTGATGAGTCTGATAGAGGTGATGCCGCTGCTCTCTCTCAGAGCGTCCATTGATGTTGCAGTCATCCCCAGCAGATGGCCCAGTTTGGTACAGCCAGCCACTCTGAGACTGGCTCGCAGGCTGGCAGACTGCAGCGTCTGAGTCCTCAGAAAGTCATTAAAAAACAGAGGCTCCTCAAATACCCACATTCCTGGAGTCACCCTGGTGGCTCGTGTGGTGTTCAAAATCCGCCATGCCTGCAGCACAGAATCGTAAAAAGGCGTAAGCCCAGCAGTGTCCAAACCCGTCTGCTGTAGGAGGAAAAGCTGCTTGTCGTACCCCAAACGCCCAGCTCTTCTCAGCAGCAGACGAGCTGTATCGAGCCAGGCGGGGCCACAGGTGTAAAGGAGCCTCTGCGCAGTCTGTAGCCTAAAAGCAGCGATTTTGGCCTTGATGTCAATAAGCCCCTGGCCCCCTTCAACCACAAGCAGATAGAGGGCTGCTGCCCGGACCCAGTGTCTACCGGACCAGAAGAAGTTGATGATGGCCTGTTGGATGTCTTCTATCAAACCTGCTGGTGGCGTCAGAGCAATGAGTCTGTGCCAAAGAGTCGAGGCGACCAAGTTATTGGCAACCAGAATTCTTCCCCTATACGACAACTGGGGCAGCAACCATGTCCATTTAGACAACCGAGCGCACACTTTCTCCTTCACTCCCTCCCAGTTCTTTGCTTGGAAAGCCTCAGTGCCCAAAAACACTCCCAGTACCTTCAGCCCCGCTCTCCCCCACTCAAGTCCTCCAGGTAGAGTGGGGACTGTCTGACCCCTCCACTGTCCCACCAACAAAGCCTCACTTTTACCCCAATTTACCCGTGCAGATGAGGCCCTTTCATAGAGAGACAGACTATCCTCTAAACCCCGAACATCCTCCTGACTCATGATAAAGATATTAACATCATCTGCATAGGCAGAGACAACAAGAGGACGATCAGGGTTCACGGATCCAGGCAGGGAGAGACCACTGAGCCGACCCCTCAACCTGCACAGCAAGGGCTCGATGGCAAGACTAAATAACTGCCCTGAAATCGGACAGCCTTGTCTGATCCCTCGCTGTACAGGGATTGGCCGACTCAGCCCGGCCCCCATCTTAACCATACACTGTGCCCCATTGTACAATAAACCAATCCATCTCAAAAAACCACCACCAAAACCAAAAGCCCTAAGTGCAGAAAACAAAAAGGAGTGATCCACTCGATCAAAAGCTTTCTCTTGATCCAGGGAAACGACACCAAAATTGGCATCATTTTGAGTCCTGCACAAATCAATAATATCACGCATGAGGAATATGTTGTCCATGATTGTCCTGTCCGGTACACAGTACGTTTGGTCTGAATTAACAATGACGTCCAAAACACCCTTGAGCCTGTTGGATAAGGCTCTAGAAAGCACCTTATAGTCCGTGCAAAGGAGCGCAACTGGCCTCCAGTTTTTGAGTAAGGCCAGATCTCCCTTCTTAGGCAGCAGAGAGAGCACTGCCCGCTGACAAGAAACAGGAAGTGTTCCTTCTTTGAAGGACTCCATCACCACTGAATGAAAATCAGGGCCAAAAGTGTCCCAAAAAAACTTGAAAAAATCAGCAGAGAGGCCATCAATCCCTGGTGCCCGTCCTGATGACATCTGCTGAACTGCGTCCGTCAGCTCCTCCAGAGTCAGGTCAGAATCCAGAGCCGCTTTCTCATCAGAGCTGAGTTGGGGGAGATTGTCAAAAAGTTCCTCACGGCACTCCATGCTGCATGGCTCCGCCCCAAATAGAGCCGTATAAAAATCCATTGCATGATGACTCATCCCGCAAGGGCTGGTGGTTACTCTGCCTCCCGGTAGCTTAAGACATGTCATCTGCTTCCTCTGTGCTACCGACCTCTCCAAGTTAAAAAAGAAAGAGGTCGGAGCATCCATGTTCTTAAGCTGGACGAAGCGAGCCCTGACGAGAGCTCCCTTCACTCGCTCATTCAAGAAACAACGCAACTCCTCCCTCTTTTCCCGCAGCATGTCACCAGCACTGGGATCGGAGTCCCTCCGTAGCCCCTCCTGAATGCTCCCAATACTGGCTTCAAGCTGTTGGACTGTTGCCTTGATTTTAGCAGTGGAATTGGAGGTATATTGTTGACAAAAGACATGAATCTGTGCCTTGCCAACCTCCCACCACAACTTCAAGGAACCAAACTCCTGCTTTCTATTTTTCCACTGTTCCCAAAAAAGCTTAAAACTGTGACAGAAGGCATCATCTTGGAGAAGTTTATTGTTAAAAGACCAGTAGGACTTGACCCTCTCTCCTGGTGAAATGACCAAATCAATACTGACCAAATGGTGATCAGTAAAGCCAACTGGACTGATGTGACTGTGTAGCAACCTTGAGCTAAGACTAGGAGAGATGTAGATCCTGTCTAGCCTGGCTGCTCTGACTCCGTTGTTACGGACCCTCACCCATGTGTACTGTCTGGACTGTGCATGTTTGACTCTCCACGTGTCTAGGAGGTCCAGGTGTGTGATGATGGTGTTAAGGCTCTGAGCTGACTGTGGGTGGGGCTCCTCGCCTATCCTGTCCATTGTAAAGTTCAAAGTGCAATTAAAATCCCCAGCTAAAATCAACTGTTCCTGTTGGTAATTTCTTAATTCTTTATCCAGGAGAGTAAAGAAAGCTACTCTTTCAGGGCCTTGATTAGGAGCATAAATATTTATAAAACAGAAGACAGAGCCCTCTATTTCTGCCCTCACAATTAACAGCCGCCCCTTTACCACCTCAGCAGAAGATAGGACAGTAGCATTTGCAGTGTTCCTGAACAATACAGCCACACCTGCACTGATGTTGCTACCATGGCTGAGGATGTAGGAGCCCTCCCACCATAAACCCCAATCTGTCTCATCTGCTGGACCTGTATGTGTCTCCTGCAAAAACAGCACATCAAGTCTCTTCTGAGAGGAGACCTCTGAAATTAAAGCCCTCTTATGGCTGTCCCTCCCACCATTAATGTTTAAAGATCCAACTTTTAGGCTCTGCATAAAAAGGTCAGAGAGGAGAGACAGAAAGAAACAGACAAAAGACAGTAAATGGAGGAAAACACCGTGTGATGCATGATCATTTATTTTCTGGTCTTCCTAACTACTTTACCTGTTTTTTTACCTTTTCCCTGTTCTTTTCTCAGAATAGTGACATGTTTTTTGAGGCGGAAACGTTTCTTTTCATCCAACATGTCAAAACCCACCGATCTCTGTAGAACGCTAACAGATTTCATGAATTTGTCAGTGTTACTCAAAAAATCTCTGACATTACAGGACTTTTTGTACGTGGCGTCAAGAAAGTTATTGATGTCCTCCAGTGAGTATAGATCCATACTTCTGTTTGCCTCACAGACAGAAGCAGTATCTGAGACTGACTCCAGATCAGAGCCATACTCCATGTCATCCTCTCCCTCACATGATACCTGGCTACTGATCACACCCTGCTCTTCAGAAGTGTTCACAGATGCAGGTCTGTCTGCAGAACCAGCAGGTCTGTCTGCAGAACCAGCTGCTTCCTCCACAGACTGAGCTACATCTGCAGGCTGAGAGCTGCTCAGACTCTCTGCAGCTGCACAAACCTGGGGCTGCTCACTGTCATTGGACACTGAAGCAGTAGCACCAGCCGCCAAGCTGGTACCGGGTTCATCTGGAACTACAGCGGCTTCAGCCGCCGCCTCAGTGTGCGCAGAGCTGCCGGCCTCATCCGCGCGATCAGCGGCTCCCGCCGCGGGTGCGCGGGCGGAGCCGCCTGGCGCTTCAGATGCAGAGCCCGCAGCCTGCTGCCTGTGCGGACACGCAAAGCGTTTATGTCCTACATCCCCACATTCAAAACATTTGAGCTGTCCCGAGCTGGCATAGATCATGTAAGATCCATCCCCAAACTTCACTCTAAATGACACTTCCAATGTCTGTGTGGGCGAGTCCAGGAACATGAACACCTGCCGCCTCAGAGACTGAACATGCTTCAGTTTGGGATCTTTACATCCCAGACTGACGGTTCTAAATCCACTGGCAAACTTTCCGAACCTGCGGAGTTCTTTTTCCAGCGACTCGTTGGGAATGAAGGGCGGAACCCCTGACACGGTGATCCGTGTGGAGGGAGTTGACAGCGGAGAAACTTGCACAAACAAATCCCGAATAAACACGCCGCTCTGCACCAGCTGATGGACGAGCGGCTCGTCCTTTACAAATACCACTACAGCCTTATTCATTCTGGACGCAAAGGACAGATTGTCATGTCCTACCTGCTCACCGACAGCCAGGAGAACCTCCTCCACAGAAACACTACTATCCGGCGGGACGATCCTCGCTCCCTGCCGGATAGACGGAGGAGGCGTCTCGGGGGACGCCATTCCTCCACAAACCCCTGTCAACACTCGATACAAGTTTGATTAACACTTACCTGATCATGCACATAGAACAGATGTAGAAGACAGAGAAAAATCCCAAAATCAAAGACAGAAAACCATTCAAAACTCCGCGCCACTCACACGCCAACCACCACCTCCACCCACGTCACACACACTCACACCGGAAGTGAGAGGAGAGGAGAGGAGAGGAGAGGAGCTGCTGTGCCCCGGGGCTGCCGGCTCTTGAGTCAAATTTCTTAACAGGCGTTATGTGGATAAACTGAGCCCAGGTTGGGGATCTTAAAGGTTACTTTTACGCCTGAAAAAAATATTAAAACTTAAGTGCCATATTAACAGCGCTACAGCAGGAATTAAAACAGCTTTTAACTGTCGGCTTCCTCATATCGTGTGACGATCGACGCAGAGCCTATAGCGTAGGTTACGCGGCGACGGGCGCCGTACGCCGTACGCCGTACCCTACGCCGTAGGCTCTGCGTCGATTTAACGCGGAACCATAAATCAGCTCCGGAGCCGGCAGTCAGCCACAAATTCCGAAATTTTCAGTGCAAATTTCTTAACAGGCGTTATTTGGATAAACTGAGCCCAGGTTGGGGATCTTAAAGGTTACTTTACCTGAAAAAATATGAAAACTTAATAAAGTGCCATATTAACAGCGCTACAGCTGAAATTACAACAGCTTTTGGCTCTCAGCTTCCTGATCAGGGTGGGGATGAAAACGAGGGGGAGTGGTGGTGATGTATACAGTAACGTGATGACGTGGCTCTCTGGCCAGCTGCTGGGTAGCACCAGCTTGTGTAAAAGCAAACGGTTCTTACTTAGAACCAACCGCGAACCGGCTCTAGCACCAGCACTAGCCCTGGAACCAGCTTGGTGTAAAAGGGGTAACACACACACACACACACACACACACACACACACACACACACACACACACACACACACACACACACACACACACACACACACACACACACACACACACACACACACAGCCACACAGACATATACATACACACACATAACCACACAGACATATACATACACACACATAACCACACAGACATATACACACACACACACATAGACATACACATTGGCTTGTTCACCTGCATGTGCTCTTGCTTCCTGGTTTAGCAGTGGATGTCACCCCCCCCCCAAAAAAACAAAAAACAAAAACAAAACACTGGGTTTGTATGTGTGTGTATATATATATATATATATATATATATATATATATATATATATATATATATATATATATATATGTGTGTATGTGTATGCGTAGGTATGCGTATATATATGTATATATATTAAATATAGTAACAATGCACATATATATGACTTAGGTTTTTACCAGCATGGTATTAACCATTATTATGGGTGCAGACAAGGTAAAAAAAACAAAAAAAAAAGAGACAGCTGTTCTGGTACGTAAAATACAGACTCTCCTATTTTCACACATAATTGAATCAGGGCACATTTAAAAGCTACGCTCGTAAAGGTGTTCTGAAGTTGGAAATTTAATTCATTCTTAGATTGCTTTGTAATGGGTAATGCGAAAAACATACAAAGATGAACAACTTTACCAGTTTCAACAGAAAAGCAAGAGGAGAAAAAGAAAAAAATAACAGAGAAGCTTGTCTTCTGTAGTTTGGAACACATTTCAGTAACTTTCATTCTCCACATCCCACCCTCCCCTGAAAAATAGATGTAAAAATATGTTGTGCCAAGCACAAAGTCAGCTCTCCCACCTGTATCTCGAGTAATTGATTGCAGTGATTTTATTTATTTATGTGTCAAAATCTCCTTTACCACTCTTATCATTTAGTTTGCTTTGTGTATTATGAAAGAACAAGTTGCCAAATATATTAACTCAATGGTCAAACTATATCCAAAAGGTTTTATTATCTTGACTGAGGTTTTAAAATATAATTAATATCAGTGCAGGCACTACTGTCTTGGATAAAATGTTCAGTTTGTTTTCATGTGATGCTTGGATTTGGGAAGCTTTCGTCTTTGACTTGCGTAAACAAAATCCAATTATAAAACTAAGGACATCAAAGGTAGGAGCTGCTAATTTGGTTTATATAGGCTTTTATGATTTTGAAACAGATAAGTGTTCATAATTAGACGAAAGGGACTGCACCAACTTTTAAATTCAGTGAATCACCAACAAGCTAGTACCGGTACTATGTTTAAACTCAAAACAATTATATTACAAAATATTTATTTTATGCATTGGTTTATGTACAGATTTTCAGAAAATAATCTTCAAGTGTTTGTAATGCTGGACTCTTAAGAGACTGAGCAGTGTTGTTCTGTAATTACAATCAAATGTTTAAAAATTAAGTTTCAAAAGAAGCATTTACTGATAGGAGACATAAAACATACAAATACATGTTGTCCTTACAGTTTAATATCTTCTATTTGTATTTTCCACCTAAAAGAGTAAGCATTTAATTATCCTGCACTGTGCTGGATAATTCCTCCCCTTGAGTCTGCAGGTACACAAGGACAAACCTTCACGGAGTAACTCAGATTTCATGAAGCGGTGGCACTTAACATAGTCATAAAGCACCACATAGGAGGCACAGAGATACATAGCTAAACCACATCTTGTGGCCTTTTTTATGAAAACAGCTTTGAAAGCAGCAGCTATCACTGTGTCTGATAGTATCACTGTTTTACCATCTGTGACCTGTCAGTAAATAAACAAATCAATGAATGTCCTTTCTTATTGCAGTATAATACAACTGGATGGCTATTCTTTAATGGTGAATGTAGAATGTGAGAACAGCAAACTAATATTGCACATTACACACTGATGTTGGGCATCCCATTGTACCTACTGTACATTCTACATACCATCAAGAAAGTTCAGAAGGGGGGGCAAAACCCAGTGCAGGGTACAGATTTACAGTGTTTAATCGGATTGCTGTTTGAGATCGAGAGAACAGTAACGATGGTCTTCTGAGCAGAGAAACAGCTGGAAAAGCACTCAGATACAGCAGTCCAGTATACTTCTCATTGAGCGGTAATATAATGGTACTGAAGTATTGTCAGGTTGTTCCTCCCAGAAATCCTCAAGAAATAAAGCCAAACAAAGTTTGATGTTGGTCTGGCAAGAAACATTGTGTTAACAATACTCTTTTTTTAAGGACCAAGTCCTTCACTCTCAGCTTTTGAAATTGTATTCCACTAGATCAACTTGTTGTGTTGTTCAATGTTATTTGACCTCTGAATCCATGTAAATTGTTTTGAAAACCTCAGGGTACGTGCAATTTTTTATTATATGGAAATGTGTTATATTTCGTTGTTACCGAGAATAATGATCAATGCTGTCTCATTGTCATAACTGCCAGGCTATGGGGCAGATAATTAACCAAAGGGAGCAGTGGGGGTGTGCTAAACTTCAGGCACTTCATAATTTATCATCTCCATAATGTATGACGTTTTTCCAAAGGGTGTTTTTTTCCCTCTCTGCAAACATCTGTTTTTATCCCCAGAACTAAAGTTCAAATGTAATACAATCGCAAATTTCATTACTATAAGTGGATCACCATTACCCTTGCAACTGCAAACATTGAAATAAAATATGGCAAATGGAAACTTGGGAATGTAACACACACACAAAATAAACAAAAAGGTGTCTACACTAACATGTGGTATTTGTTGAAAGTTTGAAATTAAATATTTCACATAACTACAGTCAAAACACTTTTTTCTTAAGGAGGGAGGAGTCTAAGCAAATGCCCTCTAACAACCGATATTCAAATTCAAAATTATTTTATTTATCCCTGAAAGGAAAGTAATTGTTGCAGTAGTCATGGTTTCAGCTTCTTCAAAGAGTCATTGTCGAAGTTTATTGCTGTGGGCAACAAGCCTGTCCTGTAGTGGTCTTTGTTGCAGTGCATCTAAAGCTTCTGAATAAAGACACTCCGTTGCTGAATAACTGTATTGTGAAGAGAATGCTGATGGTTGTCGATGTTCTTCTTTTTATGAAGTAACTTCCTTCGCACACTCAGCTTCAGAGCAGTCTCCAGAACAGAGTCAGCCTTCTTTATCAGTTTGTTCAGTTTCTTTAAGGTTATGAGGTTCGGATACAAGGGAAGAGACAGGAATGGTGACCAAAAGACGGATCACAGTCTCGTATATATTAAATAAGAGGTGCTTAGAAACAAACACATTTCAATGAAAAGTTTCTGTAGTGACATACAAAAACAAGGGTTGAAAGGCAGTCAAAAAGTCTCGTCAGCAGTCCCAATAAAGCCCGTTCACAAGTGCTGCACACTCAAGTCCAATGGCCGATTTAGCTATGTTGTTTATCGTCCTAATAAGTACTTCCAATTCTTCCCACAACACAATACCTGTGATCATGAGGCAGGCATTCACTATGTGGGAAGAGATAGATACTGGCAATAATTTGCTCTCTGGTTCCCAACCCCCGGTTCCTTATACTTCGCTTGTCCAAGAGTGTTTTGACTGCCTGAAACCACCTCAGTACTCACATTCTTTGATGGAGGCTCCAGCCCCTGCCCAGCAATGTCTACTCTAGCCTGTAGTATTTTTTGTCAGTTTCCATTCAGACGGTGCCAATTCAGTGGGATCAGTCGGCTCTGTCAGCTCCGTTAACAGCTTGGCAGAAGCATATCCAGCTGCCGTTATTCCGTGTGCGTCATAACATTCCCTTTTTCTATAATATTTTCTTTCACTCAAAGTCCTCTGCAGGGTCCAAGCCCCACCTCCCACCAACAGTTAGTAATTAGTGGAAATCATGTATAAAGGTAAGTGTAAGTCCCCATGCAGTCAAGAACATTTAAAATAAATACATATTTAAGAAAAACATATAAAGAGATATGAAATCCCACTCAGCATGTACATGTCTTGGGACCCACTTCCCTGTGTGACATTTTCACATCTTCAGGACCTATAACGTACAAAAACAGAGTCAAATTCACTTTTCTGCAGGGGCCTACTCCCTTTGGCTTGATGCTGTAACCATAGTTCTTAAGTAGTTCTTAACCCAAAGCATACCACATGTCTTCAAAATTCCCATGGCTCATCATTATAGGATTGGAAATGTGAGTCTGCTGGCAAGCTTCATAAGACACTAAGACTCTTCATGGACATCTGTAAATTATTATGTATCTGTCACTCAGCCAATAATCTCAGAGAACCTGAGAAAAAGAATAATAAACCCTTGACTATAATAATAATAATACTTATTAAAGACCAGAGAGTCATTTGTGAAACATATTACTTATAACCCTTCTTGCCGTGCACCACTTATCTGCACATGTCTGTAACAGTCACAGTTCATAAAATGCCAATTGTAGACTCTCTTTTAGCTCCTACCTGAGAGTGGCTAACCTTCCACAAGGAGAACTACCAATGCATGATCTATACCCCTTTTAAATACTGTTGAGGGTTGCAAAGGTCTGTTGGTGACCGTTAATTGGGACAACCCCTGTAAAGTCATCCGTCAATCGGATGAGGAGGCTTAAGTGACTGGTCCAGACATAAAGTGTGCAAGAACTTGTTCCAGTTGTTTTGGATTATGATTATTCTGCTTGACAATTGCAATGACGCTGACAAATTCAAATTATATAAAATAATATGTTACAATATTATAACCACCTGCATGGTGATTGTATAGGGATAGTAAAATGCTAAACAGATTCAGCTTATCAATCCAGTACTTTGACACTAGCTTTTAACTTATTCTGCTATTTTACAAAAAATAAATTAAATTCAGAACATAGTAAGTTTAATTATTATTATTTAAGAAAATTATTTTGAATTCATGCAAATGCAAATATTAACATTCAGGTAAAGAAAGGAGAAAATCAAGCATTAACACACTTTGCCTGCAGCACCCATATCACTGAAACCCTGATTGCTCTGAAACACACAACTGCAAATTTCTGAATGGCATCTGAGAAGACCTTCCGAACATTTCACTTCGAATGTGTGAATGAACAATCAGTTGGCTGATGCTTTTAATCAGGCAATTGAATATTTTTTTTTTTAACTTTGTGTGGACTTAAGGTTGGTAGCTTAACATACTTGGAACATTGAGGTATGGCATTGAGTGATGACAGAACAATACTATATTAACATTTGTGACACTAAGACTAAGACATATGTTCTAAAGTTACATGTGTGCTTATACGTTTTGATGTATCAAAAAAAGCCCTGTGGAAACACTGAGAAAGAATCTTTGGGGGCCCTCAGTGGTTGAATATTGGGATGATGGGATTCAGGGCGGGGGCTCTAGATCAGGCATGTCCGTAAACGTGTCACAGGTGCTGCAAGGTTTGGCCTATAAATAGGAAAATAGGAAATATAAATAGGGAATTTGGAGGCCTTATACTTAGTTTCCACTTGCCCTTCATTTTTTCCTATGAAATATGGATTGTGTCTGCTGGTGTTCAACACAGTACATTACAGAATTTTATGGATTGGTTGCCTTGACAATGAAGCTAAATGTGCTAAAGCACCAGCTCTTTGCTGCCATGGGAAAGAAACTTTGTTTCTTGTTTTCAACTATCAGCCTATATTTGTTGCCTTTAGAATTTCAGGACATTATCAAGTAAAAGAAGCTTGTTTTTCAAAACTCTGCTTGTTATTTATGATGTGCTCACTAGCACTGGACGCTAGCATAGGATACATGTTCTCTCTGAAATCCACTACATGAGTTATTGAAAGCAAGCTCAAAAGAAGGAGGAGTTTTGCATCCACATCAGAGATGATGGAGGTGACAAAGTAATGAATGGAGAGAATAATGTATCATGTGTGTGCAGCATAATGGCCTGGTGCTGGAACAGATCTAAAGTCACCACCATGTTGGCTTGTCTTCTTTGTAAACAAGACAAACATGATGACTGATTTCAAAAGGAGAAAGAATAAACCAAACTCTTGTTTTCATTTGGAGAGAAGAGGTGGTGCTGGTGGAGGATCAGATACCAGAGTGTTTACGAACGATGGACTGGAAAATATAGCATACTGTATAATGGTGCTAAATACACCGCCACAATTAAATTTTCCTTCGGTCATAAATACAGTATCATCCTATTCTATATTTAAGTGTTTTGTTTTTTTCCTCAATGTACTCGTAAATGACTAGTTTTTGTGTTCTCTTTTTTAAATTTTAACCTTTGGGGGTTTTGTATAACACTGCCAAGGGGAAGCAGGCGGGCGTCATTTGGGCTCAACATAAATTCAGAGCACTACAAATATTTCTTCTTTTTTATTATTTTGCAAAAAGTTTAAAAATGTAATAAGACTGAACAGCTGCTGAAACTTTGTTTCTTGGACTGCAGTTCTGCTTTCAAAGTAATGCGGTACACTTCAGTGTAAGCTAATAAACTCCCTCTATATCCAGTTTGAATCTTTTTTTCGGATGAACATATTGAATGGAGGACTTGGCAGTGGTACTGCTGTGAAAGCAACTTCTTGCATTCAGTTTCTGCCTGTCTCCTCTCTTATTTCCCCTCCCTCCACCATACTGTCTCTTCTCCTTGCTTCTCCTTCCTTTTCCATTTTTTCATGTTCCCTTCCTTGTGCTGTCTATCTTTTCATTTTCTCAGATTTTTTTGCTCTCTCGCTTTCCTCTTTTGTCTCTTGTTTTCTTTGAAGTGCTATACAATCAGAGGGCTTTGCTCCCTCGTAAGCTCATAGGGAAATCCAAGCTGAAACTGCATGGCACAGTGCAGCTCAGCAGAATCCTGTCCTTTAGTTCACGGGGTGGGGGTGGGAAATGAGTATGTAGCATCATAAGTATCATCAGCATGCAGTGACAACAACAATGGCTGCACAGATCCTTGATCCTCCAGCCTGTCACCAGACGACATCAGCCGAGCTTGACTAATAAATGCCGTGACTCGTTTCCAGAAAATGCGTCTGTCTGTCTTTGTTGCTCTGATTATTGGACCGTGACAACTGTCTATTTTCCTGAATAGATGTAAAAGAGACAATGAGGGTGTAATTTATGGAGAGCTTTTGGATTTTAATGATTGACTTAACTTATTTGACTCGTCCAGCATGTCAATAGAGATGAGAAGGACTATTAATTGTCCATCCGTTGTCTCATTCTTACTCCTGCTTTATTCTTCTCTTGCATAGTCCCATGGAGTCGGCTATGGCGAATGCTTTTCATCACTAAAGGACAGAAAGTGCTCTCTGGAGCAGTCTGTGACTGTGGCCTATACTATCATATGGCCTATGAAGACATCTGAGACATTTTCTTATCTACTCCCACATACTTCTTTGAAGCTGCGTGTCACAGTTACTCACTGTATGCCCCTCACTTGCAAACACATACACCCATACACATTTCTCTTATTTTCTTCATTTCTGCATCTGGAATTCAGAGACACCAGTACTGTAAATGCAAATACAATGTCATTAGTTTTAATGTGACCCTTTATGCATTTAAGTCTCTGTCTCTGGCAAAAATCAAAGAAAGTCGTACCACCCAGTGGAAGCCATGCTTTCTTATTCTCTTTGAGAAGCATTTGGTTGTAGGATGTGGGTTGCTTCCCCCTCTGTGTGGTACTGCAAATTAACTTTTGGGCTTTGCAATTTTACCTATTTGAGCAGACTAGTTTGAAATTCAACATCAAGAAGGCAACTTGATGAATGCCATACTATGTCCTGACGTGATAAGTGATGCTAGTTGAAATAGTGATCAATTTTATGATATGTTTGTCTCTCAGTAATAAACCATATTACTCTTCACAAATTCATTTCTTTAATATTTTGCATTATTATTTATTGCCTTTGTGAATGTTTTTCTTTATATTTTGTCTTCGTTCATTTGCTTTCACACCTGCTATATTAGTTGTTCATGACTGACTATGTTGGAAGCAGTGCATCTAAGAGATCAGAGGTTTTGCTGGTCCAGCTTTGTCTTTCATTTCTTCCATAAAAGATTCAAAATACTGATTTTCCTGACCCTAATACAGTACATGTTTCCAGCGTTTGGTGGTTCATCACATATGCATCAGAGCGTCAACGGATCAATGGTCTGTATGACTGGAGATAACTGGTATGAACTTCCTCTAGATTTAAAAAAAGAAAAAGCACTATAGGATGAGGAATGTTCTAGTCCTTTGCTTTTAAAAATTTCAGTTTTTCCAAATGCATTTGTTACAGTTATAACTCCTGTTAGATTCAGCTTTGATTGGATACGACTTTTGTACAAAAGCATGATTACTGTCATCTGGTGATATTGCCTGTTTAAATAGCATCCTTGTTTTAATCCAAAAGCTGTCATGATTTTTTTTTTTTTTTTACGTATTACAAACCTTAAATGAAAGACTGAAAATATGTGTTGAATTTTCTTTTTTTTCCAAGAATAAACATAACACTCTTTAAAGCTCTATTATTACTGAAGGTGCATTTCTATGATCAAGAACACATGTGGCTTGTGAAACTAATGAGATGTCAAATATAAATCAATTTCCCAGTTTGGGAAATGGAGTTGGGGTTAGGGTTATTCAAAATTTTAACATATTCAAGATGGTTTTCAGTGCATCCCATCAATTTCAGATCGTACAAAATCGCAATAGATCCAAGACCTAGAGTACGTCTCAGCCTTTACAGGCCTTGCATGGTGTTGCCCTCAGGCAACAAATCCCATATGTGGACCTCACACTGCCCCTTTAACGTTTTTGAGGGAGCAAAACATACACCAGGCATGTTTGTTTCCAATAAAAAGAAGAGTTGAAGTGCATCTGACATTGAGTCAAATGACCCACGGGTTTGTCGTTTGCATCTAGAGCGCTTTTAAATCATCTTTTTCTTTTTTCTGGGCACAGACATCTTGCCCTTGCAAGTCAATGGAAACACGCCCACAGTATGTCAATCAAAGTTTGCTGTGGCTACCAGCTCCTTCAGCCGATACCAGCTGAAAAAGCTGCAGAGCTGCTGGCAGACGATTACAGTGGATTATTCCGTATTATATGTTGACTCAGTGGGGAAATTAAAAATGACTGTTGTATTAGCCGATGCAATGTTAGAACAAGCTGCCGATTGCTTTGGTAAGCTTGGCAGCATGACAATTACGAATGGAAAAAGTGATCATGACTAGCCATTGGCTGAGTCGACTGTCAATCAATCATTTTAAAAATAAATATATTGCTTTATACAAAATCTCCTGACATGGCATGAAAAAGATCCACCGCCCTCAGAGTTGTCATAGGTGTGAGACCAAAATGGTTTTTGATCCAGGCCATAAATATGTTTATTTCTGCTCTAAAGTTGGGCATTTTAACATGGGAGTCAATAGAGTGAGTCGCTTTTAGAGCCACCCCCAGTGACCAGTTGAGGAATTGCCACAAATCATACCTCTGCGGGAAACTGAACCCAGAAGTTAGATGGTTGATGCTCGGAGAGGAGCGGTACTTTCAGGTTCTACACTGCCACTAACTGCCAAGGTGAATATCACTTTTGAACATGTTTAAATTTGAAGTAACTTTAAATAACAGATATATTAATAGGATTGTACATGTAAAGAAGTATTTTGAACAATTTTAAGACTTTTGTTGCTTGCCTTAAGGCATCACTGTGCAGTTAGGGCACTTTCAGTGCAGATAATGGAATTGCTCTTAGCTTCAAAATAATGGCCATAGTAAAGCTTTTTAACTTTACCATTGACCATTGACACTTTGAGGAGATGGACATAAGAATGTTTTATGGGCAGGAGTGTCACATTATGAGGGAGGCAAGGACCTGCAATGAGACACAGGTGCAAAACTTAAGGGAGGTGAGGCCAAGGAAAGTTTGACAGTATATAACAAGACAAAGACATACCTACAAAGAAAAACAAGAAGTTTATGTAACGGAAACAGAAAAAGACAGAGGCAGGAATACAAGAACACAAGACAAGACCCAGAAACATCAACGATAAACAGAACCTAACAAAACATTAAACCAAACCTCGAAATAACGGCTTAAAGCAAAAATCAGGTTCACGCAATAGCTGTCAAACATCAGCCCAAGTTAAATGTCCACAGACCCCAAAGGCCTAAATAAAACATTGCAAAGAAAGGTAGACAATAATGTCATTGCCTAATGATATATTGAATGTTATTATGCTGCTTTAGTGCTGCTCAAGTATATCTGCTACCATTGACTGACACTACTGTTACTACTACTTGTAACTACTACTGCAGCAGTTTTTTTTTTTCAATTTATTCCTGTATTATATCGATAAATATTGTCTCACATTATGAACTTGGTGGATCTCCTAATGTTTTTTTTGCTTTACAGGTGTGAATTTGACTAAAGGGTGCGATGTGGTGTGATAACAGGAACTCAAATGAGGTAATTTTATCTCTGAGTACATTTTTGTTGCTTTGGATGTTTATACTGCATTCTTGTGTCCTTGCATTAGTACCCATTTGAGTTTTACTCAGTCAGTTACACAGGGATCTTTCTCTAGTGGAAGAGAGTGGAGTATTTCAGAGACGTACTAAATCAGACAGGGTGGGCCATTGAGGTTTTCAAAGTATAGCTTTAGTATATTTTATTCATGTCTCAAAGTTGATTCACCTTGACATTTGCTGATACGCCGACTCAAGCAAATCTCTTGGCAACGTAAAATGGCTTGTCCAGGATTCACCTAGTAAATATTTCAGGGATTCCCTGTCAGTATTGACCATTCCCTGGATAGTCGGTGTACCAAACTCAGATAGTGTTCACTTCAGGTTATAACATTTAGGCATTGCCATTTAACATTTAGGCACTGCATTACCTTTAATGCAAAAGTTGTAACAAAAATTTTAGTTTTAAACCATATTATCCAGCACCTAAAACGTCCTGACTATGATGGAAGCATTGGGGGTACATGCAACCATTGGAACTTTTTTGTCTCAATAAAATATAGCAAGATACTAATTTACTTTGTGAAGCAGCAGGATTTTGGAGTTCCACAAGCTCACAATCAAGAGATACTTCTCTCCAACTTCTCATTAACAAAAATGTCTAATCGGCCAATCACATGGCAGCAACTCTGTGCATTCAGGCATGTAGACATGGTCAAGACGATCTGCTGCAGTTCAAACCAGCATCAGAATGGGGAAGAAAGGTGGTTTAAATTACTTTGAACGTGGCATGGTTGGTAGTGCCACACAGGCTGGTCTGAGTATTTCACAAACTGCTGATCTACTGGGACTTTCACGCACAACCATCTCTAGGGTTTACAGAGAATGGTCTGAAAAAAAGAAAATATCCAGTGAGCGGCAGTTCTGTGGGCGCAAATGCCTTGTTGATGCCAGAGGTCAGAGGAGGATGGCCAGACTGGTTTGAGCTGATAGAAAGGCAACAGTAACTCAAATAACCACTCATTACAACCGAGGTTTGCAGAAGAGCATCTCTGAATGTAGAACATTTTGAACCTTGAGGCGGACGGGCTACAGCAGCAGAATACAACACCGGGTGCCGCTCCTGTCAGCTATGAACAGGAAACTGAGGCTACAGTTCGCAGAGGCTCACCAAAAATGGATAACATAAGATTGGAAATAGGTTGCCTGGTCTGAGTCTTGATTTTTTTCTGCAAAATTCGGATGGTGGGGTCAGAATTTGACATCAACAACTTGAAAGCATGGATCCATCCTGCCTTATATCAATGGTTCAGGCTGGTGGTGGGGGTGTAATGGTGTGGGGGATATTTTTCTGGCACACTTTGGGCCCATTAGTACCAATTAAGCATTGTTTCAATGTTACAGCCTACCTGAGTATCGTTGTTGACCATGTCCATCCCCTTTATGACCACAGTGGACCATCTTCTGATCTTCTGATGGTTATCTGGCAGGATAACGCACCATGTCATAAAGCAGGAATCAACTCAGACTGGTTTCTCAAACATGACAATTAGTTCTCTGTACTCAAATGGCCTCCACAGTCACCAGATATCATCCAATAGAGCACCTTTGGGATGTGTAGTCGACAAATCTGCAGCAACTGCATGATGCTATCATGTCAATATGGACCAAACTGTTGAATCTATGCCATGAAGGATTAAGGGGGGTCCAACCCAGTACTAACAAGGTGTAACTTATAAAGTGGCCGGTGAGTATGTCACCATTGCTTTTGATAAATAATATCTGTATGTTAGCAGTTATGGACACGTTTTGGGTACAGCCACATTAAAAGTGGCAAGTCATAGAGAGGCTTCCAAATGTGATGTCAGAGGTGAAAATTATTTATGTAATAAAATAATTTAATAAAGTGTTTTGGTTTGGCAAAAGTTTTATACCATCAACTGCCTTTTCTCTGTTAATCTGACATTAATATACCATTCTTGAAAGTATCTGCTCTTTTCTAGAAACTCCTGAAAAGGACATATCCACATAGTGCTGTATAACAAAACATTTAACTTGTAAGGTTAGTTAAGAGCTGAGAAACCATGTATATGTATATATTTTGTATAAATTGTAAGATTCTTAAAACTAACAAGTTTGAAGTATCTTTAATATCTGTATCATCTCAGCAGAGTGTGGCTGTCACTGCAGCTTAAGGGGTAAGCCCAGCACTTGCAAGGTCAAACAAAGGAACTTCTGTCACTTTTTAGCTCAAACGGCCCCCCTAAAGGCATGGAAGTTAATTCGCTTGGGGCTTTTCAGTGTTCAGATTTTATATTCTCTCTGTGACTGCGTGGATTTTCTTTATACCCTGCGTTTCTCCTGCAAGCTAAAAACTTACATTCTATTTTAAATGTTGAGTCAAAATTGATTGTAGTGCTGAGTGTAAGCATGTTTGGTACTTTATGTGTTTGCCTCTGTGTGGCCCGGTGATGAATTGGCAGCCTGTCCTGGATGCACCCAGTCTCTCATTCTTTGACTGCTGGGACAGACTCCAGGTCCCCCCCACCACCACCACCACCACTCAATGGCCCTGACCAGGATAAAACAAGAATAAAAAATGAATGGACGGACATCAATTATAAACCAGAATGAAGTGTTTGTAAAACAAAGAAGCCCCCATGCTTGTCAGAAAAGGAGGCCACACATTATTAATCAGTTGGTTTTCAGGCAATACTGTTTAGTACTCTTAAAGCCCTACATTACCATATTCATAATCACTTGAATACATCTCTTTGACAGAACAATAATCAGCAAAAAGTTTTCCGCTGCCTTGTTTCCCTTAACGGATGTCGAAGATGGCAGCGTGTTTTTTATGACTGTTGTTTCACTCATCTCCAATTTAATTTCCAGTGCGCAGGACACAAACAGCAATTGAAGCAGGCTGCGTGATCTGTCAGCCTGCCCTTTTTCATCTGTGTGTGTCTGTGCGTGCGTGCGTGTGTGTGTCTTTGTATCCTTTGCTAAACTGGCTGCAGTTCAGCAGGAGGCAGGTTTTAACAAGTACTGAGGAATTAAATAATAAAGCATGATGTGTTTGGAGAGCACACAGAATAATCAAATCATTTAAAAAAATGTATCTTTGTTGTAGTTGTTTTTTTAACAGTAAAACCACATGGTCATGCTTGTGCTTGTAACTACTACTTCTTCTCTTTTTCTTATACATTTGTCTCATATAATCACAGTGAAACTGTTCTGTTTCTTTCTGTAGGTTTTAATGGGAGTGCGGTTGTAGAAGTGTCAAGAAATACCCAAACTCTTGTTGAATTAGCAATAACTTGAGCAATAAAACAAAACGATAAGTACATAAAATAATGTGAGATTTCTTAAGCCTTTCCATTGTTATTTCTGCATTGAGAGTACATATAAACTGGATAGATTGCTGGAAAAGCTGTTGACTCGCTATATTTTGCCTGGTGAGTGATGATCTCTATATAATGGTAATAAAACGCTGTGCTCAGATTTTTAAAGTTACTTGAGGCGCTTCCTCTAGACAGTAATCCTCTTAACAATAATCGGTCCAGTCTCACAAGAAAGCACGTAATCTGCGTATTTGTCCACATTTCCAAAATGTTTTATGGTGCAATAAACTTACAGAAACTGAGATGATCACTTTTGTACATGGCAGCTTTCATGTGTCATGATTCAAGTTAACTAACTTTAACCAGTTTTGTAGTTCTTTTTTTTATTTCCTCCTCCTTAAAACTCCAATTAGTTCTGGTTTGTCAGCTCTTTCAAACTGAACAAATTAAAAAATGGCAACGTGCAACAATAATCTCCTAATAATTTGTTGGTTTGGCAAGAGTTTTCTTCCATCAAATGTCTTTTTCTCTGTTAATCTGACATTAATAAACAAGTATCTGCTCTTTTCTAGAAACTCCTGAAAAGGACTCTCCCTTGCTCTTTTTTAATAATATCTAATCTTAAAAAAATATGAGTGACCCTAAAATCAAACAGTGACAACTCGGACAGTAACGGGGCAGACAGAGGTTTAACTGTGTGAAAGTCTGCGGTCTAACACCATAATCCAGTCCAGCTAACTCCTCATGTTTTTTTTTAACTTTTGGGACATTATGCATTGCAGTAGTCATGATTTAAATCTCTTCAAAGAGTCACTGTAGTGGGCTGTTGCTATGGGCAGAAAAGATCTTCTGTAGCGGTCTGTGTTGCAGCGGATCTGTTTCTGACTGAAGGCACTCCGCTGCTGAATCACTGTGTTGTGTAGAAGATGCTCAGGGTTGTCAATGATGTTCTTCATTTAATGAACTTTGTACAGTTAGCTTCAGAACAGTCCCAAGGTCAGAGCCAGCCTTCTTTATCCGTTTGTTCATTTTTTTTAAGTCACTGGCTCAGATGCTGCTCCCCCAGCAGATGATTGTAGATGTGATTGAACTCTCCACAACAGACCTATAGAAGATATACAACTGCAAATACTGGAGGGCCTAAGAAGTTTCTTACAAAGTAAAGTTGGCTCTCTCCTATTTTATAAACAGCATCCGTGTTGTATCTCAAACCAAGATATTTAAATTAGTGCTGTCAAGTGATTAAAAAATTTGAGTGATTAATTAATTAGGATCTGTAATTAATTAATCAAATTAATCTCTTTTTTTAATCTCACCGAAAAATTGCCGAGGAAATCCCTCAACTTGAGCTGTTTTCATTACATTATTGTGGCAGATCGAAACATTGATATATATAACAACAAAAAAGTGGCTTTTTAAAGTAATTTATTCATTTTAACAGACTTGAACAGATGCAGTCCTAACCATTTACATCCCCTTGGCAAGAACATTCCCATCCTCTCTGTCGCAGACGTGCGCATGCGTGGTGCTGTCCTTGAGTCTAGTTTGGGTAAGAGCGTTACTGTGGCAACATCGTTGCTGCTAACGTAAGCTTTGGCTGCGCTCGTGACCGGGTGCTTTGCGTTTATGCATGTTTATGTGGCTAAACTTGACCTGCTTCAGTGGTGTGCAAAGTCCTTTCCACAAAGAAAAAATATCACTCTACCTTTATCAATGGTGCCGGTGGGGCGTTTTATAAAATGTAAATTTCCCATTCGCTGGACCGACAACTTTCACATTTTCCTTCATTGCCACTTCTCTTCTCCGCTACTCACTGTTCCTCCCCCCATGCCTGTCCAGCTACAATGGGAGCCTACCAGCGTCTGCTACACGCCCAGACACAGGGACAGCCAATCAATGTCAACTTCAGGTGTGACTGACCATTGTTTTCCACCCACAACTCAAGCACAAACACAGATTTCACAATAAAAGCAACTCGCAAACAGAAAAAGTAAAATTAGAGATTCAAAAATAGATTAAGCGATTAAAAAAACATAACACGCTAAATATGCCTGTAATTAATGAATCACAATGAATCCCTCCACCTGAGGAAGCACCTCACACCCCAACCTTGAGGGGATGGTCCCAGCAGGACCATATCAATTGCAAAAAACTGAAATGTAATCCAGTCCACCAAAACTGGACCCGTTCCTCTACTTGTTGACAAAGGGCAACCCTGATGAAGTCCAACGCTAACCCAGAATTAATCCGGTTTACAATGTGAACCAAACTCTGTTTGCATAGGGATTGCACAGCCCATGGACCCAGTATCACATGCTTCAGGTGCAACCCTAAACTACCTTGAGGGACACAGTGTTTCAGAGATATTTCAAATCTACATTGATGCTGTTGAATCTGACTTTTTTTAGGCTCACAATATTAGTTTGAAGCCCAACTAGAGGATTGCACATTTATACAGCAGCTCTTTAAGTATGCAGTGCTGTGTTCTAGTTCTTCTCTTTTTGATATCTTCCTCCTTAAAATTCCTGTTAGTTCTGATTTGTCAGCTCTTTCAAACTGAACAAAATCAAAAATGGCAACATGCACCAATATCTCCTAATAATTTGTTTGCGGCAGGTTCAACCAGTCTAATAGATCTTGTTGGGGTGTGTACCTGTATCGAAACTGACATAATTTAAATTCATTTTGGCATTCTTATTTTGATGCAGCAAAATCAATAACTCAAATTTCCAACAAAAGTCATCTCAGGGCTCTTTACAGAAAAGTTTACAGAAAGTAAACAAGTTCAAGTTTAGCTGGAACTTTATTGTTTTGCAATAGTTTCAATGCACCAAACACTGATGTAGAATTCCCTCTGTGCCTCTGACTGAGTCATCGTCATTATCAGTCTCCAGTGCAGGAGTTTCTATTCCTCTTGTAATGCAGGTCTCTCTGTAGCACTGAAGAGAGCTCACCACTCAATGTCTTTGAAAGGTGGTTGTTTGGGGAAGAACTGTGACCCTTTCTTGGCATTCTGTCTAACAATAAAGGGAGGATATGGCTGACACAGAGCTCTGGCAATGGGAGAGTGGGAGGACTACCTCATATCATGGGAAGTTGTGGAAACACCCATCAATGTAGTTTTAGGAAGACTTGTATAGATAGTATCTCATTAATTGCGCTGAAAGGACTTTCAGTTACTGTAATTAACTTTTTTTTAAATGAAAACTGCTTCAGAACTGTGTGTCTAAAAACGGTATCCAAATAATGTTAAAAAAAGAAGGAAAACTAACAAGGCAGATACTGGCAAAGGGCTGTAGTTCTGTAGGGAAATATAGTGCTACACATTTCTTGCTGGTCATAGAAGATAATAAGGAAATATAAATTTAGTTTGACTTTGTTTTTATTGTTTTAAATATGAGGAGCATTGTAAGCCCTAATGATGATTTAGCTTGATTTTGCATGTGTGGTTCTTCATAAGATTGTGTCAGCATTTAAAAAGTATATTCAAGAGCTACTTCATCTTAAAAGTAGTTTGTCTGGTCTTCATTTGCCAAATTTCTGTGTCTTTGGTTTATTTTGCCTTCATTCCAAATGGTGGTTAAGGAGTTGGTCCATTCTACCTCCTCTTTTTCGTTCCTTTGTCAAATCAAGTCTTGATTGCCGGAATGAAAGACATTTATAATGTTGGACATTATTATTCATCAACTGCAGGCATGCATAGCCACGGGTGCAAATACATGCTCATACTCAGGAAACAGGAAAGATATCATGGGAACAAACTGGCCCATGGTGGCAGCAATTGCTCATAACAATGCATAGGATGTGCGCATCTGAGAGATACAATAATTAGGGTGAAAGATACATGCTTCAACTAAAATCTAAAAATCAGTATAAAAGGAAAGCAAAATTAATCAAATTCACTTTATCTGTAGTTTCAATTTTATTTGTCAGTCATTTTGCATTCAGTGATCCCCAAAGGCATAATCGGCAAACCGACATCCTGGAGAGGTCAAGGGCATTTTTGCCAAAGAGAAATTTGATAGCTTTTGTTGTCTTCTCTTCCTCTTTGTATCTTCTCTAACTTCTTCATCTAAGCACTATCTCTTTGTAATCTCCCCATGGCATCTAAAATTTCTATGCACTGAATCTTATCTCTAGTGCCAGACACAAAGAATACCATTCCAAAACACAGAAAAGGGGTAGAAAAGGGCTCATAAAATTTGGTAGGACAAAATGAAAATAAAGTGTATCAATGTGAGGAAAAAGATACAAAGTCTTTCATCATAAGCCTTAAACTTAGTACTCTCACTAAATATTTTGTTGCGTTAGTTACTCTTTTCATACATAACTGTCTTATGTGCTATTCACAGAGGACTAAAATGACCTCAGGACCTGCAATGATTTTCAAATTACAACCTGACATCTGTATTTCTTTCAGTGAATTCGGGTTGGATAAGCAAAGTCTGTGTTTTACTATGATTTACAGACACTGATCCCAGAAAGTGATGTCAAGCTCTTGCATTTTATGAAACAATTACTGTTCAATTAACAAAAATTTTGAATATTGAGTTAAAAATGTCTGCTCAGATCCACATTTACATTTCAACGACTACACAAGGGATATGATGTATTGGCCTATGTGTTTAAGTTTCTATGGTAACAGTAAATGTAAAGGTACATTTTATCAAAGCTTTCATTGTAGTCTAAAGGCTTTGAGCTTGATGAAAGACAAAAATATTTTTCCGCATGATGCAGACACAAGTGTCATCATCTCAGTGTCACTCTTCTGCTGATCTAGACTTCTTGTTTCATTAAGTCTCTGTGTGAAGTTTAATGTTGATTTCTTTATGACTATCATCTAAAGATATTACATGATTACACTATATGGGGTAAACATAGGATGACGTTGTAAAATAATATCACACTATGTATTGCAAGTTCCAAAATTGTGCCGGAAAAGGCTACGAAAGGAATTTAAAAAAAAAAAGATTCCAGCCCCCTCATCACCGAAATACTGATATTTGCATTCAGACCTTGCTGTTTGCTGAAATAGGGTAGGTCATTTGCTGTGAAACCTTTACTTTACAAATCAGAGACATGGCGTATTTGTACGGGATTAAAATCACAGACACTTGTTGATTATTACGAATCACCACAGGTCCCCAAATAATTTAAATCCCATGCGAATGGGGTGATTCAATGTATCCAGAATCTTTATTATTCCATCCCAGTTTAAGTATGTGAATTTTAATCTAAATCCATTCACTCAATTCTTTTTTTGTAAGGCTATGTTTATCTCGTATAACCTTTATACAAAACACAGAGCAATTCCATGCCTTCTTTGTACTGATTTCCCTAAGTCATAAAAGCCACATTTATATTACTGTGCAAAAGCCTTGAGGACAATTACTCACTGCCACTTAAGTGATTCCAAGTTTTCAAACTTGATTGTCAAATTTTAATAGATTATAAACAATCGATATGATTATGTTCAGTTTGAAATTTTAATGTCTCCCTGAGCCAGTTGAAGAGGTCAGCATCTCCTTGAGGTGATAATGGACTCTCTAGAGGTCTGGTTGCCTCTGGTCGTAAAAGTAATAACCTGTGGTAGCTGTCAAAAGAGCTCTCTTCCCGAGGTTGCAAAAATGAATTCTGAAGAGGAGAGAAGGCAAGAAGGGGGTAAAAAGAGCAGAAAAGGGAACATTTTCATTACAGCCTTCAGTGCTGGTTTCTATAGCCTCTGGGACTCCTAGTAACAGATCTTGCGCTAGTGCATTTGTCCCTATGTGATCCAATTATCAACCTCCCCTTTAGCCTTTATGCCCATATGAGACATGTCACATGAGTACTGTCACACAGCCGTGGAGAAACCAAAATAAAAATAAAAGACTAGTATATAAATTTAACCATGTATAGTTTTCCATTTCATTTGCAGGTAGTTTACTTACTACGTTTACTTACGACATTGTTTCCAGAGAAGGCTGGCTGGTGCAGTGAAGTTGCATGAGAGTTATACTTCAGCTCTTTGGGTGTTTTAATTATTTTTTTAATGAATAATTTAATACATCCATTTCATTTTCACTTTATAAAAAAAAAAAACTATATGCTTTCCTAAAAAGTTGGAGGAAACCTAAAGGGGGTGAATTTTGAACTTGGATTAGTCATTTGACCAGAGACTCCAAGTACTGAATATTGTTCTTGCCATGAACATGTTGAATGATTTAGTTTGATTGTGGTGACACACCTTATGCACCTTTTGTTTGTCTCATTTTAAACTACTTTTTACATTTAAAACTAATGTTTTTTTTTTAATCATGTCCTGTAAAACCAAAACAGAAATTCAAATATAGTCTCACACCAAATCTCTACTGTCAGCTCTTGCACACAGGCTTAAACTGGTAACACTTTTGCATACACATATTCTTTTGACTCAACTGGATTAGGAAATGTTTTTATCAGCACATGGAATTAAATTCAGACTGCATATTTACTGCCATAAGTAGTACGGAACTACCATAATATGGTATTTCTGAAAAGTAGTCCGTTATTTTTAAATCCACCCTCTGAAAACACTTGAGCTTGTGGATATTATGTGCTCCATTGATGAGTCACTTGGGTGGGTCTGGCCTTAACCCACTCTCTAATATTAGTTGGAATAACATCTGAATATCTTCAGTTTAATAAGGAAGAGATGGCTTTCTTCAAGAGTAGTGTAAGCTTCCATTTAAACTATCTCTCACTTGCCAGTTTTTCAGTTAAATACATTACAAAAAGGAAGGAAGGTCTGTTCATGTACAGTATGCCTCATTTTCTCTGTCACTTCACTTATCACTCTCTCTTGCTCACTTGCTTTCTCTAACTTCCCCTTGATTATTGTCTTGTACATGCAAACATGCACACACATACATCCTGAGTTCTTGGCTTCCTCTGACCTCCCTACCCCCAACCACCCCCTCTCTTGCTTTCCCTCCGTCTCAGTTGCACTGACCTCTCAGTATCACACAAGCTGTCAGTGCCAAACTATGAATGTCCCTTGACACTTATACGACTCAGACACCCTGCAGCACTTCCATTTGCACACAGACAAGTTCAACTTTTGTGGTGGGGTGGGTGGGAGCTGGAGAAAAGCCCTGCAGTCAGAATGTGCCAAAGACAACACAAGTGCCCTAAGAAGTATTATGTGTGGCTGTCTTTGGTTGTCTAAACGGGTGGCTTACTCAGCCATAGAGGAAATCTGAATCCAACTTTTGGGAATTCTGTTCTTCTGCAACATCCTATCAACAGCTTGACAAGTACCAATACTGTCTTGTCGAATGTAATCCAACAATATCATTTTTTTGGAGGTAAATCATTTAATTTGTGACAACAGCATATTACAGAATTGACAGCATATTATGACAGCTCACTTGTGAAAAGGCTGCTTATTGCAGCTCTTTCTTGAGGACTGCTTTCTTTCAGCACAATGGACAGCTCCATACACTTCATGTAGTGTTGGGCTTTGGATGCCTTCTGCCTACATTAACCAACAACATCCCACACAGCCTCCCCACTAAGTTATGCAGAAATGTAACATTTAGTCTGAATATTTATAATGTTCTTTCTGAGATTTATTTGGTTTAGTTTGGGGCCTGTGCAGAGGTTTTAAAATGTTAGCCAAATAAAACACGTTAGAAATATATACCAGAAAGTTGTTTGGGTGGCAGCTGAGTTAATCCTGGATGATGCTTTGGGGGGACTACATTATGAGGTCCGGTGCAAATAACCCCAGGAAGTATACTGGGAGAAGAAATGACTGAATTACAAAAAAAAAGTCCTTTAGTATGGCATTTCCCATCTGCCAGTTCCCTTGAAATTGATATCTGTTACTTATAAGGTAGCAGAAAGAGAAAAAAAAGAAAAGTTGATTTTATTTGCTCATCATGTGGTGTTCATGAAAAAAAAGAAAGGGAAAAAACATGGAATAACTTCATGCACTATTTAATTCAACTTTGTGTTTCCACATAATCAGATTCATCAGAATTTCTAGGTGTGTGCAAGTACTTCTGTGCGATGGACCATATGAGCTCACAGGCAGAGCGTGTGGGACTAAAGACAGACAGCTAAACCTAAACTGCACTGACACAATACTGGTCTGAACTGAGTGGACTCATAATAAACTCACTGAGTGACTGAACATTTCCTATCACATCTTCTAGCACTAAATCTTCCTTTCACGAGTTTTTAAGGATTTGATGATGCTTGTGGTGGGTTTGTTCATTTATAACTTTAAGCTTTTAAGTAAAGTAATGTAAAAAAAAATGTGAGAAATGCCATTACATTCTCTGTTCGTGAAGCCATTCTCTGTGAAACTTTGATTTATTTTTTCATTGATTCCCTGGGCTAAAAGAAATGCTCATGCTTCAATAAAACCCAAATAATGCATCCATCACCAACACTTTTAATGTTTCCATCTCACACTGCTATATAATGCCGGGGGAGAGTGTCTCAGTAATAAACCAAATACTGGCACTGCAAGTCTGAAAACCTTGAGTGTATGTGTATATATATATATATATATATATATATATATATATATATATATATATATATATATATATATATATATACACACACATACATACATACATACATACATACATACATACATACATACATACATACATACATACATACATACATACATACATACATACATACATACATACATACATACATACATACATACATACATACATACATACATACATACATACATACATACATACATACATACATACATACATACATACATACATACATACATACATACATACATACATACATACATACATACATACATACATACATATGTTTAATATAGTAACATTTAATGATCTCAAAAATATTTAATGGCAAAAAATACATCTAAAAAAAAAGTCTTCAAAATAAAAAGAATAAATGTACAACATATTTTGCAGCTCTCAAAGAGAAATGTTCACCGAAAAAAATTAAACCATTACGATGTGTCAATGAACGCAGATTACAACTGCTCTGATTTTTTTTAAATATTTAAACAAGAGACTGAGGGTGCTGTATTAATGTAAAATCACTTAGAAATAATTTCCCTGAAGAACAATCCATGCTTAGCGATTCAAACCTCAGCTGAATACAAATGAAAAGCGTATGCCATTCACAAAGGGACACTTTGGCTACTCTGCTTGTACAGGAAAAAGCCAAAAGCAAATCTTCTCAGAAGAATAAATGATATCTCAAAGTCAGTTAAGCTGGTTCTGGTTAAAAGTTATTTAAAACCTGCAAGAACAGATTTTGAGAAAAAATGTAAAGATACATGTGCAGAAAAATCTAAGAACAAAATGTAAATTTGATCCAATCTGATCATTTCTATAATAATTTGCACAATCAAATCTTCCCTCTGACTTTACTACTCATTTTTCCCCCACTTCATTTAATTTTGGATTTCATCCAATTTCTATTATTACATTGATTAAAACTTTGCAACACAAATCTGATCTCTCATATAAAAAAAAATGGGGCAAGTCTGCTCTCTATCTTAATACCACACTTTTTGTAAGGAAAAGGTGACACAAATTTGTATGTGTAGCAGGAAGAGTGGAGAGGTTGGTGGAAAGAGGTTAGAAATAACCACTCAGAACAACTGGAAATAGATAAACCTCTATTTTCTGTAATAACCGTAGTCATGGAAATATCATGCAAAGGTTATTTTATCTTTTATAGTGGATACGATTTTTTTGACGGACTTTGAGATGCAGTTCTGTGAACCTCAGTCATGCTTCCATGTTCTTTTAGATGCAAGTTTTTTTTCTGGCCTTTGACTGTACCCGGACTTGGATATGTCCAACATTGTTTTCATAATTTGTCAGTTTATAAGGCTTAATTTACATACTGCAGTAACCCATAATCGCCATCTGTGCTGAGTGTCTTCGCTCCTGCTTGAACCATGGCCCCTTCGTTTTGTCTGGAGCTAGAGGGATGAGAAGGAATTATTATTGTGGCGAGACCTGGTTATTAGAGAGCTTTTGCCTCAAAGGTTTCCAACAAAAACAACAATGACAGCAACATTACAATTTATTTCCTATGGCACATATATACTACCTCTGCTGGTGTAAAATACAGTATAAACTGATATGATAAACTCTGCAGTGACCCTATAGCACCGTGAATTATACATGAAAATGTGCGCACATTTTGAATGAAGCTACAGTTTAAAGCTCCAAATACTTGCAAGCCTGTTAGTTTTTATGTTCCCATGGGTCAAGAATGAACATCGCTTTTAAAGTATGTATTATGTAATATTTAGAACAGTCTCTTGCGCCCTTTTTTCTCATCTTAACAATAAAATAATTGTTCTAACTTTTTTTTACATATTTCAAAGCATGGCAATGCCTGCTTGTTAATCAGTGGATGCACTAATACAAGGCCCTCTGGCAGTTTCACCAGTTTAAATGCAGTTTGGATGCAGAAGAAGAAGCAGCCCTTGTTGTGGTCTACCCCATTTCATTTGGGGGGGGGGGGGGGGGGGGGGGGGGGGTCAAATTTAAGCAGTCTAATTTTCTCTTCAAAACATGTGGAGATCCATAGACTGAAGAGTGTGAGTTCAGTTTTTATAGCATGCATGATTGTGTCTTTTTTTGTATATTACACAGAGTGTCTTATGAGACCTTCTATGTGTGTTTGTGTGTCTGCATTTGTATATTTACAAGTGGTGAAGAGGTATTAAAAAAAGCAGCTTGAAACAGTTTTATGTTTTTGAAGGAATATCTGAGATTTCCCCGCTGTTGCATAATCTTTGCAAACAAGACCCCTGGCTGTGTATTAAAGGTAAGGAGCTGTTTTATTGAATATCCCTGCAACCACTAGTCAGAACTTAACCAGCACACCTCCTAATTAGTGTAGATGTATTGCCTCTTTTTTTCCTGTTGGTTGTGGTTAAGCTGGAAGAAAGAAATATCCAGTGACTGATGTTGAGTGACAGCAGGTGAATCATATAGCTAAATGCCCCAGTGGAATTACATCGGCGCACACAGATCCAACTAATGGGTTTAACTGCAGTGAGTGACAGACAGGTGTCGATGAAAAGCTTTTGTTGCCTCTCAGGTGGCACCTGTTGGGGTCTAAGAGACTTCACTCTATTTCTTTTTTCTGTTTGACAAAACTCCCGGTAAATATAATATACAGTATCTCTCACTGTTCATTGAAATGGAGAAAAGTGCATATTAGGCAGATACGGTGGGGGGAAGGGCGGTGAATCTTTAGCCGGTCTCACCTTTCATGACCGCTGTAATGGGATTACCTGCCTCACTACGTCACGAACACGGAGCGAGATAGAGACCGAGACTTGAGTGAAGCAGCTGACTCGTGTGTCGGGCTGAAGACACGGCGGCCGCGGAGAGCTGACGAGCCGGAGTGAGGAGTATGTAGCCGCGCTGTCCGCTCATATTTGTGCTTCTCTTACCCGGACGAAAGGATTTTTGAGCATTTCTGGATAATACAAAAAAATGGTAAGAAACTGACTTTTGTTTCTCTTGTGACTGTGGAGCAGGTGACTGTGGACCGGGTGTGTTATATTATATAGGAGGATATTGCATCGTTCGGATAAGTCGTCTCATTCTGGAGGCTCGCGTCACTGCTGCTGTTCTTATCATGTAGATTCCACATGTAGGTCGTGAAATTAGTGCTTTGTCTTGAAGAGTTGCCAAAGCTCCAACGTGATATGAACCGCTAATCTCAGGGTGAAGTTTTCAAACACTTTTTGAAAGAACTGGAAAAATGAATAACTAAATAAATCAATAAAAGTCAGTCTCAACTTCACTGTTATGTCTGGTCCCAGTGGCGTCAATTCAGTCGAAGCTAAGGTATGGCAAGGTTACGAGTCACAGAACTTAACTAGAGTATCAATCAACACGTCCAGCAAATACTCATCACAGAAGTCTGCTATGGAGCTTATCTGTGTGGTTAAGAAAATTGGAACTTTTTCAAATGCAGTCTCGCTCACTGCAAAAACTAAAAAAAAATGAATATTTGTCTTATTTCTAGTTAAAATGTCTAATTTTTAGTCAAAAAATCTCATTACACTTAAAACAAGAGTCATCACCAGAAAAATAACTTGTTATTTTACCATGTTCACCTGTTTTCAAGTAAATTTTCACTTGAAATAAGTAGAAAAATCTGCCAGTGGGACAAGATTTATCTTGTCATTACAAGCAACAAAATCTTGTTCCACTGGCAGATTTGTCCACTTATTTTAAGTGAAAATCTACTTGAAACAGGTGAAAATGGTTGTTTTTGAGTCTTGTCTTAAATGTAATGATATTTTTTTTGACTAAAAATTATACATTTTAACTAGAAATAAGATAAATATTCTTGTTAAGATTTTCAGTTTTTGCAGTGTATAATAACTAGTGAAATCGATCATGTTGTTCTGATTTGCATTTGTAGTTATTCTATATGTATTAAGTAATAGAATAATCAATACAAATAGACACAGAGTAATTCCATACATGTATTAAAAAAACAAACATTTACATTTTCCCTTGAAGCCAAGGTGTGGCGGCTGCCATACCTTGCCATACTGAATTGACGCCCCTGTCTGGTACTGAAACGCTTAAACGGCTTTTGGTATCATTTATCAGCTCCAATGAGTCTAGAATGCGCTCATATCAAAATCAGTTATGCCTTGAATAGTAGAGACTTGCAGAAAAAAAGTACTTTTAAAGCAATATTAACTACAAGCAATTGTGATTTGTTGAGAAAAAAAGAGTTTTGATTTCCCCATTGACAGAACATCAAATTCTGTTCAGGCCATTGTGAGTAGAATGTGGATGATTTATGACCTTCTGTTTGCATCATTTTTGAAACCATTAGTTGTTGGTGATGGGCTGAATATATATTGAATAGTGGTCTTATTGCTGTGCCAGAGTATTTACAATGTCAGAGTTGGGCTTCATCAACTTTTTTTTTATGTCATGGCAGCAAGTGTGGTTAAAACATGAGCTTAGTCACTTCTAGTGACTTGCTGCGAAAGGGTCAATTGATACTAGTTATCTGATTCTCTATTTGTTCTGACTGGTCAGAATTTTACTTTTTAGGATGCAGTGGTGCAATATGTACGTGTGTATTCCAGTGTTCTCCTTGTGATGATGAGACTGGTTTGGACTTTTTTCTTCTCTTCTTCTTCAGACATGTCATTGAAATACGTGCAGGAGATGGTTGTGCATTGTCCAGTTGAAATTTGAATCTACGTCCCTGGAAAAGATGTGATCCTAAAGGTTACTTATTGCTTGAAACACGTAATGTCCTTTTTCTGACCATCAGAGAAGTGTCAATAACTTCAGGCAGAAGGGTGACACACCATCTGGGCCGGGTGCCTTCCTTGTCTTACGTCAGAGGAAAAGTTGACATTCTTCCTCTTCCCAGATCTTGAGTGCTGGTGGGGGGTCAGGGGGGGGGGCAGAATGGCAGGGGGTGTAGGTGAGTCTGTAATGACTGAGAGGTGTGAATGTGTCGAATCTGCAATAGAACACATTCAGCTCGCCAGCCAGTTGATGGTTCACTGGAATGTTGGGTGATGGTCTCCTGTAGTTGGTGATGTTCTGCAGGTCTCTCCACACTGACGCTGGGTCGTTGGCTGATCTTTTCAGCAAAGCCCCTTTTGGCTGCTTTCACCTCCGTCGTCAGTGTGTTCCTGGCCTGGTTATACATTCTGCTTCTGTAGGCCTCCTCCTTAGCCTGTTGAAGCTGCCTACGTTTACCAAAGAACCAGGGTTTTTTGTTTTTGTATTTGCGGAAGGTCTTGGTGGGAACACACATGTCCTCACAAAAACTCTTTCATGATGTCACGGTATCAGTCAATTCATGCAGGTCTGAGGCGGCAGACCTCAAAATCACTCCAATCAGTGCAGTCAAAGCAGTCTTGTAACTCCACAAAATTTCAGCTTTTGCCTGTAGGTCGGGATACGATGAACCACACAGTGGTCAGAGAATCCCAAGGCTGCACGGGGGACAGAGGGAAATTAGTCCAAAACTGTGTAACAATGGTCCAGAGTTTGAAGATCCCACAAAGTGGTGAAAGCAGCACACCAAAAAATGTAACTGCAAGACTGAATGGTCCAGAGTGTTTGTGTCCCTGGTGGGACACTTAATGTGCCGTTTGTATTTTGGATGTTCATGACTGAGGTTAGCTCTGTTAAAGTCCCCCAAAATAATGAGCAGAGAGTCCGGGTGTTTTTTCTCCACGTAGTTTATTTGGTCAGCCAGGGGTTGTAACGCCTCAGTAACGCAGGGCTGAGTAAGGATATAAACTCCGACCAGAACAAACGCCGAAACCTACAACCCATTTGCCAAATTTGTATCACTTGATAAAGGTTTCCCTCAATATTTGTCTGCTGGGTATCAGCTATCGATGAATGACAGTTTTTGATGCATTGCTATGTGGATCTCCAGCTTAGGTTGCTTTCTTGGGTTCATACTGTCATTAAAGGAATGAAACGTAAATGTTCACTTAATTGTTTTTTCATCAACATTTTTCTAGAATATGCTTCAGACCTGAAACTGAACAAATGAAATAGAAACCACAGCAAAGTTTGTTCTGGGTGCAGACCTCCTAGAAGTCCTCACATGCCCCTCCTACTGCAGCACCTATATGCAGCTCATATACAGGGTTGTCAGAACAAAAAAATAAGTGACAGTCATGATTGCTGAAAAGTGTGGAGAAATCATGTGGTTATGAATCGGTAGGAATCAGTCAAGTTTCAAACAGCGCAAGAGCGAAGATGCCTCGAGGCCACGTATCAGGAAGAGGCTGGCAGGGGTGACAGGGAATAATAATTTATCACTATTTTAACACATCACATATCAGTAACTCACACACAAACGCTATTTTCTGATTATACATGTGATACAATAGATGTGTGGTCTCAGATGTAAGTCGCTTTGGATAAAAACGCCTGCTAAATGACAGTAGTAGTAGTAGTGGTGTGTATAGCCCATGCACAGATACAGTATAGTGTGTAAGATTTAAATACTGTATTTAATGACCCACTAGGCCCTGCAATGATTTGTTTCCAAGCGCAAACCATCTAAAGGCCCTTTTGCACATGCAGGAGCTCAGGGTAAATCTGCCGGAGAGGAAGCTCTAACATGGCCGACCGACTCCTCGGCCACTTCCGTCGGCGTGTTTCCACTACACCAGGGGTTTCCAAAGTCTGTCCTCAGGGGCCGGTGTCCTCCAGGTTTTAAATGTTTCCATGATTTAACGCACCCTGACAAGCATGGCTGTGTCATTAACAGAGTTATGCAGAACTTGAAGACAAGCTGATGACGAGTATTAATTAGAATCAGGTGTGTGGAAACAGGGAAACATCTAAAACATGCAGGACAGCGGCCCTCGAGGCCCGACTTTGCACACCCCTGTAGCGCAACACAAGAACTTTGACTGAAACGATAGCGCCAACGACTACCAGGTGGCAGTAATGCACATTTTTTGTACTTTGCAAATGGCCAGCAGAAGAATGAAAAGAAGAAGAAACACAGCAGAGACCACCCACCAGGTAGCCCCGACGAAACGTCCCACAAAACGTCTCTCTCCTACTACAGGGCCGTTTCTAAAGGTTCCTGACAGCCACATTATCGGCTTGTTCATGGTAATGGAAACGAACGACCTGGCCCCGAAAAATCTACCCGGAACTCACGCTAGTGGAAACGCTTCTTTAGTTCCGAGTTGAGGCTCATGTGGAACTAATGGCGCTTTTCCACTAGTACCTACTCGGCCCGACTCGCCTCGTCCCGGCTCGTCCCGGCTCCACCCGTTTTGTCCTCGTTTGTTTTTCCACAGCCAGGTGAGAAGTGGGCGGGTTGGGGTGAAGCTGCTGTGACGTACTCGATTGTGCAACCCCTTTGTTTGTGTCGGCGCAGATGAGAAAATCAGCTGGAGCCGCGAGCGGCTGAGAGTAAAACAGAGCGCCTGTGGATCTGATCGTTCCTTATCACCCGTCTACATCCCTTTTTTAATTCTCTCGTCAGCCACCAGGTTTGTGAACATCTGAACCTCAGAGTTGGATCACCAAACAGACGTTTGCGCTGTATAATAAAATTGCAGCGAGTCGCTCTCGCGCTGACTCCCGCTTCCTGATTCAAACGTCTGACGGCCCTGCCCCCCGACCAATCAGTGGCGTGTATTGTGATGACGTCAGATCCAGGGCCGGCTCAGCCCGGTTAGAACCTCGGCAGAAAAGATACAGAAAAAGTATCTGCTTGGCACGGCTCCACCCGCCTCGGTCCGTAGTGGAAAAGCGCAAGACGGGGGCGTGGCAAGTAGAAGCATGCTGAGTAGGTACAAGTGGAAAACGGCCATAAGATTCATTGCAGTTCCTCAACTGACCGTTAGAGGCTGCCTGCAAAAGTGAGTCAATTTCCATTGACTCCCAAGTTAAAATGTCCAACTTTAGAGCAGAATTAAACATATTTACAGCCAGGTTAACTTTTTTGTACCACTCCAGGAGAGTTTAAAAAAAGCAACAAAACAATATATTTATTTCTAATATTATATCTGACTGTGGCTCAGCCAATGGCTAGCCACTATTACTTCCTCATCTGTACTCGTCATGCTACCATGCTTAGGACGGATATGTTCATACCTTACACAAGCCTCAGCTCTTACAAAAAACCCCAACCACCGCAACATCTAAAATTTTAAAATAACATCACAAAAACAAGCCCAAAGTCGCTTATAATTGAAATTGGCAACCACATTGGCAACCATGCACAGATACAGGGTACAGGGAAACCATGGTGACAATGACAGAGATGACAGATTTGGGGTTGATGAAGGAGGAGAAGGAGGACAAAATGCATGAAGTGGAGCAAAAGGAGGAGGAAAATTTGTTGTTACAATTCACAATTGCCAAGGAGATGGAAAAAAGGGTTTCGATGCAAACTTCAGCACCAGTGGAAAATCGGGGATTACTTCTGCTTCACCCCTTTAACCATGCCCCCCTTTATATTTCTAACCATTTGCAGAACAGTTCATGCACACCACACGGGAAAAACGTTCTGCTCAGATGATGTGTCGAGAACAAGCTGCTAGAAGCCCGAAAACAGTGCTGCAAGAACAAAGTGACATCATTTTAAAAATGTTGATGTTTGCATGATCTTTAGAAAAAGATTGGGCAAAGTTACACAACATTTAGCTGAAGGTGGTCTCCTAAAATATTAATAAAGTCAAATGCTCTGTTAAAAGAGGCAATAAACCCCGGACAATAAACTGCACCGTCAGCCTGAACCTGATGTACACTTACAGGTAATACAGAGCAGCCTGTACAGACAACTGTATGGCGCTCTGTGTTACTTTGTCCTAACACTGTTTTTTAGAATTGAGTCATAATGTTTAGTGGCTCACAGTTAAACAGCCCAAGGCTTCTCTTTCTCAGAACATGTTGGGAGAGCAGTTTCTTGTAGTGTTAACCTTTTTCATCCAGTATGCTCATGCAGGCAAATGCATACATGCGTGTGATAATGCAGTAATTAACAAGGGCTGCAGTACTGCCGTGCATGAATAATGATCTAATTTTCTGTTTAATCAGTGCCTCAGACATCATGTATCATGAGGCTTTAACAAATAAGATTGCACTCATTTTTACAGCCCCTAAGAAATGGAAATAATTTTGGGAGTTTGAAAAGGCGCCATTTATAGGCCGTTGTATTGTGTGAGACGCATATTGAGACACATATTGCGACCCCAAAAAAGAAGAAATTTGATTGGTATAAGGGTGGGGGAGGGAGCTGCAGGGATAAACATTGTTTTACATTCATTTCACCACAGATTGTTATGAACAATCCAAAACATTACATGTTTTATCTCAACCACTTAATTTTATTTGACAGCATGCATTTATTCCTGTATTTCAGGGCTTCACTACATTGCCAGAGAGCTATTTTATTTCACAACACATATGACATTCTGGGATTAAAGATTCTGCAAAGTATTTTGGTTGTTATTTTGTGCAACTCTTCCTGCAAACATGCCATAAGCTGTACAACAGTACCGTGTTGTCAGGCATCCCATTCCAGTACCCTTAGCCTTTTCTTCCTCAGCCATAGCTGACAAGCTGCCCATTAAAAAAAAGTAATACAAATTCATCATATTAACATACGTTTTTAAATCTTTTTTCCTTAAAGTTTTCATATAACTCCATATTGTAGCACTTGCCATATTGTAAATTAATGTTCAAATTGTTGAACAGTCCAGCTTAGGCTTGTGCCATCTTTGTCCTTTACACATTGAAATTATTTGATTGATAACAGTGTATATATATGTATAATTTTTTTTAGGCTTTAAATGCATTACCTAATGAAACTGAAGGAAGTCAGTTAGAGGATTCATATGTGCATTGCTATGTGAACCATTAACTTGTTTTTCAGAAAAGCTCAGCACAAATTTACATCTGGCAGGATATTCTTAGCCTTTAAAACTAGAAACTCATTGTGAAATTTTCACTCAAGTTTTACAAAGTGAGGAAACAAGATTTATTATTAAAATGGGATTCTATCATAAGATAGAGAATATATTACCTACAGCGGCTTACAATCATAACTAACTTATCATCCAGCAAATATGACTTTATTCGTATGCACAATGGACACCTCCAGGCAACATTTCAATATTATTTGATAAGAGACTCGTGGGTAGTGATGCCTGAAATGATTTGGTCCCAAGTGCATAATGAGTGGATGAGAAGACGTGAGTCACCACGGGACGCTTTCTCCCTTTTTTTTTTCTTCACCTGAGTCCTGGTGTTTCAGTTTTCACTGATAGTATTTCACACATTAAAAGGAGATGCTGTTGGTAGTAAGCCTGTGTTATGATATGCTGTCAACTTCTCTGTTTCCGGATGGAGAAAGGGCAGATACTGCACAGCATGAACGCCATTATCAGATCAGCAGCTCAGTGTCGGATATCAGAGGTAGTAAACTCTCTCTTTCATCTCCACCACCTGTGGTGGAATGTAACGAACGGAATATGCAAATGGCAAACATTAGTAGTGAGGCAGTACAACATGCTGCTGTGATAATGAAAATGACAATGTGGCCTCTGTGTCAGGGTGCCTCAATGTCGTTTTGACAACTTATATTTTGATATAATAATTTAACTCTTGGGTGGTGATGGCTTCTGTCTTCTTTAGCAGTTTAATATTCTCTGCGTTAGTGTCTTTTCATTGCTGTTTCTCACTTTCAGCCGCTCTACAGCTGTCTTCATAAGTGTCAGTTATGGGTTTATGTTTTGCACGCCTGTCCAGTTGTATGCGAGAAAAGTAATTAAATATTGATGTAATTCATGCACTAGATCTTTCTGTGTTCATTTTCTTACTGTCAGATGTCTAAACCTTGCCCACATCTCATCACTGCATTTCCACAGTGGAAGCTTAAACTAATGGAAAACCTCTAGGCCAAACATGAATTCTTGTTAAATGGATAATTGAATGAATTACTAGTTAACAGATTAATATATGAAAATATCCAAGTAGTATATGTTGGGATCTTACCTTTTTAATACATTTACATGATATGTAGGTACTGTATAAGAGCAAATAACATTTTTGTGGAAATGTCATACTATCTGAACCCGGCTTAGAGAACAAATAGATTTTCCTTTATTTTGACTATGGTTACTATACTTTGCATTGAATTATTATTTTTCTTATGCAAACTGGCTTCTCTGACTTTATATCCTTCCATCTGCGTTGAATAGTGAGTAGCGGGCACGGCCTTTGTGGTCCCTGTTAGTCCTGTCAGAAGAAGGAATACCCTTGAGAAATGCTTTCAATGTTTTCTACACTGTGTTGCAGTGTAAGCAGAACTTTCACAAACTCATCACTGTTACAATCTTGGTTTGAGATATTTACCCTAAATGTATTGAAAAACTAACTTTTGTGGTGGTTTTGCGAGAGACCACAGCATGCATCAAGAAGTGGAGAAAGAGTGGAACATGAGATTGACAGGCGGATTGGTGAGGCAGGAGTGCGGACTCTGTTACTGGCATGTTCTGGTGAAGAGAGAGCTGAGCCAAAAGGTGAACCTCACATGAAACTCACATTTCCTCTGAAGGCTGGCTAGACTGTCCCTTAGCGAGGGTGAGAAGTTCACTCATTGGGGAGACACTTGAATTGGAGTCTCCTCTCATTTACATTGAGAGGACCCAGTTGAAGAGATTCAGGCACATGGTTAAGGTAGTTGAGGTATTCTGAGTTTTTCCGACTGGAAGGATGCCCCAGGGCAGACCCAGACCTCACACTGGAGATATTTCTTAGCTGGTTTGGGAACTAGTTCCTCTGGAAGAGGTTGAGTAGGTGACAAAAGTGGCTTTGGGAGGGCCTCCGTGTTCAGACTGCCCCTGCCACCTGATCGTGGATGAGCGGAAGATAACGGATGGATGGAAAAAAAAGAGCACTTAGAAAGGATTTTTTTCCCTCCATTATGAGAATTAGTCATTTCATATGTTAAACCCTTTGAGACAAACCCTGTGACAATCACAGCCATGCTGCGATTAGCGAGGTGAAATGTCACCCACTGAAGTGAAGCATTTAGAAAAAGTCAAAAACAGTCCTTTTGTTAGGTGTCAGCTGCATGTATTTAAGGTCATGTGGCTAAGCAGTTCCTATCGTGCAGAGCACTGCCTTGTGACATGATTAGGACATTGTTGATGGTAGCAGATGCAGATTGGATGTGGCTCCTGCGCGGACTGAGCTCAGCAAGGGTTTAGAGATTTATATGGTGGTCATGAGATGACTAAAGCAGAGGGATTAGAGCCTCTTAGATCTGGGACTCACTTATTCCAAAAAAGAAAAAAATAGGAGCTTTAAGGGACCACCAAGCTCTGTAAGTACAACACATCCTTGCTGCACCGAAATATGCCTTAACTTTTGCACAGCACTCTATATTGAGTGCTTTAAATTCCATACATCCTGTACCTTGAGCTACTAGATTGTAGCTCACCCCACAGATTTCTTTATTTTATGTTTTTTAAAATGATTGAATACAGACTTTGTTTTCCAAGGGTAATCACAGTTTAATTAAAACGCAATGTAGGATGTGAGTATGTTTTCTCAGTGTGTGACTTTTAGATGGCAGGCAACAAGCAACAGTAGATTTTTCATATTTTTAGATACCAGACATTATCTCTTCAAACACACGTATGTTGATGATGTTAGTTTTTGCCCTTATTCTTGTCAGGAAACAGCAGGGTGAATCTGCTTAGAACAAGTACATTTTTACCTGTAAAAATACATTACATAAAGAAGTTCATAGGGTTCATCATATTCGAGCCATTCCAACCCATCACGAGTGCACTTGATGCTCACATTAAATCTCATTTGATGTGAGCATAGATGCAAAATCACATAATGGCATTCTATGTATTTTCCATTAGTATCTATCTGAACAGCCACATTTTTAACATTTTTAATGTTAAACGTAAGGATTAGTCTGGATATTTAAGTTTCTCAGTTTCTTCACAGCGAAGCTGATGAAGCACACCTCTAGGTGTGTGGGGAAGCTGCTTCATTGAGAAAACCATCTGGACATTGACTTCACAGCAGCCTTTCATTTCTGTGTCAAGTGCTCACTGGGATCACTGCTTGCTTTCAAGGCCACTGTCTCCCACAGCTACAATTGTACTTTGACATTCACTCAGAAATCACTCATCTCTTAATAGCAATTACATCATCCTGCAGCAGGAGGCACCTGCAGTGTTGGAATCTGAAGTCAAGATACTGTGAAATTCAACACAGTTGGGTTTTACACAAGTTATCAATATGATTAAGTGAAACAATTTATGTAATTAAGATGAATAAAATAAAACTGTCTAGTTTGTTCAATAAAAGGGCTAGGTATATACCTGTGCTATGGAAAAGGCAGCCCTAAATTACTTCTGTTTTCTGGTGCTATATAGAAAATAAAATTGATAAAACCCCTGTAATGAGCATGATAATTTGTAGACCACTTATTTTATAGCTGTCAAAAAAAGGGCAGTTAGTGAGTGCTTCTGCTCCTTTTTCCACAATAACAAATGTTTATTGTCTGACAGTTATTCTTTATAACAGTGTTATTTGGATTGTGCAATAAAAGTTTAAAGGGAAAATAAAGACAAAAACAGATTTGGATTTTTCAAGTCTATAACAGGATACAAACTCATAAATGACAAGCAAACAATTTCACATGAATGATTTCAACTTGTAAATTTTGAACTATTATACATGTATACAACAAATTAAGTGTAATTTATGGCTTTTTGGTTATTAATTCTTCTCTATTTTTATAATATATGTCCTGGCTTTTTTGTGGTGTGGCAGTCCCTGGAGAGGAACTGGGGAGTCCCCAGTTCCTCTCCAGCTGCATGAGAGCCCCACTTTGCCCATGTACTTCACACTGCCATAGTGTGCTGCCATGAACATAGTATGCTTCTGTAAAAACATGCTTTGGATGCTTTTTCTAAAGTTCAAATATACTACTACGATTATAGTAATAATAATTTAATTAATTAATAAAAATAAAAGCCTCCTCAATTACTGCTGTTTTTCTCCTCTGCTGTCAAACCTGCAGGTCACTCTAACAAACCCTGACAAGTGTATTTAAAAACATATAGGGCTGAAACTAACTACTATTCTGATAGTCGATTAGTCATTGAAAACTGAAACGATTAGTCGACTAATCGGATTATGACTTTTAAAAGTTATTAAATGGCTCTTACTTTCCTCTCAGATTTAACATTTTTCATGAGGTTGTTTAAATAAATGACGCGCTGATTATAAATTAACAATTTTATTGTTAAGATTATTAAATTAATTGACATTAAAGATGGACACTTCATTCAAAAATACATTTTTGTAATTAACTTTACTGCCAGTCGCTGTGCTGTTGCGTCGGTCGCCGCCATATTGTTTCCCTGGCGCTGTACTTTTGCGTCGGTGCAACTTTCAGCAGAGATACAAAAGAAGAAAAAAGATTCCTTACTCTGACTATTTTTATCATTGTCGACAAAAAAATTGTTGTACCCCTATAGAACACAGCATCCTAAAGATCCCAATATGTACTTTTTTAATTGCACCAACCGTGTAACAAATTCATGTTACAAATGTATGACATGATGGCGAATCTGGTCTGTTATTGGATGGTTCTAATGCAGAAGTCCTTGACAACATCCTAAAGATTAATATATGGGTGCAAAGCTGTTTCTCTGCTTTCCAGGGGTTTGTTAATCCTCTAGATATCATGAATTGCCTATAAGTCATGGTTATGAGAAGTACGCCTTCCAAATCGTGTCAGCAGTGACAGTATGGTCGAAAGCGATTTGCGACTTGCTGTAGTTTAGTGTAACAACAATTTTACCATAGTCGACTGTTTCAGTGTCACTAATGTACATAGAAATTTCAGCTTGTGACTATGTTATGTAAAGGGGACCTATTATGAAAAACACGTTTTCTCATGCTTTAACATATATAAAGTGGTCTCCCCTCAGCCTGCCAACTCAGAGAAGGAGGAAAGCAACCAAATTCTGCAGTGTCTGAACAGCCGCCCGGATGATCCATCCAGTGTGATGTGGCTTCTACGAGCCGTTCAGATTCTGCACCCGTCGTTACGTAACGGCGGGAGCGATTTACATAGGTTGGCCTCCGATGCGTGAAACCACGCCCACAACTAACTCCGCCGGCCGGAGCTTCCGCCACTTTTTCGTAGCGGTGTATCGCGTCATTCAGGCAGCCAATCAGCACAGTGCCTCATTATCATAGTCTCCCCACCCACTCAGAATCCCGCATAGAGAATGAGGTTAGAGACTGGGATGCTAAAGACATGGCTCAGAGGCTGAATTTCCAATTTATTTAGCAACAAAAATCAAAAGCTTGTTTTTAAGACATTCAAGGCCTGTTTAAAATAGGTGCCATAAGACATCCCCTTTAAGTTACCACAATATTCACACAACATACTAAACCCTGCTGTATTTCATTTCAGGGATTTGTTTTTTTTTCATGCTAAATGGGATCGTGTCATGAGCTGTCACCAGCCTTTGTTTTTTGAAACATTCAGATAGACTACCCTGGAACTGAATTGCTGAGTTCCTATGTCCCTTTGAAAAGATATGAGACTGCTTTTTGCAGTTAAACTAGTGATAGCGCGATCCAACATCTTCTGATAATCGGCTGGTAAACAGTCTCTGTGAAAGTGGGTTGTGTGGATAAATGCAGTGGAGGGGAGAGATGAGACACTAACACCAGCTATTTACTTGGGTGTTTAACCTGATTTCTGTTTTGTATTTGAATGCAATCTCTAGCCTTGCCTGTGCAGGCAAGTCTCTTAGCAGTTCTAATCACTTCTGTCATTAGTCAGCCAAGCACTCTTGCTATTGCTGATTGCATACAGCACTGCACAGGTGTTGCCCACTTAATTATAAAAGGATTGTTGCTGTATTTTTTCATTATTATTATTATTATTATTATTATTATTATTATTATTATTATTATTATTTTTAATATTTTTTTATTTTTGATAATTATTTCTTAACAAAAATATAGGAGGGTTTATGAATTGCCAAAGGTGATGTCAGGTTCATTTAATGTTGCACAGCTCAGTACTAGACACCAGAGGTGAATATTTGGTGTTATGTTGCTGTGTATATTATGTAATTAAGACTGCTGCTATGTTGAGATCAACTTGCAGTCTCAGGTACTTTACCTAGCTGAGCTGTACATCACTTTTACTCTAAAGACTGATGCGTTAGGTTGCTAAAAGGCCATAACCCCTTTCAGATGGCCAACTTTGTTTAGTGGATATTCTCAGTAATGGTGCATGTGGTTCAGTGGATAGAGCCTACCTGCCCAAATGTTCAAGTGTTCTTAAGCACTGAGACTCAGAGTAATGCCCACTCTTGTGCATATACCCATCAGGGTGCAAATGTGTTTGGGGAATGGAATAGCATATTTTGAAGAGTTTTTGTAAATGCAGCCATCTACCATTTCCTTATCCCAGCTGAGTATAAGCTGTGATTTTATATTTGTGATTGCATGCATTTGTTTCTTGTTCAACAGACTGTCAACAGCTGTTTTCACAACTAATCAATTTAGTTTAGTTTAGTTTAATTTAGTTTAGTTGTCATCATGCAAAAAATTATGTAGAGTATGGTTTGGGTTTGTCTGTGAGAGTTTGTTGTATCTCTGTTTTGAGCAATAGAATTTTTTTTCTTTTCCTCTCTTTTTTTCTTTTTGTCGCTGCTGTTTAGTAAATTTGTTTTTCACATCTGGCTTTGGAACAGTCATATACAGACTTAAATATTTGAGCATTTTAAAGTTTAGACATTTGATTAATTGAGAAAGAAATTAGACGGTGGATAATTTGATTGAATAAATGATTATTTAATTGAAAAAAATGTGTCTTGAAGTAGCTGTGAGTGTTGTTGAAGGAGGCATAAATACAGTTTAAGCATACCTGTTTGAATCATATATCTCTATAAAAAGTCCATCACACAAGAGTGAAGAACTACCTTATATTTTGTTCTGTTCATAATTTCATTCATTTTGCACCATGCTGGCTTTTCACCTGTTCACATTTTGAATCCATTAAAGCACGGAAGCGCAATCCACTTCCTATTCTCCCCTATTCCATTTTGTGTGAGAATGCTCGGCATGGCTCCTGCGTCTGTATTAGATTGAAATTTGAAAGGACCGTCTGATGTCATTATGATTCAAATTGAAATATTGTAAGGATGTGCACATGGTTACCGAATAAATGCTTCATGCACAGCACACCGTTTACATGGACAACATTTGGTAAAACAGGACTTATTTACCTGATTTTTTGTGTATTTTTCTTCATCTGATGATTTGATTGATTGGGGGATATGATAGTGTTCTGTGAGTGGAAATGAGTTATACTGATGAACACAGTTTTCAGTACGTGCACGGTAATGAAAAGGAGGATTAATGAAGAAGTCATAGTTATTGAAAAGTGATGGGTTTTGCCTGTTTAAGACACTTTGTTGTTGAATTTATAACTCAGTTTTGAGATTTCATAATAACTCAATGTCTTTAACCGTTTGGACAGCGGGGGATTAACCTAATGCACTGTAGCCTACCTGAACTGTTCTGTTCTGTTTCAAAACATTTCAACTAAGCAGCTGGAAGACATGAGTTGTCATTACTTCACGGTGCAAGTCATCATTGTTACAAATGCACCTTTTGATTGTCACTTTTGCAAAATCTTTAAATATGCCATTTTATTAAATACATATTTTTAAATATGCCATTATGCCAAGCATTAATGGAAACAAGCAACTACACTTTTATGAGGGTTAACATGTTACACACTAAGATTTCAGTACATTTAGTTATTTGCTATACAATGTGTCTCAACTTTTTGTGAACATAAAACATAAATTAGAACCTTACTGTGGCCGGGTGGAGAGGTTGATGGGACACGCACCTGTGTCCCATCCACCTGAGTGGCTGCCACGCCTCCACCCGGCCTGCCTTTATAAGGCAGAGCTGGACAGCAGCAAATTGGTCGGAGGAGCTTCTGTCATGCTGTGTGCTTCTGCACTGTGTTGGGGTGTTTTGTGTGACAAATAAAGGGTCTGCACGAAGCTCTGTGTCTCTCCGTCCTTCGGTCGGGCCCCCGTGGCACGCACCCTGCCTCACTTACCTTGTATTGAACATTAATAAGGCTTAATGAAAAGGACAAATCATGAATAGTTGTTTGTCTCTCCCCATGCGTGCGTGGTTGCATCAGGAAGGGAGAAAAGGGAGTAAAATTGGGCAAAATTGATGTGCGTGATCTCTGGTCAGAGGGAATAAGCCAAAATGGTTGATGTCATCATGTAAAATAAAAATTCACTCCCTGTACAGTTGTTTTGGATAGGGGAGGGCATTATATCGGTATATAAATCTATACCAATTAGGGGTGCAACGGTACACACATTCGTACCGAACGGTTTCGGTACGGTGTAGAAGTGTACTGATCCGAATACTGTAAAACATTTAACAGAAGCTATTTAACAGGCTTGTTTTGCGGGCAGAGCATATTTCAAATCTGAGTTCCCACACGGACATCTTAAGTGGCGGACTGGAAGTTTGTAGTCGGTACCGGACTCCCACTTGAGTTTTTTTATCCGCTAACTGCTAGCAGACGTCATGGTTGATGCAAACAAGAAGCGGGAGCTTGAAGACTCTCCCTGATCTTTAAGGTCTCCTGTTTGGAGACACTTCGGTTTTCCCGGTGAAAAACAACAACGGACAAAGACAAGTAGATAAAACGAGAGCAGTGTGCCGACGTTGTTCACCAGCAACCGGACATGTTTCTGGCAACACGTCAAACCTCATAACGTATTTGAAACGGCACCACGCAAACGTGAATATCGCTGCTGCAAGGAAAGAAACCATCACCGTGTCAACGCTGCTACCTTTGGCATGTAAACACACTTTTGGCAGTAATTCAGATCGGGCTAAAGCTATATCTAATGCTATTGGTGTTTTATAGCTGCCGATCAGTTGTTGAGAACACAGGTTTTAAACACACGTTTTATATTTTGTTTAATTTGAGAATATTTTATTTATTGGAGGATTTATTCCTATTTTTATATATTTTTTTATGTTTTAATGTTTAATTTTTATAAGAAAATGTATAAACTGTAGTTTGCAAAAGTTTTTTTTTTTTCGTACCAAAAATGAACCAAACCTCAAAACCGAGGTACGTACCGAACCATGATTTCTTTTTTGTGCCATTACACCCCTAATACCAATATGATTTTGCACATGGTGTTAAAAAAAAACGTGCATTTTGATTGGTAGATTTTTTTCTTCTTCTTTTTTTCAATTTCCCACTTTATTTTTTCGTCATCGGTTTCAAGTTGGGTAGAATAGTTTGCAGCAATGTCTGAAAAAATGTGTTAGCTTAGTTAAGGGAGCTATGAGCCTATTTTTAGATGTAATTTATTTTGCCCTTAAATAATAAGTTACATAACCTCCTTCGGCAGGAGGGTCCCCCCCTTACGAGCCTGGTCCTGCTCAAGTTTTCCTCACCTGGATCGTTAGTGCTAAGCCATGTCACCAGTCCACTTATTAGCTGTGTTCGAAATCATCCACTCGTTCACTCACTCCCTACTCCCTACATAGTATACACTACATAGTGCACTATGTAGGGGATGACCAGATGAGATTTCGGACACTACAACGTACATTTTTTTTAACGTGTTTGCGTCAGTAAATGCGCCGGATGTTCCTGTGACGTAGCGGACGCGACATGCAACATGTAAACACTCCGAACAGCTCCGGGAACTGATACTTCTGTGTCAATAAATTGTTGAAAATGAATGGTGTAGAAGTGTGCTTTTGTCAACTACTGTTGTGTGTTCCAATCCTCAGCTATAACTGCTCACGACATTGCACGAGCTAAAACCTATTTAGTACGTGCAACCTACCATTAGCAACGGTACCGTTAGCTACTGGCTGCTGGCATTTAACCGACGATTGCTTTGATACATCTAAGAAATATGATTCCTGTGGTTGTTTGGGTTGTATGGGCTGACCCCTATTGTCAATTTGAACGTTTTGATTTATTTAGTTTAGTATCCATTGAATAACATTGAAATGTCCTCGAATTTCATTTAATAACTCCAGTTACATCAACCTCAAAGTTATAAAATTACCAATGTATTTATATTTAACACGAGTTAAATTAAATTACTAATTAACCAGTTATTACATTAATCACCAACTGCGGTTATGATTGATTAATTCGTTCGAGTACTTGCAACAATACTTCTGTAATTTCAGCTTGTTAGGAGTGTTTAATGGTTTCTCATATCCTGACAGGGAATTGGCTTGTGAGTAACTGTACATTTGAATATATCATTTCGGCTTTCCATTGCAACATTTTAAAACAAATACATAAAAAATGTTAGAGTAATGAATCACCATTGTACCATTGAATAGTAATAAATAATGTAAGCAATTAACTGATAAATCATCTAAAATACCTGCAGCATCCTGTATTTATATACCTTAAAACAAACTTAAACTCATAAAAGGAACATTTCAACCAGGAAAGACAAATATGAATTCAATAACAATTTTTAATTCATTATTTATTACTTTGAAAAAAGCTTCAATAAAAAGGTCTTAAGAACAGTCTTCTCCACCCAAGGGAATCATTCTGGAGGGAGCTGGAGATGACAGCAACTGTAAAACACAATACACATTTGTGAGGAAAATAGAAACAGAATATCACAGGTGTGTACTTATCACTTTAGGTTTGCACCAACTGGATATCACCAATGACTTAAGTATAAGAGAAAGAGATCTGTGAAATACAAGACAAGTATTAATTTCATGCATCCATCAAATATAATATTAAATATACCTATGTGTTACTGTTTAAATTGTATAACATATCAACGAAAAATAAGAAAAAAGTCTGCACACCATAGGGGCTCCCATGCAAGTGTAATTTAATTAAGCATGACGTTTTATGCGATGGCTCTTAGATGCTTATAAACAGGGTAAGCGGATGTGCATGTTGTTTCTTTACCATGGATTAATAACATCATATCAACCTCATAATTGTTAGATTTCCCTACATCTTTTGTCACGATTTACAGAGTACAATGCACATATTTACACAGGTAATTCGAGGTTAGGACTAGCATAATTTGACAAGATAAAATCCACTAAGGACAAACATAATGCTATCACTGAAATGTGTTTGCTTACTCCCATCCATGAAACGCGGCGTTACGCCACCCCGAGAAGAGCCTGTTATGCTGCATGCGCAGCTTTATCAGGCCCTCAACGTCATCATCTGTCCCTTTTGAAAATAACAGACAAGCATATACTTTTATAACAAGTCGCAAATTGTGAACTTACATTTATAAGTAAGTAAAGAGCTCCCGCGCTCCCCCGCCTCCTGTTCAGCTGCCATTTTTTCTTCTTCTTTTTCTTCTTCTCCTCAGACAAAACATGACCGCATTGCATTGCGGTATACGGGAGTAAAAAGTAGGGTACATGGCTTGTACACTAACTTTTGCGGTGCATTGTGGGTATTTTATAGTGAACGAGGTAGTGGACGAAAAGTAATGTAGAGAATTCGAACAGCACTACAAAATGGCGTGCACCCTATGTAGTGCACTATATAGGGGATAGGGGGCGATTTCGAACACAGCTATTGTGTGTGTGGGCGTGTGAGTGTATGCACATGTGTATGAGTGTGAGTGAGGGTGTGTGTATGCGTGGGGGGTGCGGGGTGGGGTCGTATGGGATGTTTTAAATTGTACTTTTGATTGTTATTTTATTTTGTATGTAAAGCACCATGAGTTGCATTTACACTGCATGAGTTGGTGCTATATAAATAAATAAAAATAAAAAATAAATAAAACAAGGTTTCTTCCCTCCTAAACGGGAGTTTTTCCTTCCCACTGTTTGGCTTAAGGCTTTTCTCCCACTAGGGGAGTTTTTACCTGCCATTGTTTATGTAATAATTGCTCGGGGGTCATATTCTGGGTCTCTGGAAAGCGTCTAGAGACAACATCTGTTGCATTAGACGCTATATAAATAAAGATAAAAAATAAATAAATAATACAAAAACAATAGACAATAGTAACTTATCATTTACTTCACTCATTTTTTTAAAACAAGAAAAAAAGCCTCAGTTCTAAATGTCTCACTTATAAATCTGTGTTCATAAACATTCTAATAATATAATAGGCTTTGAACTTTGAACTGAACTGAACATGGGCTGCAATAAAATACCAGAACATAAAAGGCATATCATAACTGAGCCATAATTTACTGGGATATTATGTTTTGTCCAAATTGCCCAGCCCTAGTTGTGAATGTCAAATCTACCCCTCACCTTGTTATTACTAAAATTATGAATAACAAAAAAAAAAAAAAAACTGATAATATTTACAGAGAGGTTTCTCACCTCTTTGCAAGGGCTAAATCATGAAAAGAGAAAACGGTTCAATGTTGTTTTGGAATAAACAAAAAATATGCTGTCTGGTTTATTGAGGAGGGAATGTTTGTCTAATCTGCTGCTAGCAAAACCCAACAAGTACCAAACGGCAGGTGTGTGTGCACAGCTTTTGTTTTGCACTGTTTTGTCAATATTGTTCAAACTAACAGCCAGAGATTTGCTTTTAAGCATTCATTAATCAAATTGGTATGAATCAATTAAATAACTAAATATCTACATTGTTGCAGTCTTGTCTATTTATTGGTAGTGATTAAATATGATTAGGCATATTTGTGCTTGTGTTTGTGACATGTTTTGTCTTTCAAGGTTGATTGCTGTCTTTATTTCTAATTATTGTAATCAGAACATCTCTGGTAGCTTTTAAAAGCTGATTGATTTAACTGGATGAAGCAGAAGAAAAAAATTCTATGGGGTTAGATGGAAGGACAGGAACATGGAAAGAAGGCGTTATTCCTTTTCTTTCTTTTTTTTCAATGAGGGGACAGCCCAAGCACTTATTGAATGGGGTACAGACCTGCATCATCCCTCTGTTGTAATCGACAAATGTGATTACTTCATTCACCTCCAGCCACATCGTTTCAATCATCGTCTCTTCTTTCGGTTCTCTTCCAAAAGTTTAATCTCTTCCTCCTCCACCTAAGAGATAGAATGGTGGAGATAGTGTATAAATATTAAGGATTTTTACTCAGAGGAAATGCTCAACTTGGAGGTGGGGGGGTGATTGAATTACCGTGACATGATGTGCATTAAGTTAGAGCAGAGTGGAATGGAATGGTTCCCCTCAGAGTTTCATCAAAGCATTGTTCTGGTACTGAAAGTTTGAATTTCTATTCATGATGTAACTCATGAAAAGACAGTTAGACAGAGTATTGGAGCCATTTTGCTTTCATCAGTCAGCCAGCAACCTTCAGTTTCCTTCTCAACAAACTCTGTGAGAGCATTGTTGTTACCTCATGTAAATGTCATAGTGTTTCCATGTCAACCAGGGGAAGATTTGCGGTAAGCTGCTGGAAGCAATGACTTCTCTTTTTAGGGTGGCTGCATTTTCAGGTTTGAGATTTCCTATTTGAATGTGATCAAAGCAATCATACACAGACCTCTTAAGAAAGATGGATGTATGCAGTACGGACCTTCTTCAAAAGGAACCACTGGGAGCCTGACAGATGAGAGGGTAGTGAATAAATCGGAGACCAGTGTGAAATTGCTCTTCTTGTTGTACTGTAGGAGAATAACACGTAGTGGTCTCCTGCTGTCCAAAGTGTTCATGCTGGAGTGGCATAGAATGTGTTTGGCAGTATGGGTATAAATAACAGTGTGTGTACACACACACACACACACACACACACACACACACACACACACACACACACACACACACACACACACACAAAGTATACCAAACGGAAGCAGTTTTGACACTGTCTGAAGGCATTATTCATGAGAAATCACATTGTTACATCAGTCAGACCAGACTGTAAAGTTTAACCTCACAGTTAAACCTCACAGATTAACCTGAGAGTTTGTAACTTTGGCCTACAATAGTATAACTGGCCCCAAATAAAAGTAACCAGTAAGAAATTTAGCAAGTTTTAAGACAGACATCCCCAGTACTGCCCCATGGCTACAAAAAATATCTCCCAAGCCTTCTACTTTGCTCAGTCAGAAAGAAGAAGAAGAAGAGGAAGAAGCAGCAGCTGAACCTCTTCCGCAGTTCAAGAGGTGCTGCTGTGTCCTTGTGGTAAATTCAGAGGATGTTGTTCACTGTATCCGAGAAAACATTTGAAACATGCGGGCACTTCTAACGTTCTCTGTGAATGCCCATTGTTTCTGTGAATGTTGCTGAAGTCGCGGCACAGATGTTGTCTTTTATGCCTGTGAATGGTAACTTTGTCAGATGGTGTCATTTTGATTTAGTCAGTGCAGAGCAGCACTCTGGAAATGGTGTCATAGTGAGCATGGATTAACAGTCAGTCCCGACTAGCTGCTTTTACATGACAATTGTAGAGGATTTTTGCAATCTGTTACTATGAATGGAAAAGAAAAAAAAAATTGATTAAAATAATGTATAGGAGACAATAAAGGAGAAACCAGCTGTTTTTAAGGTTTAGGTCTGCTTACACAAAGCAGAAGGAAAATGCAGCCTGCTGTTAGCATTAATATGCAAATTTGGATGTGATGACACCAAGTGACCTTATCCTTTAAATTGATTTTTATTAATTAATTTATTTTAATGCAGACCGGCTTTCCTTGCTGCCAATGGTTGGGAACGCTGCCTAAATGTTAACATGCAATCCGTCTCAGAGTTTTTCAACTTGAGTTAAGAAGCAAAAATAGTCATTTTTCTTCCAATCTTTTCTAAAACTTACAACAGTAATTACATTCACTTTTCATAATTCAGTATCTTTTTCCCAGATGTGTTTCATGAACCGTCACCTGCCTCAGCAGTCAGCATATTCACTGGTTTGAAATTCAATTTCAGGTAATAATGAGCAAAGCGATGTCAACTGAGAAATGATAAGACTAAGAGAGGGCAGTTGTGCATTACATCAAGACAACATTCCTCAGACATTGTTTGACATCCATATTTGAAATTGGCTTATTTAATTGTGGCCTTTATTGTTGAAATTATCCCTGATCATCATCTCCTCTTCAAAGAGGCCTCATCAGGAAGATATGACATTAAATAACTCAGAGGGAAGGTTTCCCTCTGTTCCTCGAACGAACGCTTAGCCTCTCTGAACAACAGCTGAATTCTGAGAAACTCCTTCTGTGTTGCACAGGAAGGTTCAGTAAGAGATCACCACAGCTTTGCTTGCAGATTCTTTTAGATCCTTTTATCTATTTAACAAAATCCATGGCACAAGCCATGACTAATTCACTCTTACTGCTTCCAGAAGGTGGTAGAAGGATAAGCAGCTGTCAGGTGTTGCTAATCAAACACATTTAGTTAACCGATTGTCAACAGGTCTAAACACTCATATAAAAGCATTATGCTGGTGAGGAATGTAGTAGTTTTTATTAAATTAGGAGTTTGTTACAGAACTATTTCTCATTGGTGCTGGACGGTGGGGGTGTGTCACAGATTAGGATGCAAAAGTATTTGTAAATTCACAACTATGCTCAGTTAGGTTGTGTTCACGTTTTATGATTTTAGAAACCCAATTTGTCAGTTGTTCTCATTTTAGCTACAGCAAGCCAGAGAGAGTAAAGTTTGGGTGACATCACTGTGAAGCAAGGGAGGGACACTAAACTTTCCAAAAATATTTTTTTTCCTCACCCAGGTCAGACAATCCCGTGCAAATCCCCTTTTTATGTTGGCATTCTGAACAGCTTCCTCCTCAATCCATTTTCAAGAAAAAAAAAAAAAGATTACGCTTAATTTCTCGTGAGTTCTGTTGACAAAACCTCGGAGAGCAGTTGGTTAACCAGGTTAATGTGAGGTTGTGTAGTGTGAAGCCCCTAGTTGCTGAAGAATCATAGTGTGAACACCAGAATGGCTTGAAGACTCCCAATTACAAAACAGAAAGTCATCTAGACAGCACCACAAACCGCCAACTCTGAAAGTGGCACACTGTTTGATAATATAAACTGATCACATACTTTATCTGTTCATATTAACTGCTTGGGCAGATATTGCATATAACATTATAAATTGCTAGTTTTCCACATATTGTCCACACTAAAGACATGCTGTACTAAATTTGTTTATATGTGCATGATATGTGTTGGCAACTATTTTTTCGGTGGATGTTTGTCAAATAGATTCAGTAAAAGAAAAATAAATGCCAAAACACTTACAAATATATGCTATATACTTGCAAAATATGTAGGCTACTTTTTTTTGTACAAAGTGGAAAAAAAGGCATTTATGTTGTTTTAAAGTTTGCGACCTGTCGTAACAATAAATAAATGACAAAAATTTGTTTCAACTTTAACACTTGTGTATTATTATTATAAATAGAAATTTACTTAATAATAAAATACCTCAAAAATTGTTCAGTTCAACTTGGTCTGCAGGTGTTTATTTTTTAAACTTTATTTGAGTCAGGCACCATTGGAAAAAGCTCTGCAGATGAAAGTTTTTTTTTTTAACTCTGCAGATCAAGGTAAATGGCCGCGACATGGCGAGTAACACGTAAATCACGTGACACACCAAATCGATAATGAAATTCTTTGCCAACACTTTTAATAATTGATTTTTATTGATTTGTTGTTGCAGCCCTAATTCCTTCTCTCAACAGTTGGGCCAAAGCTACTTCCTTTTCCCTCCATCATTGCTCCTGGCTGCTAGATGTGTTGGTGGAATGTCACATACATTTCCAAACACAGGATCTGTGGCATTTTTAACTTGACGCTCAAGAAAGAAAACAATATCAATGAATGTAGTTCTGTGATCTCTTGGATGTCGAACTATTGTTATATATATATACTGCTACTGTTCGCCATTTGTCTTTCAATTTATATGGGAGTCGTTTAACCACAGAAAGCATACTGGCAGATGGGTTTAATTCAGAGAGGCCATGAACCTTTTCCATCGCATTGCAACACCCACGTAAGAACTGACGGTACGCCTGAAGAGCCTTTCCATCTTCTGATCTAATCGTTGGCCATGAATTGACTTTGTTCAGTTAAGCAGATGCAATTATGGGTTCATTTCCAAACTGTTCGTACAGCAGTCCTTGCTTTTACATAACCAGCACCATCAGACAGACGTTGATAGCTCTGGACATGTTCATTGGGCACCAACCGGGTGTACTGTACAATATTTTGTAGGCTGTGATCAGCATTACCAGTCTTTACTTCTATGACCTGTTTGAACGAACGCACATGGACGTGAAAGCGTAGAGGGTTGTCATCAAAGACTGGGCTAGCGTAGAAGTTAATTAATTTTGTATCTCCATTAGGCCTGGGACGATAATCAATAAATCAATTAATCGCACGATAAGTGAAAATTGACTCGATAATTTTTCCGGCCTCGATAAATGGCCATATGCACGCATATTTGTTTTCTTCATCTCCGGCCTCCAAACACACTGGATGACAAGAGGGCTCACTCTGTGCAGCGGTCTTAGCACCTGGGCGCGTTTGGAAGACAAAATCAATCTTGTATGGAAAAAAGCATTAAAAATCACAATAATCGAAGAATCGTGGCACCAATAATCGAATCGAATCGACAATCGTTATAATCGAAGAATCGAAGCTCCAATAATCGAAATCGAATCGAATCGTGAGGTACCCTTGTTTGCACACCCCTAGTTGCTGGACATGCAGCTTGTTGCAGTGGTAAACTGTATAGTCTTAAAGGATCAGAAGGCCCCGTGAGGAGAGGTGCAGAATTATTCCCTTTCAGACTCTGTTTCACTGTTTTTACTTTGGGCTCTGTACTTCCAAAAATTACATATCCCTTTGTATTTATGTTAAGTGGTGGTAGAACAAAAGTCTCTACATCAGCATGAAGGATTTCAAGAGTTTTTCTTTTTATCTCAAAATATGATTCCATCCCATTCGATTTCTGTGAAGCATTACTCCGCACAGTAGATCCACATTCATCTTTGCAACAATTGCACCTAATTCTGCTTCAAGCTAACGTCAATCTCTTTTTCTCCTCAATTGCTCCTCTTGTTCCTCAAGAGCATGTTTGTCTCTGAGCATATATTGACGTGTGAGCAGGGCAGCCATTTCTGCCCTGAGACGTGCAGATAAGGTTGATGATACTTTTGAGCTTGACCGACTGCCTTGATTTGATACACTATCAGATGGAAGCACGTCATCGTGAACATCACGCTGAAGATCAAGAGACAATTGAGGTTCCTTTTCAATGTGGTCTTGAAACTCCATATCTGGTCCTAATGGGGTTCCCTGGGATGGCACCATGCTTAAAAAATGGCCTGCCTGAAAGTTTATCAGCTTCAGAAAGACATATTCTCACATCTTCAATGAAACCTTTGTTATACTTAGTGATGCTGGAAAAACCATGTATTTTGCTTATCCTTTTCATCAAGTGGAATTAAAGGTAGCAGCGATTCATGTAATGCACTAGACTCATAAATAGATGTGTTAATTTGTCAAGCTTTGATTTGACCTGAGTATAGTTTTTATCATCTGTCATTAGCTCTTTTAGAGAAGCAATTACACTTTTCATTTTCTTTACATGCCTTTTTTTTGCTCTGTGTGAATGGTTTCAATTTTATTCGCAAGAGCTTTCTCTGTGAGAGCGATTGATCTTTTGTCCTGTTGAGGTTTTTCAATGATCCACTCATTTCAAGCACTCAAAATGAAGAACATATGCATCTAACAAAGCAACTTCACTAGCAACAGCAATTTCTCATAGTTCGCTGAACACGCGCAGAGCCCCAACACAAATTCCCAATGAACTTTCAGCCTACACTGAACAGCAGTAGATCCAACAAGCGTAGCAAGGCTTGTCACAAGGGCCATGTCTTCTCTATGTGACCCGATCAGTGCATGTCACCACGTAGGTGCACGCAACTCAACACCAAGCCCATGCATATCCGCTACAATGTGTTTACTTAACTAGAGAGGGGGGGAAAAAAGGTGATAAATGATCCCAGTGCCTTAGCTGCAGGGCACCGATCTGGTCACTGGCAGACCAATCAGAGCATTCTTAATATAAATGTGATTAATATTGAATGCCGGTATTAATTTGTTCCACAAAAATAGAGAACCAGTCATTTTTGTAGGTATTCATGTTTGCCTGAGCTTTTTTATTGGTCTTAACCGGTCACAGCTGTGCATGCAAGCATCTTTGAGGGCTTGTTGACATAAATAGTGTGCTCTCTCTTCTCTTTTTTTATATTTTACTTATTTTTTTCCAGGTGGGCAGGCAGTAAGGCTTGACAGAAGATGCGACGGGGGTGGTGGCTTGTCAGATGGCTTGGGACAGGAATGGCAATCCTCTCTTTACTTACCCACAGCTGGGGCCAAGACACAGAAGGTATGAGCATCCCGAGACTGAGGGTGATCGACTGGATCACCCTCCGGCTTCCCCTTTTCTTCATACAGCACATTTTAGAGGGAAAGCAAATTGTGGGTGAGACAATATTTCTTTTCAATAGAAAAAGCCTGGAACAATCTTTTTATCACAGCATCATACTGTTGTTTTTGATTAATTATGAGTTAAATTGAAGCTTTGAACCCCTGAACAATTTTACAAAATCTTTATTACAAAATCTTAAGTTGCCCTGGAGCAAAAAAAAATCAACTTTTTTAACAAAAGGAACTTTCCCACTTCCCTTGTAGTTTTTAGGCTTCCGCATTAGACTGCAGAATCTCAGCATTTATAGCCACAACTGTCTGACAGTTAAAACTGACTCGAGATGAGTTTTGACAAAATGCTGCACTCTTCGAGACGTTCTCCTGCCTGAGTGGCAATGTTGCAATTCAGGTCAACTTTCAGATGTTGTACTCACAAATTCTAGCAAAGGGAAACAAATTCCCTTTTTCTCAACCCCATTTCTGTCTTTTTTTTCTTTCATCCCTTTCATGTTTCCCCAGATTCCTCGGTAGCTATTTAAATGTAAAAGCATTTATAGATAAAATAAGTTTTCTCTGTCTGTATGCAATTTAACTTATCATGATATAAATTTTGGGGGTTTGGTCTGTGTCTCTATGGCAACCCATTAGTCTTAAACAGTACAAAAATTACTTGTTTTAGTTGTTGAAGGAATTTCTTTCCTTTTATGAATGACTTGCTGATTCTGATTTACTTTTATGTTTAGAAAATTAACAGTGTTCAGACATGTTGGCGACGTCATATTGGCAGGTTTTTATAAACAAGCCCTCCCCATCACGGAAAGGGCTGACTGAATGCTGCATCTCTAGTTTTTAGGTTGAAGTCTGACACTTCAATTCTGAGGGCATTAATATTTCTGTATTGTTGTGCAGAATGAGGAAACAACGGAAACAAAACAAAAGAGCCGTTGAAGTCAAGAACATCATTAGAGAAATAGGGTTTAAGGGTATTTTTCTTTTACATTTTGAGATATATTTTGTTATTCTGCACAGACATAATTTAGGTGTGATTCAGGTTCACTGACATTAAGGTAAAAAAATCCCTACTTAGGGAACTTGTGTTTCCTTGAGCAAACATGCTCTGTTTCTTCTGTCTTGGTATTTGTCTGCCCTCTCCTCATAATCTTTACTCATAGTGCGGTAGTCTTAGGATGAAAACTCGCTTCTAGGAAAACTGTTGCCATGCACAACAATCCTGATATACACAAGGTGACAATTACTGAATATGCTATCACTGCTAATAGTTTCTGAGTATTGTAAAGCTGTACAGATATACTGTATTTCTTTCAGGCTTTACGCAAAGGTAACCTAGAAATTATATTTATATCTTGTTTTTTTGATGAAAGAGATGTTCTTGTAGTCTAGAATATGTTTTCTGCATATCTTTTTTTTAAAAGTCAAATAAAAAAGACATGATTCAGTTTCTGGCCTATTTTTTGAGGACAATATTAATAATGTGTCATGGTAAGATTTTTCTGCCTTTGTAAAATAAATACATTGAATGTCCCATGTTACATTATTTTTCTTTACTTGGAACAACAGCGTCATAATCTTTTATGTCTTCTAGTTGCATTTTAAGTGGGACACGATGGACACAAATCTTTTAGAACACTCATAATTAGGTTTTAGATTATTTATTGTCAAAACTTTGTTGTGATCGAGACTTGAGCCGGCTGATTGGACTCCAAGCAAAGAACAGCTGCATGTGGACCCCAGGTGGGCTCTCTGATTTAGTTGATGTGAGGTTGTGGCTCGCTGTTACCTGCTTCCTTGCTGCACAGTTCTCCACCTTAGATGGTGTTGCTGCACACACACCACATGTGCGCCATATACTGGGGTGTTTTCATCTTTGTAAATCAAAGATGGACTCATCCAGTCACAGCTATTAACAGGTAATTTATCCATGAACTCATACACTCAAAGGATCCTGCAACAGTAGCTGTTGCAGAGGTTGGCCATTGTCTTTTTCTGCTCCAGATGTAACATCTGACATGTCTGCCTCTATCAGATCTTGCCAACTAGTTCCACAGTGATACTGACACCAGTTCCACAAATGATACTGGTTTGTACATGTGAAGGAGGTATGATTAAGAGCTCTCTCGCTGACTGATGGTTTGATCAGTTAAGAAAAAATTGGGTTGTCGGAGATGGGTTGAAATAGCCAAACACGGCATTGAAAGGTAGAATAATAATTGAGAAAAATGGTTGCTAGGCCTATAAAACTTTGTTTCTTTTTATTGAGTTGCAGTCTATGTCAAACTAGTTAACTGCAGTACTTCAAAAGTACTTCAAAATAATATAACGTGGGAACTTAAAAAATAGAAGAAATAGTGGGTCAATCCAGCAGTGCAATTTCAGCTTCATAATTCCTTTAAAAAAGTTCATTTTTCATCTGTTTTTGTCAACAGGAAGGCAAGAATTCAAGAACACTTTAAACGTGAACCTATCAAAACAAATATTTTCGATTTCACTCACATGCACACTTACAAATAAATAAACACACACATATTGAATAATCACACACACACAATTTTTCTTGAGGAGCTGTTGAATGGTTGTTGTATGTTTAAACATACCCTAGATATAAGATGACGTACAGATCGCAGCTTATTCAACCACTAAACTTCGTCCATGCTGTTATGATGTTCTATAAGGCGACGAGATGTGCATTTCATTCTTTCACCAGAATGACTATGTCGGTGCTGCTTTCTATAGACTGTTGTTAGTAAACACACAGAAGCGCAAATATTGTAGGCGATGGTGTTTGATCAGAGACTGCGCCAAACTGAGACCTCATAGCTAATGGAAAATAATGAGCGCACTGCAAATGGCTCCAGTTACTGCTTTTCTGTAAAAATATGATCACATCCTTTCACGCCAGGTGCATCTCTGCATTTTTGTTTATATCTGACATTGCCATATGACCTTGATGTGAATGTTTTTTTGTTTTTATTTTCCAGCCGATTACGGCTACGGCTGGTGCCTGCAATTTGACTGGGTGCAAAAAGAAGTAATTATAAAAGCTGCAAATGAAATCTGATTGGATCAGAGTGTGCCAGCAAATGACCCACTATGTCATAGTTGGACTAGTGGGTGAGACGGAATATATCTGAGAATGGATGTGGTGCTTGTTGCCTTGTTTGCCAGCAAGTATCAGCTAGGGATGATTTGATTTTTAGCAGGGATTTTCACCTTCCCCAGCACCGCATCTGTCATCCTTTCACTCATAAATCTCCCTTCTTTGCTCATCTCTAGGCGTCCTTCGATTTTCGACTCTGCAGTTTGTATGTTCTGATAACAAAATTAAAATAGCTCTTATTTGGGTGGTATTGAGCTTTAAGGATAGTTTTACATTTGAAGTGGATATTACATGATTTCAAATCTTTAGTGAGAGAACATATTAGGTATTCTTATTTTTCTTACTTTGTGAGTACTGATTGCACTGATTAGTATAATGGTGTAAAAGAGAGAGGAAAAATAATAATCTCTCTCTCTCTCTCTCTCTCTCTCTCTCTCTCTCTCTCTCTCTCTCTCTCTCTCTCTCTCTCTCTCTCTCTCTATCTATCTATATTATATATATATATATATATATATATATATATATATATATATATATATATATATATATACTCTTCTATTTCCATTGCCATTTCCCATCCATTATGCTGTCCTTCAGTTTCATCCTTAAATGCCCCCCCCCCCTAATTTTTAGATTTTTATACCTTCCTCATATCCCGCAGCATCTGACCCACTCTACCATTCTGCAGGCTCAATTGTCTGTGACAACAGAAACAACATTTTGAGCATAAACCTTTTACTGTACCTCATGCATGTCTGCGCGTCTTTATTTGAATTCCCTGCAGCAGTCTGACGAAGCTTAATAGCAGGTTAGAGTCCAGCCTAAAGCACAGCCGACAGGTGCTTTCTGTCCGTACCTCCAAATCATTCCATCACAAACTCAGAAGTCAGTATGTATGTATGACTGAAAATCCAGTAAATTATGATTAATTATTATTAAACAAGATGGAGTGTATATGAAATATGAGTTATTTTTATATTTTAACTTTTACTGTAAATGCATTTATTTTACTTTGTGTTCATTCCACAACTCATTTGCTTAGCAACTTATTAAAGGAGCATGAGGCAGGATTGAGGCAGGATTTATGAAAAAAATTAGTATACGTTTTAAGTTTTCTAGTAATAATGTCAGATGAAGCGTTCCAAACCAAAACGAATGAGCCCTCTAATGTATCTCTCCATTGCTTTGAACAGGCTGTGTGCTGCAAAATGGATGTGACGTCACATGACGCTGCATGCACGTTCTCCCCGTTCTCCCGTGCCGGCTTCCCTGTTGGCTGCAGTACCCCCGACGGCTGTCGTGGCGAAAGGGTGGCGCTAGAGAGTCTCATTTCTTAAAAGGAGCCTCAAGCTCCTTTAAGTAAGCATTAATTCATAAACACTTAAAAAAAAACCCAACTTATTCACCTCAATTTTGCATATTATTGATTTATTCTCAGGTACCTGTTCTGTGATGCATCAGGTTTCTGTGGTAACGTACAGCTAGAAAGCGCTGTACTGTACAAGTGTAAGCCATTTACCATTTAAATGAGTTGTACTCGTGCACTACAGCTCATGTGCACGTGCTCTGGCAAGCACGGCCGACTCCTCAACAGCAAGGATGAGGGGGAGGGAGACAGTTCTGGAGCTCAGCGGGGGTGTTGGGAGGGGCATGGACGTTATATGCGTTCAGATTCTTTAGCCGGTTACTAGATTTTTGGGAAGTTCTGTATTGCAGCTTTAAAGAAAAAGAACACTTCAAACCCAGCTGCATTCTGTCTTTTTGCCATTGTTCTGTCTGCCAGTGAAGTTTGTGGCACTACCTAAAATAGAACCTTCCTTACTTCTGGTTTCTGATGCCATGTTGTGAAATAGGCCTCCCAGGACACACTTTGAAATACAGTCGTCCTCATTTGGATAATGAAGCAGAAATGCAGACATAGATGTAAAAAGGAGACTGAGAGATACATATGCTTGGGGGAATAAATATGGGAGGAAAAGAGAAAGGGATATACTTAGTAAATGCATGGGAATATTAAACAAATGATTTCATTACAGTAAACATTGCATTGTCAAAATAGAATAGAGTGTTAATATAAATAGACAATGGAACAATGGGAAGCAAACAATACATACAGGAATGAAAGTGAATTTATGAATTAAAATGAAATGATAAAGTAATAAGGATTATGCCACAGTACGCAGTGGATACTGTTCAAATAAAATATCAATTTATGTTGCATGTTTATAGATAAACTGCTCCATATTGTGGAATTATGTATATATGTGTGTGTGTGTGTGTGTGTGTGTGTGTGTGTGTGTGTGTGTGTGTGTGTGTGTGTGTGTGTGTGTGTGTGTGTGTGTGTGTGTGTGTGTGTGTGTGTGTGTGTGTGTGTGTTGAGTGAGAGGTGTCGATTAGTTAAAACGATGGGGAGCCTTCTGCCATCAGGCTACTTTCTTTTTTTCCTCCTGCTTCCATCTCTCTGGCTGATTCCCACTCGTTCCTTTCCTTTCCCATCTGCACTTCCATCCTGACCCACAATTGTTTGTCTATTTTTGGGATTGTCTGATTAGAGGCCAGATGTGCAGACTGCATCTGGCAGCCGTTGAAGTCTGTGGAGTGTTGAAGCAGTGGAGCGACAGGGGGAAGGGGTTTTAATCTGTCTGCCACGGGGCTGTAATCAGGCTTTGGGCTGCACAAGAATGGACAGAGGGCACTCTGGGTGAGACAGGACCTTGTGCTGCCTGGGGTCTGTACCAGCCAGCTCGGAATGAGAGCGTGTACGTGCTCACTGTGCTCCTGGAGTGTGATTGCAACCTTTGCACTGCTGTCCGTGTGGTTAACCTCACTGAGGGACAAAGACAGGAGAGCAATGAGAGGTCAGTCTTAAGTGGAAGAAGATGGGAGTGTGCTCGAGAAAACACATCAATAAAGCATCCATTCTCTCCTCCATCATTAGACTAATATTTACACAATGCTACATCAATTATCACTCACTTATGTCTGTCTGACAACTTACTTGTACAATCTCTAACCCTTACTTTTACATTGACAGCAGCTGTCATCCACCCCCACTTGCCTTTTTCTGTTCAGTTCTTGTCTAAACACATTCCACCCCACATGTGACCATTTAAAAATGAGAGCATGAACACAGTTCCAGCACAAGAAGGGCAAGGCTTCTAACGATTTTTGATGGAAAATGGAGAGAATCAAGAACAGCGTTTGTATCCTCTATGCCCCCATATCGAGAGTGCAAAAAGAAGAACATAACACAGCCAGTCTCTATTGATTTACCTGCTTTTATTCTCCTCTTATGGAACAGTGAATTGTCAGATCTCTTCATGTGGAGAGGATGTGCACAAATGGGTTTTCCATTACGTGCTTTAGAGTCAGAGTTAGCTGCTGGGATCTTGCATCATATTAATTATCTTGGGGAAAGTATTGGCATCAAATCAAAGCTGCAACAATCCCTTGTCTATAAAGGAGATGTAAGAATAGTGAACAAAAATGCATATTGCTAGACTCAGTATAATAAGATGTAGTTTAATAATAATCACAGTTGTAAATTATAGCTTTTTAGGATGAATGATAATATTTAGATTACATGTCTTTTATTCATGTTGGTTTAGTTTAGTACAACATATTAAATTACTATGATCAAGACCATGAAACACTTTCATGCTGAAACATAAGTGGAATGATTTTTTTTCCCCCCAGATTATATATTGTTTGATAAATCTGCATGAATATCTATATCATCCCCAAGGGGCAATTTGTTTTACAGCTAGCAGTGGGGGGAAAAAGCTTGATCTCACTACAATAGACATGATTTAAAACAAAAAGTTAGTTTAAAGCAGGCCGATGGCAGCAGGGACAAATAAGTTCTTCAGTCTTTTGTCTGGTACCTCGGCACACTATATCCGTGGCCAGAAGGAAGCAGCACAAACTCTTTAAGGAACAAACAGATCCATCTATAACAACAGAAGCTTTTTTTTCAAAGTTCTGGCCTCATGCAGGCCATTGACATCACTTAATGTTGCACCTGCAATGTTGCCACATACTTCGGGATCTTCAAGCTGTTTTTGTATTTTAAAGGTGGTTAGTCTGATTCCCCCCAGATACTGCAAAAGTAAGAACAGATTCAACAAAATAATATATTTTTTAAAGTGTCATCCACATTAAAATTGTTGCGCTTTCAGTAAAAACACAGATGCTGATGGACATTTTTATTTATCATGTGACTTTTTCAATAAATCAATAGCTGTGTATTTATCACAGTATTGTGTTTAAATTCAAGTCCTGTCCCACATAAGTAATGACATTCAAATTTGAGTTTTTTAACTTTTTCCATACATGTTTTGGAATAAAACAAATTCCTGTGGCACAATACCACCCAAATATACACGGTTTGTTACCACCACCTCTTGAACCTTTTTATTTTGTTGTAGTGAATAGGGGCCCTTGCAATATTCAGTTGTCTTCTTGTGTTGAAGGCTTTAACTTTATCTGATCATACATTAACATAAATTAACATATTCCAAAAGCATTGCTAGTGAAACCTGGGGCTCCAATAGTAAAAGCAAGCTAGTTTTTAATCCCTGATGTCTTTTTGCACTTCTCAAGTGTTTATTCAGTGAAAACTGGATTGAAATCAGAGCCTTCTATGCAAATGAAACATACCAGTGAGGTATAAGACTTTGTACTAGAGATAGGAACTTACAGTAATCACATGGCAGGTGTGAACTGTTGATGCTTCATTTTTGCATTTCCTTTCAATCTGCCCTTACTTCATTATTGCACTCACGATGACATCATTGTTAAAAAATAACAGCATAATTCATACCAAGAGAAGAATAACAAAATTATTTTAGTATAATCTGAGTGGTAATGCTCAGTGCCTACAACCTGCCCCTGCAGACCGCTAGCTTTTGCTCTGCCGACTATAACACAGACTGCTCATCTGTTTTGACCTGCTGCCTGCCCATAAACAGTCATTATCTGGCAAAATGTGTCCCTGGACAGCGGTCATTTGCCAGGCACTACTGGACCTCCCCCAAAACACATCTACCCCACTAGAAATGGATCCAGGCAAAATAAACTAAATTAATCAAACTGGTTTCCACTCTACTCTGTGGCTATCTGCCATCCCAGGGTTTTGTCATAATTCTCATCTGCAACTTTTACATTTTTAATGTATCCTGATCAAACTGGGGACCACCGGCATTCCTGACAGTATTCCCTCAGTTGGACCATGGTGCTGTGGTTGAAACAGAAGAGGAATTCTCCTCTCAAAATCTTCTCCTTGTTGCCAGAGTAACTTTACATAGGCTCTGACATGTTATTATCGCTAGGGCCTGATTTTATGTGAGAGGGTGGAATCCCTTATGACTACATATGGACATAAGCTATGAGATGTTTTACAATGAAAGGAACGACATGTTAAGTTGGCAGTTTGCCATCTATCTAGAGAAAAATAAATGAATTCTTAAATTCATCTTTGGTGATTTTGCCCTTTGTGGATTATCTTCATCTTTCCTTCTTTCTTTTTTATGTCACTTCTGTGCTACATTAGTTGCAGTTTTAATGACTGCCTATATCAAGGGAGAGTGAGTGTATTTCATGGCGTTTTAGTTTGATATTCTACATGTTTGTTATAAAAGTTGGTGAATTTCTTTTAAAGGCCTTCCAGATTGTAACAGTGTTACTAAATGGCAGTGAGAATTCATCTCATCATGGCCTTCCAACAGTGTAGCAGTTGATATGCTGCCGTTATAAATACATGGATTACTTTTAGAGGTTCCCTGAAAGCCTCATCTGAAAAGCAACTGCTGGGAAAAAATCGTGGATAAAAAAATTAGAAAAAAAACAAAAAAAAAGATGCATCAATGCTGTTTCCAGACTTAAACATGAATTAATGTGTCAAATATTTTCAGTAGTGATTTAATAATCTATTGTTACCTTTTATTGGAACTGATATCATAATGCATTATAAAACGGCTTTTAAAAGGGCTGGGAGTTCTACAAACAATTAGACAAATTTTTAACTCGTATCCAAACAAAAAGATCCCATCTCTAAAGGACCAGGACAGATCATCTATTCTGCAGTGGATAGCTGATCAGTGGTTTCGGTGTACTAATCAAGGATTCATGGAGTGAGTCACAACAAGCCTGAGGGGTTTACTACCAAGCAGGATAAGTGAGTTTGCTTGGGTTTTCAGGTTGAAAGTCAGGATTTCCAGTGACAGGAAGGTTACTCTCTTTTAACCTGGATGGATCACCATGGTGATTTATGCTGCAAACTTAACCAGTTACAGAACAGGTTGTGTCCTGAATTTTGTTTTAATCACCCCCTCTGGGTCTGTGGAGTCTGGAGAAATTGCCTTCTGTCTTGTCTTCCTTTTCTTTCTGTTTTTTCCCCCTGTTTTGTTTAGCACAGTATTTTACACAGCATATACTGCATATGGGAGAGGTAGAAGGAGCTTGGTTGTGTCATATCATACACAACACAGATAGAAGCTGTTGAGATTTTTGGGAAAAAAATATACAGTTGAAACCAGAATTTTATATACACTAGGTAAAAATACACATGCCATTTTTTTGTCTCACTGTCTGAAGTTACCGTAAATCAGACAAAACCTTTCCTGTTTCAGGTCAGTCAGGATTACCAACATTATTTAATTTTGCTAAATGCCATAATAATGAGAGAGAGAATTTATTTGATAATTGTATAGTACTTTCTTTGAGGTTAAAAGTTTACATACACAAAAAGTAGGCCTACTATGTATTTAAATAACGTGGGGAAGCCCAGATGATGATGTCATGGGTTTGGAAGCTCCTGGTAAGTTAACTGACATGTGAGTTAATTGAAGGCACACCTGGGGATGTATTTTAAGGCCACACCTCAAACACTCTGCTTCTTTTTTTGAAATTATGGGAAGATCAAAATAAATCAGCCAGAAAAAATCAGGGAGAGAACTGTAGAGCTCAACAATTCTGGTTCATCAATGGGTGCAATTTCCAGATGATTGAAGTTCAAACAATTATATGCACATATAAACATCATGGGAATATAGAGCCATCACACCACCCAGGAAGGAGATTGGTTATGTGTCCCAGAGTGAACGTGTTTTGGTTCGAAATGTGAGAATCAACCCCAGAACAAAAGCTAAAGACCTTGTGAAGATGCTGAAAAAAGCTGGTAAGAAAGAGTCATTATCCACAGTGAAACACGTCCTGCACTGACATGTGCTGAAAGGCCACTCAGCGTGAAAGAAGCCATTACTCCTAAAGAAACATAAAAAACACAGATTACAGTTTGCAAAAAGACACCAAGACAAAGACCTTAACTTCTGGAGACATGTCCTGTGGTCTGATGAAACTAAAATGGAGCTGTTTGGCCATAATGACCAACGTTACATTTGGGAGGAAATAAGGGGGAAGCTTGGATACCTGAGAACAACATACCAACTGTGAAGCACAGAGGTGGCAGCATCATGTTATGGGGCTGTTATGCTCCAACAGGAACTGGAGCTCTTCATAAAATAAACGGCATCATGAAGAAAGAACTTCACATGGAATGGTTAAGGCCACATCTCAAGACATCCCCCAAGAAGCTAAAACTTTGGCGCAAATGGGTCTTCCAAAAGGACAATGACCCTAAGCATCCTGCCAAAGTAGTTAAAAAGTGGCTTGAGGACAACAAAGTCAATGTCTTGGAATGGCCATCACAAAGCCCTGATCTGAATCCCATCAAAAATGTGTGGGCATATCTTAAAAGACGTGTGCGAGCAAGGTGACCGACAAACTTGACTCAGTTACACCAGTTCTGTCAGCAGGAATGGGCCAGAATTCCAGTACTGTCTGCAGCTTGTGGAAGGTTACCCAAAACGTTTGACCCAAGTCAATCAGTTCAGAGGCAATGCTACTAATTACTAAGAAAATGTATGTAAACTTTTGACCTCGAAAAAAGTATTGTGGCATTTTGTGGCAAAATGAAATAATTTTGGTAGTCCTGACTGAACTGAAACAGGAGCGGTTAAATCTGATTTAACTTCAGACAGTAAGACAAAAAGATTTTGTCTTTTTGCACAGTGTATGTAAACTTCTGATTTCAACTTTATGCTGTACCTTTTATCGTAAGCATTCACACAAAAGCTCATATTCAGATTGCAAGCATCGCTTTACTTCTCTCTCACTCTGATCATCACTCGCACTCCAGCAACTTTTGATTGTGTCATACTTTTCATTCCTGATAAATTAACCATGTTCTGTTATGTCATAATTGTTTAGGTGAGCAAGGCTCGACGGATCGCAAAAAAAAGTCCAGTGAATCTTATAAAATATAGAATGTACGTTTTCTGTGTAAGGTGTGGCTTTCTTTGTAATTTCCTTTTCATTTTTTCCTTGTAACACTAAAAAAAAACAATTAAAACACAGTTTTTGATTTTAAGCATATGAAATACAATGACTAAACAAAATATTTACAGCTATATTAGTCATTAAAATCACTCTAAATTGCTTTTAAACTGTTAACAAATCGTCACAGATATAATTTCAGTCAAACATGGGCACATGAAACATACAAATCATATGCTTGACACAGGACTTAAATAAACATTAACGTTTGCTTGTAAACTCAAGTTTAACAGGCAATCGACATCTATTAATTCATCAGACAAAGCAACATTTTCTTGCTGCGGAACAGTTTCTGTATAAAAATTATATTTTTGAACAATATTTCACATTCATGTTTTCACAGGGCAAGGTGGTATCAGTTTTTCATGCACACTTTTGACTGCTCCCTTTTTAATGGGAAACAACATGGATGATGACGGTGAAACTTAAAGGAGCCGTCTGTAAGAAATGGCCAAAACTGGTACTGCAGTCACTTTCAAAATATTGTTGATCGGCGTGTACCCTCCCCCTCCTCCCCCCGACCAGAGGTTGCCAGGTAGGCTGCAGAATGCAGCAGGAACGTAGGCTGCCAGGGCTGCGATAATTAGAGCCGAGCTGGCAACCCGGATGCCGAAACAATACTGACTTGGTGATTGGGAGATAGGTGGAGGGTGGAGCTTCAGAAACAATACTGACTTGGTGATTGGGAGATAGGTGGAGGGTGGAGCTTCAGGCCAAAACAAAAAAAATGACAACATAAACATCAGTTGAGGGCTGCAACTCCTCTTTTTAAACTGGAATATCCTGGCTTGAGTGCTGTTGTCAGTGACATAAGTATTTGAAATGAACATGATTTTTAAATGTCTGTTGACATATCGGGGTCATTTTATGATTCGTTTTATTATTGCTCTTACATACAGCTCCTTTAAGAAATAATAAATGTTAATACATGTTCCAACAACTGTGTTGGACTACTTAATGTCTACTAGGTGATAGTTGTGAAACAGAAGTTAATACAAAGTGTTTTAAACTGTATTTATATTTTTTAAATGGTGCAATTTAAACATTCTCCAATGTTAGCTTGATTAATGAGATAGCTAATTAATAAGAAATGGTAATTATTTATTACTGTCAGCACCATAAATCTTGTTGCAACTCGTCTCACAAACAGTTTGAAAATAATATTTTTTTTGATCTGTTTTTAAAAATATGAAAAACCCTGCTAAAGGCAGCATACTCTATACCGTATACGGTAGTTTTAACAGATTAGGACCCATGAAAAAACTTTATAGGGAACCCCATATGATAGACCTCTTATGTAAAATGATTTATGTAAACTCAAAAAAAAAAAAGATACGATGAGAACCATTTGAGAACAGCTCCTGTTATCCCTAACAATTCCTCCTTTCTGTTTAACAAGATGCTGTGGTCAAATTTATCAAACTGATATGAGGTCCAATAAAACCAGTATTGTGGATTTCTAGAGTCTATGTCCATCATAATATATTTAAAAAAAAATTGAGAAGTTTAGTTTTTGGTAGCTGGCAAAAAGTCTCAGATTTATTTGCTGCTACTATGCGGCTTTTGGCATTTATCTGTTTATTTATTTATTTATTTATTTATGGACACATTCTTTCATGTTTTTTCTAACCAGCTCTCTGAGAAAGCTTGGGTCGATTAAACCACCTTTGTAATGTACTAATCACATCCATCTTGGCAACACACAGGGGACATACAGATTGTAAGTCAGGTGGTCTAGATGTGGTTGATTGGCGTACATTGTGATTGTTTTTGATAAGTTCTTTACACTTTTTATTAAACATTATAGCTCATCAGGGAAAAGTATTGGTTTTTACAACCTCAAGCTTTTTTAAATTGATTGAGGGTTACTTGAAATACTTTTTCCACTAGATTTCTTATCCACTTAAGGAGTAATCATTTCATAATTTAACTTTTACAGCTTCAAGGCACCATTGCTTGGTTGATTAGGGAGATTATCTCTTTAGTTTGTGTAAATTACCTCAAGGTCAGAAACGGAAGGTTTTGATTGTTTTGGGAATTTGGTCTCTGGAGTGTACTGTGCCTTGATTACTAAATCAGTGACTGAATGCTACTAATTTTCTTCATAATAATTGCCCTCTTTTTAAAGCCTTGACTTTAAAACACCTAGTGTATGTATATGAAAAAGTAAAATAAAATTAATGATCAGATGTATTTATAATCTTTAATTTGGAACAAAGTCAATGAAACCATTATTTTGTCATTTGATTTACAAATAATTTGCCACCTGTACCCGGGAAAAGAGCCACAGCAGAATCATAAAAGACAAGACCAAAACAAGGGCAGCCCAACAGTGCACCATCATTAGAGGTGAATAAAAAAGTATCTGTTCAAAGCATACAGAACCAAACCCAAATGTGTCGTACTTCTACACACAATGTCCAAATGTTTCATAGATATACTTTTAATAATGTACTTTTTCAGAAAAGAAAACTGCTCAAAGAACAGATTCCCATAACATTGTCATGGAATTTTTTTGCATTAATTATGGACTATTTATTAATTATTAATGCAACACTGCATATTCTACCTTTGCTCCACATAGCCTGTCTGGAGGAATTTAGCGATACAACATTCATGTAGTGTGGTATTTCTCAAACAAATCCAGTCTATATATTGGTTTTGGATTCATGCCCCATAGTACAAAAATGCAAATATAAAGTGTAAACATTACAGTGAAATCAATGTGGCTGTATTGATTTGACTTTGTAGTTTAAGCCTCATGTTGTTCTTTAACCACTTTGCGAACATTCACCAGATGCCTTCCAACTAGTGTAAAGACGTGGTAAATACAGATGTCACAGATATGTGAACGATTAGCTGGGAATGACGTTTTTATTTATTCTTACTACATTTCAAATGATTCAAAATGGTTTAGCTTAGACCTAAACCAGCCCAGCCCTGATTGGTCACCTTCATAATCAGTATTCAAGTTTCAGTCAGCTGTGCTGTTTTCTGAAAATTTGCACATTTCCAAGATAAACAAGAACATAACCTTCTTTGAAAACCTCATAAATGACTTGCTGTGTTGAACAACTGATGTCACAAAAATGTACATTTATTTATTTATTTATTTATATATATATATATATATATATATATATATATATATATATATATATATATATATATACATGTGTATGTATGTGTGTGTGTGTGTGTGTGTGTGTGTATAAATAAAGAAATAAAATAAAGGCTAATTGGAACTGTTTATATGCTGTCATATGCTGTTTATTCTCAAATCAGATTATTGTTAAAGATTTAAGCCCCGCTGAGAAGCCTTGAAAATCTGCAGAGCTCAGTAGGTGCAGGCACCGTGCTGCTGCGTACCTCTCCTGCAGAACTGTTTGATCAAGTGTATATCAAAGTTCCCACTATTCAGTTATGTGTTGTTTTCAACAACTTTCAATTTTTAAAGTGCATCAGATATGTTCATGAGATGGGACATAACTTGTAAAATATTCACAACTTTTTCTAATCTTGTTTTTTTTTTGTACTCTTAGCAAATTGTGGCTACTTCTTACAATATTCATATTTCAAAAAGCCTCTCGTTCATCTCATAAACCAAACTCCTACTTCAAATTTTTTCAAGCTGTTCCATTCTTGACATCTGCAAATATCTCAAATCAAGAATGTAGCCACTTTCAACGACAAAACTTAGACAAGTCTTGTGTTTTAGGGCGAATGCAAAAGTAGTTTTTTGCTCACTCTTGTTGACTTCAAATGTTATTCATTATGTGATGTGGTTTTCAGATCTGATCCTGTATTATTATTTAAAAACATTCAAGAGCAGATACACAGGAAGTTTTGATGCATTCTTATATGAAAACAAAGACATAAAACTGCTGTTTTAAAGGTGCCAATGTGGCAAGAAATTTGGACCATTTCAAACTTGTAGACAACATAATTGTGAGGCAGAGGGGCACATTGCTGTGGGTGCTGGGTTTGTGTGCATTTGCGACATATGTTCATGCTCTGATCATAGGATAGCCCTGTTGTTGCTTCAAATGGAGGTGCTATTATTAATCTCTGCTTGGTTCGTCCTCTTGTCTTGCAACTGCACTCTTCTGATCTTTCTTCAGATCTCGATCCCCCTACACCACAACTAGCATCCCGCACTCACATGCACATCTGTGCAATTAGACCCCTGTATACACATCCAGAAACACTCACACATTCCTGGATGAACACGCTTGTGTAAAGCTAACAAAATATATCGCCTGTGATGCCTTGAAAAGCTCCTCAAAATGAGCACTAGTAACTTTCATACACACACGCACACAGTTCTACTTCAAAAAGAGTCTGTTTTCTCAGAGCAGACTTGCATACTTATTTTCATGTTGCTTGTTGTTTATGACTCAGATTGCAAGGTGTGACCCACTTGCTCTGTGCACCCTGTTGCTATTAAAGGAGTCTCTGTTTCCTCTGGAGACATGCACAGGTTTTTCACACTCATGGAAATCTCATAATTAACAGAAAATACATCTAAGAATTTGTCTCACAAGTTGTTTAAAAGGACCTTAGGTTAGGAATGGTTGTTTACGCCTTTTAAGACGTTATCTCTTGAACATGGATTTTCAGAGGGACAGACTGCGTGGTTTGTACGTTTTAGTGCTGCATACAATTATAACACAACATGTGCAGGGTGTGCCTCTTGTTTATATTAAAAGAAAAAAAAGAACTTAGACAATGTTAGTAATTATTTGCATCAGTAATTAAGTTGTACATTTTTAATTGCTAAGGACTGTAAATGAAGCAATAACACATTCAAGTTTTTAACTAATCAATAGTCTCTTTTTAAATGCCACAGTAGAGAATAGACTCATGGGCATGCATATTTAACAAGAACCCTATCCACTGTCTTGCACCTGGTAACAGGTGCGTAGCTGCACAACTAAAGTATGTGACAGAAGGTGGGTGTGAAACACAAGAGCAGTGACTGCTGATGTGCTGTCCTTCTGCCCATATCTGATGACATGCAACGTAAGATGACACCACCTGCCAGCAAGCTGCTTCAAATGCTGTCTTAGAAAACAGAGGGAGAGGACTTGAAAAAGGGAGGGGGCAGGCTTTTGTGTATAAGTGCTATGTACTGCTTCTCTGTCACACTTTTTCCCCCCTCCTTCAATTTTACCACTCTTTTTTTCGCTCAAGTCATATAAGTAATTCACCACAATGGTTCTCTTGCTGTCTAATGTCAGTAAGCAGCTGTGGCAGTGAGAAGAAATCTGCAGAAAGTATCTCTGAAACCTGTTCGGTTCACTAACACCCACCATTTCTCTTTTAAAAGCCTCGGCAGTATATCCACCCTAAAATCGCTTTTCTTTCTCTGCCTTTTCTTCTATTTCTAATACTTAGTCTTTCTAATTTTTTTTCCCTGAGCTGTCCCCTAACGGTTTCTTACTTCTTTTCTCCAACCCTCCCATGCTTATGCTCCGCTTCTCTCTGGCTACACTAACTCCTGACTCCTTCAGACTGGCAGTATGAGGGTAAGAGGGCAAACATCTGTTGTCTGTTCTTCCTTACGTTTTATTACCTTTTTTTGTATTTCCCCATTTCCTTGACTCCCTCAAGACGTTTGATCCCAAACTTTCCTCATATCAGCTGCATGGCGCGTTGCCTCGCAGAATCTTCTCTTTCTCCTGCCTCCTCCTCTCCACCCCCTCCCGCTACCCCATCTGGTGCTGTCTGTCAAGCTGTCATTACCTGTGTCCCATGTGTTCCTACCATCTAGCTGCCGTGACCTCCATCTATGAAGCTGCTCTCACCTCTGCCCTGCTCATAATGCTGCCTCATGCGTTCATCACCCGATTTGTCTGGTGTCAGAATCACGCAGTGCATTCGTGTTGATGTTTTTGCCGCAGCAGTCATTGATTCTTGCTGTAAAATGAGAGAGCTGCTCTTACAGCATTTTGAGGTTTATTTCTTCAGACCAGTGAAATATTTACTAGGAGTATTTTTTTCTTTTTTTTTTTTAATTGCTGTGGGCAATATCTGGAGAATTGGTTAGTTTTCAATTAAATATTCCATTCAAGTAAAATAACAGACGTATTACAACATTTTAATTGAGATGCATTCCTAAACCAGCGTTTCATTTCTGCAACTGGTTCAGGCAAAGCAAGTTTTAGTTACATGGAGTCAAATTGACTGGTCAGGCAATTTCCAACTTCCTTTTCTAACCTCAAACTGTCACTTAATCAATGTAAAATGTACTCAAAAAGCAAACTCACAGCCAATTCCAATGCAAAGTACTTTGCAAATTTAACAAGAAAGTAATCTTTTCCTCATGAAATTCAGAGTTTTTTTTTTCTCTTTTCTTCCTCCAGTTTCCCTCCAAGTTTCAGGAAACTTTGCAAAAACACCCCCAAAAAAACAGATTTATAAACTAAAATTTGGTCTAAAATTTCTGCAGAAAGATTTAATCTGTTATGTGTCCGTCTAGATTCTAAGTCTTCGAGTCATGGGAAACCTAATGTGACTTTGTCCTTGAATACATTTCACCTCTCATCTGAAAGCCTTTTGTTCAGCTCCTGCTGACTGGTGAGGAGAATCAGCCTTAGAAATGGTTCTCCGGCTTTTCATTATTATAAGTTGTTCAAATCATGTAAATAACTGACCCACCGATCTCTCCTGTGGGTCCTGAGACGTTCGTCAACTGCAGTTTGTTTACCCGAACAGCTTAAGAAATGTTTTTCACATGGATCATGGTATGACTGGTTGTTAACGCACAAGGTTAGAAGAGTCGAGGCTGCATTGTAAGTGTCGGATAGTGGAAACCTGAGGCCTCTTTCTTGTGTTTGATGTCCTTTCATGGTTTTCCAACAGGCTGTGTCCACTCTAGTGCAGTAACACTTTAAACTTTTAACACTATGGTTACGGTTACACCTGGCACCCACACTACTTCCTCAAGCCCCTTTTAATTATTTTAAACATATCTGTTGTGGTCTAATATAAATGGATACAACTGAATGCATTTGGAAACAATTTTAGAGTTGCACACATTCATTATGTATCAGTTTCAAAGCACGTGGATCAATTGTGTAGAGGACAAGAAAAATGAAATGGGTGGTGTATGGTATGACGAAGGCACGTCAGAAGTATCTTCCATCCAGCATTAATGTGACGCTGCTGCATGAACCCACAACAACATAGATATCAAGAGAGGCTCAGTTAATTTGCTGATTCCACTCCATAGAGCTCATAAAGGATGGTTGAAAATGTGACGTTTTTGCCATTCCTGTGGTATTTTGACCAACATGTCACAGAAATTGAATTCAACCCTCTGGAAATTGAGTCAATTTTTGTAAAAGGGGCATATATCGTGACGACGCTGGACAGTAGAGTCGTGACCTGAGCAGCTGCCTGTACTGTGTTGTATAAGCTCAAAACTCTCCACTTGTCAGTTGGAACTGAAGTGCTCATTTGGATGAGAGGGGAAATGTCTTTAGGAACCAAAAAAATAAGTCCAATAACCTTCAGTTTAAGTACTTAAGAATCCCTCTGAGACTTTGGTTACTTTACAGCTGCTGCTTCAGCGTGAGTTTTACAGAGCTTTGAATAGGAGGCCTATTGTTATTCACAACAGCAGTTAATAAGAGGAATCAACATTTAAAACGAAAAAAAAAAAAAAACACTTCAGCTAACCATCACAAGTCATGAAAGTTGCCAAAACAATAATTCTTATTGACTAAAGATACAAACAGGCCATAAATAAGCACATCCGACAGCAACCAAATGCTGCCACTTTTACAACGTTTTCCAGTTCTTTTCCCCACCCACGCATATACAAAAAGGAAATGACAGTTTATTTTAGAAAGGTAGATGGCAGGTTTAGAAAGTCTATATCAAAGACCTCATGCTTCGGATAATTTGACTGTACACTTTGCAGACACAAAGATGCAAGTCTTTAAATCATACAAATTACACTGAACACAAATATTAACATAGTACAGAGGGGCTGTTGGTTGCTTTGGTCAAATCAATATGAAAAAGTTGCACAATTGAAGTTATCCACTGACATAGATCTAAGAATTATTTAGTGTTTTGATATTTTGTAGGTTTCTGTTAGTGTGATTATTATTTATTTATTTAATTTATTGTTTTTAATTATTTTTCCCAGCTACCACACATATGTTGACAACACAATTTGACGAAAACTAATAGAGCTTTTTTTTGTGTATGCAGAGTGTAAGCTGTCCCGGCCAGGCCCTCCTGCAACAATAGTGACCATTGATGAAGAGAGCCCCAACGGTACGTACTCACAGATACCGACCTCTCATTTCTCCATCTACTTCGAGCTCTACGACCGTTTGGTTAAATGCTGCTGTGGTCAAGTGTAGCAGGATGTACTGTTGGGATTGCTTCTGTACTTCACTGAGGTTGCTTTGGTAATGAAATACATATTAATACTCTGCCTTTTGGGACTGAGATTCCTAGTTTAATAGATTGCAGTGGCTCAAGTGATTGGCACAGGCGGGTTAGATGTTTTGTTGCACATTAAAGTTCCCTTTTGATTATATTTTCAAATTAATTATAAATAGATTCTAGTTGCAGTTGGTCCATTTTCACTGCACTCCCAAAGTAAAGTGGAAATGTGTGTGTGTCTGAGTGTATACAGATGGTGTTTGACACACAGACATGATGTGGGGCTCCATTAATGAGTAGGTGCTCCCTGCGCAGGTGGTACTTACTGTGGTATACCTGTGCTACAGCAGTACAAAAATCACTGAAGCATACATCAGACATCCAGCACTTGAGTGGGTTGGACAAGACTCTTCCGCTTCTCCTTTTATGTACTCGCCTCACCGGCGTCCTGGGCTCTCCATCTTCTGCACCTACATTTCAGCTCTTTCTAGGTTTCACCTTTTAATTTATTACCGTCTTGTCACTTAGCTTTGGTTTTGCAGGTTTTCTATCAACATTTTGTGGATGAGGAGGTGTGTACTTGCATATATTAACATATATAGGTTGGGGAATGCTGACTGCTGCTTGGGGAGGAGCTATGTATTCATTAACGAAATGACAAATGCTTTCCTCTAAATGGAGCAGGTGCGTTTCTCTCAGTCGGTTTTCCCTGCAGATATTAGTTCTGCAGGTTAACAGAGTTAAATGATCAACTCTCACTACAGGCCGCATCCAAAAACTTATTTTTCATATGCGCAGCTTTTCTGAAACCCTCTGCGCTGTTTGTGGGTGGCTGGGTCTTGCAGAGGGCCTTTTACCGCACATATACATTACGTACGTATGTGTTTCCGAAGTGTATGAATAGCTGGCTCCGTGTCAGTTCAGGCCACCCATTCATCAGTGCAGCAGGCCACAACTCAGACTGTCAATCGGTCTCAGCGACTCCTTCCTCTCTGAGTGTGCAGCTGCGATCTGGGGCTTTGATCGATTGCTAGGGGAATTTGCGAGAGTGTGGTAGCCAAATCTGTATCCGAAAGCCTCTTTTGCTCCACGTTTCCATGCTCTCTGTGAGGGATTTGCTCTAATCTTTCTCATAAAGCTCTCATTTACCCGGGTTACGGGCATCCTCCGGCTCCAGCGTTGTTTTTATTTATCTCTCTATGATGAAACGGCCCAAAGCCCATCCTTCACCTACAGGAATGCCAAACAGGTAACCGGCCATGATTGACCAAGACAATTATCCCTCTCAATGTGTTTTCATTCCTTCAATTCTGTAACACAAAAACTATACAAATGACACTTAATGAGAGCCCATCTTTTCCGAGTACTGGCATTTATATTCATTCTTGTCTGTGAATGGCATGGTAAACAATATAATCATCACTCTGTCTCGGTTTGTATTCAGGGTTAGAGAAGATAGACAAACAGATAAATATATAATCCTTTCCCCTTGCTTCTCAGCCGAATACATTTAATCTGAAGGAGAAGTGCAAGGTTCCCCCTGGAAGAGGTGTGCTGCTCATAAACATTCAACACAAGTCACTATTCTTTGTCAACAGCTGTTCATTCATTGATTGTCTGGGCAGATTTATATCTGGCTCAATTAAGACAGCAGGCCTGTGTATAGTCACTGGGAAATAAGCACCTTTGTGGTCCTGTTTTCATTTTGGCTCGCTGTGTTTTTATTCTGGGAGGTTTTCACTTCCGAAAAATGGAAAGCCACGAGGGGATGGCAAGCCAGTTGCTCAAATGAAGCGTAACATGTTTAATTTATCTCAGCTCCTGCTTCTGCAGAGCCACTGACGGCTGCCATACACCACATTTTAAATCTCACCCTCTTGAGTAGTGAATCTCTAAAGCTTGTTTTCTGAACTCCCCTTTGCTTATTCAGCCAATGAGCTAAATCCACAAGCATTTAATCAGACTGAAGAGATTTTTATCTCATTGTGTTGGGCAGTGACATATTTGGAGACAGAAAAGAGGAATAGAACTAGAGGGTGTATTTTTCCACTGACAGGAGGCTCCTTCAACATCAATGTTTCCATAAATGAGGATGCTGTCTCCAAGCTTTTATCTTCTCCCCACAAATTTATGATTTGAATCAACTGTTACCTGAAGCATATGAGTATCCTGTCAGCCACCTTCAGACTGAACAGCATGTTGAGGAAACCAGAACCGAGTGACTCTGAAGGGTTTCAGAAAAGGGAAGTAATTTTAGACTTTTTTTTTTTTTTTTGTTCACAGTGCTGCCAAGGTACAGTCACGTTAAATGCTGATACGTAATTGCATTTTCATGAATGCTGACTGACACCCACTTGAATGCGGGTATCAAAGTAAATACTCTCCACAGATAGATGATGCATGTAATTATGTCACCGAATTGCATGCTTGTTGCAAGTGGATTTGATGCAACACTACAAGCTTTGAGGGGTGTTCCAAGACTTATCTTTATCACAGTGACTCAGAGCACTCGCAAGGAACAATCTGGTTTTCTTAAATTAGCTAGGAAACTATGTTTTTCATTCATTCTGCCAACAAGCTCATTCACAAAACTGTAACTGTAATGTAATGCCAGCAAGGCCATGTTGCTCATCATCATACAATCCTCAATTCTTACATATCAGGTTTTATGCTCATCTCTACAATGAATATATTGGATAGTTAAGTTTGCAGAGTTTTATTACAGCTTACAAGCCCTCTATAATTTTCATAGCTACATATCTAGGATGTGCATGATTTGTTTATATTACAATTAACTCTGCTGTACTTGCTAACAAGGAATATTTGCCTTAAGTTGTTATGGTAGTTGTTACGGCCCTGCATGGTATGTGCCATGGTGATTACCGTAGTAAGGTATGTGTCTCTTGATTGCTGCAAATGAGATGCACGTGGCATTCATTGGGAGCCATGAGATAAAAGACCTGCTCCTGGCAGTGTCTGGGTGCTCTTCCCTGCCAGCAACATTTCAATCTTTGTTTGCTTATATTTATTATTTAAAATTACAAAATAAACCTTTTATTTTGATCTGCACTTGCTCTCTCAGTTATTTGTCACGGCCTGGTTTCCGGGTTGTGTGTGTGTGTGTGTGTGTGTGTGTGTGTGTGTGTGTGTGTGTGTGTGTGTGTGTGTGTGTGTGTGTGTGTGTGTGTGTGTGTGTGTGTGTGTGTGTGTGTGTGTGTGTGTGTGTGTGTGTGTGTGTGTGTGTGTGTGTGTGCTATCAGTTATACCAGAGATAATAGACTTGTATTACGCCTGGAAACATTTTTCCAATATTTCCTCGTGTTGACATGACAACATCACACAGTTGATGTAGATTAAGTCAGCTTCACATCTATAATGTGAACATCCTGCTCCACCTTCCCATAAATGCACTGTGGGATGAAGTTATGCTGACTGTGGAAGCCGTTTGATTACAGTAAGCTCACTGTCATGTTTAGGAAACCAGATGGAGATTATTTGAGCTTTGTGACATGGTGCCCCATCCTGCTCGAAGTATCCATCAGACGATAGGAATACAGTTGTCATAAAGAGATGGACATGGTCGAGAACAAAAGGTATAAACTGTGGTATAAAGAAATACTCAGTTGGTATCCAGGTATCTAAAGGGTGCCAAGGTAAAATCTCCCTGTCATATCTGATCGAAAGAGCCCAGGTGCAGATTCAGATGTTTGGTCAAAAAAAGGAGTGATGCTGCAGGCCCAGAACCACTCCAACTAATCAGGGACACTCATGCATACTCACATGACAGGCCGAGGAAGATCAACAGAAACATGAGGGAGAGGAAGACACTTAAAATAACAGGAAAAAGAGGGGGGATGTAGTGTTGCTACTCTACTACTCTTAGTCAGCACCACTACAGGCCTGAACTGGTAATCCATTACAGGATGTATTCATGCTTTTGTACTGTCTACAACAAAAAAAATCTCACCATGTCACCTTCACAGAAATCCAGACTCATCAGACCAGGCAATGTTTGTCCTATCTTTTTAAGTCCAATTTTGGTCAGTGTGTGCAAATTGTAGCCTTAGTTTTCTCTTCCTAGCTGGCAGGAGTGACAGGTTTTACAGATTAATGTCCTTTTTAACATGAGTTCATCTAAGGAATCTAATATTAAATGCTTAATGAACCTTGAATTGCCTAGTTAGTGAAATCTGCAATGCACACAAACTTTCCTTGCCTACAAACTACTACTGCCTACTAAAAACAATCTTTTTTTTTAATATATATGTATTTTTATCCTGATTTTTTTTTTTCCCCCGTTTTATCACCCAGTGCTCCTACCTAAGTGACAGGGCATTGCTCCCTCAACCAACCCCGGCAGAGCCCACACTGAGCTCAAGTCTCCTCCTCACATGAGGAGTGAGCAGACAGGGTGGGGTTGGGGCTTCTCTGGCTGGACGTAGCACGTGGAAGGATTACGTTATTCCGGCCAGATCTTCCCCACCCCATCTGACGCCCTGGGTGGCCAGAGGGGGCATGTATAGCCCATCAGTCCTTGGTTCTTAGTATAATTATGCATCTTTCAAATATAATATCATATAATTATATATAATATTTAAATTGGAAGTGCTTGAAAACCATTCAGGATTAGTTCCTGCCCTTGCCTGGCCTCGGACTACTTGCCCTTCAACCGCCTCCCACTGTGACTTACTGGACCAGCTTCCCACCCTTTTTGTCTGATCTGAAGCAACAGTTTATAATTCTACCTGCGGCAGGGATGGGGGGGTGCTGACTGGCTGGCTATGTGAGCGCTGTAGCCGTGGCGCGGCACGTCAACCTAGATTGCATGCTGGGGGGTGGGGTAGCCAGCGACGGGGAGGCGAAGGGTTAAAGGGGAGTGTGTTTATAGTTGTCTACATGTGTGTTTGTACGTGTTTTGAGAGTATGGGTCAGTTTGGTTTTAAAGGAGTGCACAATTCTTTGTGCACTCTTGTACCTGGAGAAGGGGTCAGGTGTGGTTTATTTCTCTTGTGGTACAGTCTTTGTCATATATTGTTTGGCTTCATTTAGCTGTATTCATTGCTTTAAGCAGTAAAATGAAATCAAGTCAAAACAAACCATCTTTTATTTTTTTAAATACATTGTCGTCAGTTAGCAAGAGGATCTTTGACGAGGCACTAAAGATTTGAATGTGCTGAAAATTTGGTGTTCACTGTGTCTGTAATTTCCTCTTAAAGGTCTCTCACTTCATCCTGTATTGACTAACTTTCAGAGTTATGCATCTTATCTTTCCATGGAAATATCAGGCCCATGTCTACTAGTAATGGGTACTCAAAAGCGTTTCACTTAGAAAGCATTAGATGTGTGAGGTTTAAATATTTTTTTTCCCCAAGTTACCATGTCTCACATTGTCTCCTCCACAAACCCAGCCATCAGTTCAGTCATGCTTCATTCGTTTTCCATACGTTGCTGCATTATTTATCAATTTAAAAGTTTCCCTGTCTTTTCTTTTTGTTTTTATTTCCTGATGCAGCGATTGCATCTGGAATGTAAACATAGGATTTCATCCGACCAACTTAACAGTGGCTATGCAACAGTACAGCTGTCATATGATGATTCATGAAACACCTATAGTGCTAAATGTTACTGGTTTTAAACAATAGTCGTTGTCAGCTTGGGAGCAAATTGATGTATGAATTTTTCATCGTTGCCTTTGACAAAAGGCAAAGGCATAGTTTGTAACTTTTATACCATTTGTAGCAGGAACTTATTGATGTATGGAAATAAGAGAAGGACACGCTATATTATTCCACTGCATTCTACCCAGGAACAGAGTTATCTACTTCCTCCTAAGGTGCTAAAGCTTGCAGTGAGATAATACCCTGGAGAAAGATTGTCATGCTTGAAGATTAGGTTACTGGGCCTCGATGTGGCAATGATGCATAAATTCATTTTCAGAGGCAGCTCAGGTCATTCACTGCAGATTTCACAAGAGTAGATAGATTGCTGTGCATTGTGAGATTGACAGTTGTGAGATCTGTAGTTTAGAAGGCGTAGTGGCCGTCTTTTAAATTAGATGGTTGCTGATTTAATCCCCAACTTCCAGATTTCATGCGCCCAACATCAATTCAAGTAGAAGCATTTGGTAAACAACTGAAACATTATTTGCTTTACAGTTAGTTTTTTCTTACAAAAGACAATTTTTTTACTTTTATATACAGATTTAGAAGTGGATAAAATGTGATGAATTGTAAACTTATGTGATGTCTGTCATTATTCCTTCTTGTTCATTACAAACAGGTATGCACCTAAGCACTACTAATAACATGCTTTAGAAACATGGGCACACAATATTGAGGTTACTTTTATGCTTGGATGGACAGAGAGGTCCGTTGTCAACAAAGGTTAGTAGCACATGCTTTTAAGCGTGATTGTTGAACTGGAGAAGAAACATAACTAACAAAAACTGTGGCTTCAAATGCTAAAACTGGAGGGGAAAAAATACACATCATGCATTATCAGCTTTCATCAATGCTGAACAGAACGCAGCTTAGATAGTCATAGTTATCTTAAGTACATGTAACTCCGTAAAAACTGTATCTTCAAGTAAGGTATTTTTCCTAATCTTAAAAATGTAGTTTTGTTCTCTAAACCTAATTAATCATAATATTAAGGTATGCATTCATTTATTTTTTTATATCCAGTTGATGCTGTTAAGGTTCAGAAGGCAGGGAGCAGCTGCCTACACTTTGGGTGAATGGCAGGATATCTATACTTCCACCAGCCCCTTCACATCTCAGCAGGGACTTTATTACTGATAGCATCCTGCCAAGCCTAAGAGAAGGCAGACAATAGCATTTATTGGCAAGATCTATAGGAGTGATAGGATTGACAGCAGCAGTTGAAGCCATAAAGACCCGATGCAACCAGGAGTTGCATTAAAATAGGACAAAATAACTTTTGCCATGCTTAGCTAAGATAATCCACTATAGGAGTGGAGATAAACATGCATTTATGATTCACTTTCTCAGTTTAATTTTCATGATAGGAGTTCAAAATTCTAGATGGTGAGTAAACGTAATGCAACATCCGCCTCTGCAACATATGTTTAGAGGGCGGTGCAGATCCTAATAGGTTAATGGGCTGATAACATACAAAGCAGGTGGCTAGTCACTGAGTCTCAACAATCCCATTAACTACGGCAGGTTTACATTGTGCATGAGAAAATGCCGTCTCTCCCTTCAGGGAACACAATCGATATAACACATTTTTAATAGAAAATAATCTCTTATATGAGGATTGTAATTGCTTGCTTTTCCCTTAATGCCTGAGACTTTTGGCTGTGTTTTATTTTATCTCTGGTTCTTTGCCTAAGCTGAAAATCACTAATGTTTAACCTAAATTAAAGTATGTCTAAGGCATTTAGGACTTGTGAGTGTTACCGTGTGAAATGGCCAAAGTAATTACAGGGTTGGTTTTCCTGATTTTTCTAAAGTTCAATACTGTCTTAAACCGTCATGCCCAGACACAGACTGTCTAGCTGTCATTTTAAGATGTGCATATTTAAGCTAAATTCTTTTCTGGGAAGTCCATTTCCAAATCTTCTTCTCAGTGTTTTCTGGACATTTCTACTTACTTAGTAGCAGTCGGAAAAACCACCAAATTGGACAATTTGACGGTGTGCCGTATGAATTTTACCTTGAAAAAATAAGCAGTTTGCCTTATGTGCACATGCATTTGAAGATTTGAAAGGTAATTGAGCATTCCTCCTTTCTGTTTAAGTGTGGTTACAGTGTATTAGTGAGTGACACATGGTCAGGGACATGTCGCAGTTGCTTGAGTTTCACTTTTTCTCCAGATGTCTACTACTTATGGCATTGAATCTACCTGTTTCATAGCCAAATATTACAGGCTCTCATTCACTGGCCTCTGTCTAATTGTGTGTTCACGTTTTTTATAATGATTGCGAAGTCATCAATATATAATTAGAGTGCAGCTGAAAGGCTGGGATTAGTGCACAACACCTGCTCCTCGTGGATTAGAGAGCAAAACAGGAGGACAGAATGTTCTGCTAGGTCAGATTACACAATTCATGTAATACACTGACATAAAAAGCTTTTAAATATGTGACACTGATTATAAATGTGTGTTTTCATGGAGCTCAGTATTTTAGATTAGAATTGGTTCGCAAGAGCCTGCACCGCCTTGTGTGCATGCTTTTAATACAACTACAGAATGTGTTAGTTATTTATCTTTTCTTTTCTTTTTTTTTGAAGTGGAGAATGTACTCTAGTATGTGATATTCAAATAGGCAATTACAGCGTATTGTTAAGATGAACTGTTGGCATAATTGCCTCTGTTGCTGCTGTAAATCACTTTGTGCTCATGATCATCACCCCATAGGAACCGGCCTGTCTTGTGTTACACTGCTCTGTATCATTATTTGCATGGCCATGCATAGAACGTATAGTATCTAGTTTACTCTTTGCACTGGACTAAAATTCCCTCTGGACCTGCAGTAATTCTAAAATAACACCCAGACATCTGTATTGACTTTAACGCATGCGCGTTGGATAAGCCAAGTCTGTGTTTTACCGGCATTTACAGACACTGATCCCGGAAGTAACTTTGAGCCATTGCATTTTAGTAAACAATTACTTTAATTTAACATTTAGATTTGAATATTTAGTTAAAAGCATCTGATCAGACATCTGAAGAGTTAGATTTCAGTGACTACACATCACATTTTGAGAAGTGACAAAATCGGAAAATCGTATGTCAGCCCATGTTTTAAGTTGCCATGGTAACTGTAAACTTGACAGTAAAAGTAAGTGATATTTTGTTGAAGCCCTAAAGCTTTTGTACTGTCAGAGAAGCATTGAGCATAGTGTGGCTGCTTGATGCAGCCACACTATCTTCTTCTTGTCGTTCTTCTGCTGATCTGGACTTGTTTCAAAAGTCTCTGTGCGAAGCTTAATGTTGATTAATTTCTGTATGTTTATCATCTAAAAAATCTAATCATTACACTATATTGGGTAGGTATTGGCTAAAGTTGTCATATAGTATCACACTATTGAATTTTCAAAAATTAGGCCGGGAACGAGGCAGAAAAGACACGAAAGGAATGAATAAAAATCACATCACACATCAGCAATTTACCGACTTGCGCATTCAGATGGTTTTTAAATCACTGCGTGACCTCGGTGTTTGGTTACGGAGGGTAGGCAATTTGCTTTTGAATTTTTACTTTACAAATCACTGATGCCCTCCATGATTATTACAAATTGTCGAATGTGACCAAATGAATCCCGTCCGAATGGGGAATAGGATGTAAATTTGAGTCAAATTCCTTAATTTAATGTAATGTATTAATGTGCGATCAAATACAATCAAAACATGCCAAGTAAATGGTTTGTGTAACAAATACTCACCAATGATTGATTTCTCTAAGTGGATTTTCTGCTGATTTTGTTATTTTTTATTTTATTTAAGGTGGGAAAAAGAAAGAAGCCTTACTCTTTTAGCTCATTTGTGATTACTGCATCTGTTATAAACACACTGCCCTCATAATGTTCTTCAACTGGTTTTCCACAGAATATGGTGGTGCTGTCAAATTAGATTAATACTGTCTTGAATATGTTCTATTCATATCTCTCTAAGGGAAGCCCAGTGTTCTTTCACCGCTGCTTCTGTCGTGCATGAAGAGACTATAGAGACTGTAATGTCGCCAATTCTTCCAAGTGTGCTGAATAACATGCCAGCTGGGAAACTATCTTATATTTATCATTATTGTTATGCTTGCAATGAAGTTCAGCGTAAAGAGCTTGTAACATGTAAGGTATTTCAGTTGATTTGGTTTTACAGAATTTTAAAAGTGAGCAGTGTCTGTGTCAAAGGAGGATAGCAAACATTGTCTTTCAAATTTCCGTCAAACCTATTTTTTAGAGAGGTGTACAGCAGTAAACAGCATGTAATGTTGGATTTGTTTGTGTTTGTTAGCTGGTAATTTGCATTCCTCTGGTAATAAGATGCAGAAGATTCATTAGTTAATTTCCAGCACATTATAATTAGATAATGGATTAGTTTAATCCTCTCATTAGGCTGAACAGACATTAAAATGATTGGTCATTCATAGTCCATGGCTGGAACTCATTTCCAGACCAGCGGGACATTGTGTTTGCTGTTCAACAGTGGAAAGGTTGGTGTTGAGATTAAACTACCTGATCATTTATTAGAACCCCAGTCATCACAGATGTGAAGAAAAGCACTTTATAATCTGTCATTGATTAACCCATTTGTGTGCACGCACACACACACACAGACGCATGCAGGCTGAGAGCTCCTTTGGAAATTGCTTCAGGGATTAGTTTGCTGATAAGATGTGGTCTACAAGCATCTTTGCTTTAATAAAAAGACCGTTCTCATCGTCGACTCACTCTGTCTCTTTGGTTTTAGTCGAAATATCTATCTCCTGCATTGTTGATTGGATTGCCTTTATATTTTCTAGGCATTACATTTTACACATTATTTTATATTTCCAATAGCAAGAAACTTCAGGGTTTCCTCAGTAGTGTACAAAGATGAAAATGATTCTTGTGTACAATAATTCAGTTGCTTCAGTTCAATGAAATTAATCACAGACTTTCACATTCAACATCAAGAATCAATCCATTTATTGGTGTGAAACATAAACATTACCTGGTTAAAGTGACATATCTGATCTTCTCATTTGAGAAAATTGTATGTCCATGTGTGATTGATCCTTTTCTGCTCTGTGACACTTGCAATTACATCATGTCAATATTATGTCATTTCAGTATCTAGTCCTACCCTACAGTACATGTACAACATGCTCCCCCTGGGGTTAACTTTTAAGAAATGCAAGCTTTTCTTTCATTGTTTTGTGGTTGATATCCTGATATCCCTTTTCAAACCGCTTTAATTATTTGAAGAAATGAACTTTCTGCACCTTAATAAAAGTAAGAAAGAAATTTCTACATTTGTTTGAACTGATCAGCTGATATACAGAGCTGCCATTCTTGGCCCCTTGTTCATGCGTACTAGTCAATTTGTCAAAAAACATGGGTGTGATTTTTTTTTTTTTTTTTACAGCACACTTGGTGGTGATTGTACTCCTCTGTGTGTATGTTAAGAACAGTTTTCTCTTTGTTGGCTCCATTTAGGCTCACATTTTTGGTAATATTTGACACCATAACTCGACTTTTGACATCAATTTAAGTTTTTACTGATGGTTTTTATGTCTGAAATGAGTTGGAAAAATCTAAAAATAGACCTAAAAATAGAAGTGACTTTGCTTTTTCAGTCACCAACCCCATCGTTTGGAAGAAATTGTAGTTACAAATTAAAACTAGGGACTACTATTATTTTTAAGTTCTTTACTTCAGATTCATTACTACTCACTGGCTTTACATTAAAGCTGAACTTTGACATGTTGTAAATATATACGGTATTTAGTTTTTTGGACAGACTTGGTGGTTTCTTGTTTTTTTTTTTTTTAATGTGCTATATGAATATATTTGACCTTGACCATGACCACATGAAAGTTTGTGGAAGACACTTGTAGTTATAAAAGCTGACTGTGAAATAGGGTCTTTTAAAATCACAATTCTATCAGAAGTGGTTAATACAGCTGGTAATGCCAACATTTGTTCCTGGAGTCCTGCTGTCAGCTTAAATCTTTGTTCAGTACTTTGTTTTATGACCAAACCCTGCAGAGAGTATGACACCGTAAGTCATACTTTACCAGTTTCAGAAATGACTGTAGGTTAAAAGAATGTTGAATTCAGAGGAAACTTCTTCCTTGATTTTTATTCAAATTTTATTTAATGGTATTCATAGGTGGAGGAATATTGGCAAAAGGCTTGTCATCAAGTCCATATTGGTAAGTAGGTAATATTATGACAACGCTGCTCTGACATCAGAAAGGACTGTACCTTTGTATGTAGCGTATGCCAAAACTCAGTTGCACTTGAATAATTTCCCATAATCTTTCAGTATGCATACCTTTTGTCCAGTTACACATGAGAGAACAAGGGATGCAATGTTTGTGGAAGGGAAAAGTAGGTACAGCCTTCATTTTGTGAGTGGGTGTTATCTTCAAAGAAGATTACATGCAACCAAAACACAAAGGCAGTAGATCATGTTCGGCATGCACAGCAGTAACCTGGTTGCCATAAAAACAGTGAGTGGTAATGCATCACCTTCTGTTCATCTGAATGGTGGTTTGAATACAGCGATACTTTACTGACAACAGCGACTCAAAGAGACATTCAAGGGATACTTGAGCACACGACAAAGTAATAGCACTAGTCTCTTTGACAATGTTTATGGCAGGAACAGGGAACAAAAGAAATCCATCTTTAATAAACAGATGTCTGTTGACTACAATTTATTAAAGAAGAGTTGCTTCTTAGCAACATGGTTGTTCTGCCCTCAATAAAATGTGTTTCAGTAAGGCGTGTTTGATAACAGAGTAAAGGAGTTCATGATGATTTTGTGAAGGATATTTCATAATTCATTGGATTTATTTCATGTTAGAGGTGTAGGCTAAGAATGATTATTAAGTCAGAATTAGTTTACCTGTACGAATTAGTTTACCTGTACACCACTAAGTACGTCCACTTACTGCATCAGTCAACAGAGGCAGAGATCTATCAACGATGGACGAAGAAAGAAATACATTTTCCCTTAGTAATCCCACAATGGGGAAATTCTTTCTCTGCATTTAACCCATTTTCTAGTTGAACTGGTAGCAGTGGTCTGCCATGCAATGGCCCGGGGAGCAGTAAGGGTTAAGGGCCTTGCTCAGGGGCCCTTAGCCTGCTGAACAGATGCAGCAGGACTGCATCGGTTCAAGTCTGTAAAAAAAAAAAAGACTTCATAAAGCCTTTTTTATATCAATCTTTTGACCTGCCACAATGTAATGTAATGAATTTAAAGGAAAACACCTCAAGTTGAGGGCTTTTCTCAGCAATTTTTAGGTGAGATTAAAAAAAGATTAATTAGATTAATTAATTACAGATCTTAATTAATGAATCTCTCAAATGATTCAGGTACATATCTTATGTTAGCAATTAACATTAATGTTAGTGCCATAAAACTGATTTAATAGATAATTAAGGAATGACATGGCTTACTTTGCACAATTGCATACAATGAATAATTGCCAAATGTCACTTCATCGTCTTACTGATGTCCTACTAAAAAAAACAATTTTTTTTTTCTTGTCCTGACATAAACTGGTTTTGTTTCTGTAAGCTTAAGAGATACATCGTATTCAACCGGTTCATAACAGTTAAATAATAATAATAATAATAAAAAAACAACTTCTTACCTGTGAAATGTTATCCCTTGTTTCTTGGTTTCTGTGTTTCTGTTACAGAAACATCCACAAATGTCTGGTATTTTGGTGTCAGACGCACTGTTTTATTTTTCTATTCTGTGTGTTGTATTTCAATGTCTCAAGAAGACTGTAATAAAAGAGCAAGACGCTCGGATCCTGGCTTGTAAACACATGTTCTGCCTGCTGTTTACCTAAGTCAACATATACATAGTGGTAACAGTACAATAGTACCTATCAACTTGCATGAATCCAAATTTGTCACACCTGGATGCAGGCAGTTGTGTTTTCGACTTCCTTCTACTGTTATGAATCACACACACTATTTTGTGGAAATGAACATCACTTAGGTGTAACTGTTTCACAAAGTGTATACATTTCAATGTTGCCAGGGTTTAAAGTAGTTGAAGTATGAAGGCAAGGCATGCTTATTCTTAGAACACAGTTTACAAACTGTCTAAAATGGTATCAGCAAAACAAAGCACCATATTGGTTTTATCAGTGGACTATAATCATTTTAATAGATTTCAAAGCAAGGCTCCCAAAATGATTTTGCTTTGTGTGCTTTACCAGCACTAGTAGCTGAATGAGTGGTACATTATATATACAGTATATACACATTATATTTCACCCTTAGTAACTGTCTCCCCTGCAAACTTAATGCCTGTGCAGTTTGAGAGCACTGTTCATTAAAGGTCGAAAAAAACTGCATTTTTTTAACATGTTCCACAGATAGTAGTAGTGATAATGTTTTTTTTGCACTCTGCAGGAGAATGTCAGTGTTGGGAAAGAGAGACTTGACTATGCACAATGTTTTGTCGCATTACAAATAGCGAATGTGGCATGTCCATTACGGATGCATTATCTAAAATTGTTTGTGTAGTATCATGTGGTAAACATATGTAGAACAAAAAATACTCTTTAAGATCCTGCTAAAGTGGGAAAAAATGAGTTTGCAGCATCTTCATTCTTTTTAGTTTCTTTCTTTGTTTTTCCTTAACTGATTCTCTTCTAGATTTGCAGGTATGATCAAGGTCGTTGACCTGTTAAATTATTTGCAGCAATGGTTTTAGGCAGATGGCGTTACCTTCAGCACTAGAATATTTAGTTATACAGAGATGTTCTTGCCTTGAGTCGACTCCATGAGTGCAGTGTGGCTATGTCCTGTAAGGTTAGATGGAATTGTCAATCATCACCAGGGTTGACAGTTAGAAAAAGGTGTTTATGCTTCTACTCTGTGACTGTGTTTAGTTTTCACCAAATATGGTGCGGTGCAATATGGTCCAACATAAACATTTTGATCTTGACTGTACAGATGATATTGTTTGGGAGATTTTGGGAAGCTCTGTTTCATTTCATTTTTATGCAGACAGAGGCTTTCTCATGGGAATCCTTCCAAACAAATCTTGCATGTTCAGTTTTTTACAAATTGTACTGTCATGATATTTAAAATTTAACATGCTAACTGAGGCGTGTGGAGGGTAACATGTAGCTCTTGGAATTTTAAGCATTTATCTGAACATGGTATACTATATTGGGTGTTCACTCCTGGGGGAGATTGGCATCTATTTTGAGTTATTTTCACTTTTCAATAATCTTTCTTTCCTTGGAGACTGATGGAACCTAAATAGTTTGCAAATGGGCCTTATAGCCCAGGCGTGGCGCCAGCGTTTCTATTCTGGGTGGGCCAACATAATTTTGAATGGGCCTTTAATTAATAACAGACTACTGACATAGAGCTGAAAATCAAGTTGTCTCTGTGAGACAACTTGATTGTCTCTGTGGTGCCAGATAGCCTGGGCCATAAATGCTGAGACACGAGCTGTTGCTATGAGCTTTGACAGTGCAGTGGCGCTGTCTCTCCTGTTAAAAGTTAATGTATCTCACCCAGCATGCAAAATTTAAATAAAGTCCCTCAGTTGTCATGGATTTGAAATCAAACTATGGAGACCAGCGGCCTTTTGAGCCAGGATGTAAATATGCTTTTTTTATTTTTTTTAAACTGCTCAAAAGATTTAGGGGGGATGGGGGGTAATTGGCCAATTATTTTGGGTTGGAATTACTCACATCAACATCAGTCGTTGCTAGTTGGGCCCAGATGAAATGCCATGATGGTAGTCAAAGTAGCCTTTGACATTCAGATTGGACAGTCTTCCTTTGCCTTTTTTTTCTCCTCTTTTAATGATATCTAGAAAAAGCATACAGTACCACATGCAACAAAGAAACCCCTCCATAGCTCTTTTCTGAACACGTGTGGCACACTTTCATCCTCTTGAATAGGAAATGGCCGGAGCATTAGAAATATTAGCTGTCACGGCGGAAAAGCTGTGGTTCAATTAACTTGAGAAAGAAGATTCTCTACCCCCCTTGTAATATTAACAGCTTGTAAATTCCAACCTGAGATTTTTGAAAAGATGTAGTTCACCTCTCAAGTTACTGAGCCAGATCTGTTTATGAAATGTTGTGTTTTTGATTAATGAACTGGGGACATCAGGCTCTTTTGCCTTTTAAATTAAAATTGTTACAGCAACCATTTTTCAGATGGAGTTAAGCCGAAGTGAGACAGATAATTATTGGTCCTTGTGATCACAGAAAACAGATGCATCAAGCCTTGACTGGTGCAAACAAGGAGCACTGTCATTAGCAAGAGCTCCAAAAAGCAGCAGCGGGTATTACATTTATAATGTGAGTGCCTCCATTGCACCTCCATCTAGGCTCCTTCTTGAAGATCTGAGAGCCTGGGTGACTAATGACTAGAAGGCATAACATGCTTTATGACATGATAAAGCACAGGTTTTCTAGGGGCTGCATTCAAAAAAACATTAAATACAACCAATCATGTTAAGTTCCCCAGTTTGTGGAATAGCAAGGCGTGTTAGGAGCAGTTTATTAATAACTGTGGTTCAGATTACTTGCCTAAAATACACAAGTCACTTTTTGGGGTAAGCATATCGATCCTAAAATCTGACTACAGTAAATGCTTATTGGTTACACATGAAACATGATAAGAGGATGATTGTTTAGAAAAAAATAGTGTTTTGATTAATTGAACTCTTTATACTTTCAGATGGATTTCTGGATCTTTGTAAAGTTAAAAATCAAAACTGAAATTTTCATTTTAACATTGTGTAAAGCAATAGAACATTCAAAAACGGAATCAAAATAATTTTTGAGATGAAAAATCTGGACAAGAAATACACAAAAATCTAATCTAATTCACTTCAATATATTGTTTTTGGCAGTAGAGCACAAGACTACAGATAATAAGACTTATTGCCTGACCCAGGAAGGGATTTCATTTTGAAACACTTTAATACCATTATTATCAGAGTAATTCATAATGCTTGCTTATTTGATGGCTATCCATCAGTATGCCTTGTCTGAGAAGACAAATATTATGATAGCATTAGATATGTGAATACTTGAGACCATTAACTACAAATCTAGATAGCGAGTACAGAATTCCATACAAAATGGTTGATGGATCTGCAGTAATGAGGCATCCCCTTGGGAGTTAGTTTCACTCGAACATCTTGAGCAGCATTTTACGCTGGCTTTCACCCCACGCGTGGTTTATTTCTATTGCTCCATCTCGTTTATAGATCTGTTTAAGGAGCAATAAGTTCACATCTCTCACATCTTCTGATGTCTCTCATCACATGCCAAGCTCCCTGCTGTTCTTAAATTCTCCCCCTCCCCAGCTTCCACCTGTAGGCTTTGATTCTCTGACGATGGGGTTAAGTAAAGGTCATCCTCCCAATATCTTACATATTGTTAATAAGTTGGGATTAATTAGATCAGAGCCTGCATGCCAAGACTCAAGTGCTTTATCATTAAGGAAGCATTTAAAGTGCAGGTGCTTTAGACGGTTTCCTCTTCCTTTCAAACAAAAGATTTTCATTTTTAGTAAGATTCTGATTCATCTATAATACAGAATTTTGATGAAACTGATTATTTCCTTCTGTTTCTTGAATATTTAGGCAATTTAAAAGGGAAGAAAAGCTGGTTTTAGACTTTGAGACATGTCTGCTTTGAAAGTAAATTAGGTACTGATTAAAGATATAGATTGTATATACAAATTGAATGCAGCCATGATAATGTATCACACTGGTTTTTGAATCCTTGAGTTACCGGTAAGCATTTAGGCTTCATCTTCCTGACTTTTTCTTGCCTGAAATTACCCACAAGGAATAAATTAAGTGAGAACGCAAGGTCTTTGCTAACTCAGCTCTTTCCTAGTGCAGGTTTGTCCATAATTTGGGCAAATTTGAGCCTTGAAAAGATTCAGATGGGCAACAGTTAGTCTAACCAGTATTTTAACCGAATACATCAAGATTTTAGGTTTGATCCAAAGAAGACACGATTAGGCTCATTACAGCGACAAAGACTATCGATTTAAAAAAAAAAAAAATTTCACCACGTAGTCATTCAATAAACAGACTGTTTTGCCTTCTCAGGTACGATTTTGGTGGAAAACATGCAGATTAATGGTCGTGCCCAGGACCCAGGCAGGACCATTTCACTGACTCTGCTGGACAACTATGACTACTGGGTGATACTGGAACCAGCGCGGCAGAGACTCTACCTCAACAGCACTGGGCGTGTTCTGGACCGAGATGTGAGTACAGGACTGATGACGAAAACACACAAATGTCTTGTGCTTTTTAGTAAATAAGGTTTAAAACATTTCTTCATGGATCTATATTTACGGATGTGACTGATAAAGGCAATTTGTCTACTAGTCAGTCTTTACCTCTTTACTTAACTGCACCTTCACTTTGGCAGCAAATACTAATCCTGGAAGGGGTACTAGATGCAAGTGAAGCAGCAACAGAATTGGGGGTAATTGGGAGTAATTTGTGTCAGTATAATTCCCCCCCTAGTGTTAAGTATAGTGAGTGACTAAATAAGTGGAGACACTCATATGCATGCTTGTGTTTGTACATAATTTGTGCTTTTCAACTCCCCCGGGTACCCAGTAAACCTGCTGTGCATACAGATCAGCCTAAATGGTACAGTATAGAATGTGAGACGTGTGGACAGCACATTAGAAGCCATTTTACAGCCTGTGGTTAGATTAAACTGACTAAATGTAGTGAGGTTGGATGTTCAGAAATTACAACAATGTAAAAACACAAATATTTGCAGCTGCTAAAGGAAATGTTGGGGGTAGCAAGTCGCCTTAAATTTAGCAAATCTATCCTTTTTGCAATTGTTGGCAATAGAACAGCACTGCAGCAGCCCATTATGCATTTAAATAGCCCAGAGAATCATTTCTTACTGTTCAGAGAAGCCTGACATATCCAAAACATTAGCCAGGTGTTCTTTTCACCAGTATCATGCAGATAACCACAGTATCAAACAGTAGATGCTCATTTTTCTACCCCTGGTCAGTGAAGTATGCATTTGTGCTTAAGACATCGTATGACACTGATCCTGTAGCAATATTGACTTCAATCAATTGTATGTCAAAAATAAATAATTATAAATACAGTGTTGAATGACTTCTAATTTAGCATACGAGTTAAAGGTTTGTATTAAATTGTGTTTCAGCCCCCCAACTACATCACCACCATTGTGGTTCAGGTCCAGTGCACCAATGAGCTGGTTGGTACGGTCATTTTCCATGAGGTACGGATTGTAGTGAGGGACAAGAATGACAATGCCCCTCGATTTCAGCAGCCGCGCTACTATGTGGCAGTAAATGAGGTAAGACTGCTGCTCTATCAGGATATGATTCTGAAAGTGCTGTGTGCAGAATGTAAAACCTCTTGTTGCGTCTTAAATTCAGAGAGAGAAAAATGCAGAAGATTTATCCATCTGTCATGTCTTATGATGCAATAAAGTGCTTTGTATAAACATACACTCCCTTCTGCTTGTGTATTGTTTTGCCTTTGTGCATGATGTTGTTATATTCAAGTTTACTGCATATAATAATGTTCAAGTTTTGCTGTCTGAGAAGTGTTTGAAACCTAAGTGTCTATGTCTTATATATAGCAACCCTGCGCACCTTTTTTGACAATTTTTTGGCTACAGGTAACTGGTAGGATTGGCAGCTAGGAAATGTATAAAATTCTCACACTATTCTGTCAGATGTTTTGGAGATTAAACAATAATTCCCTGTTGGGTTTTTCGACCTTCTTCGTTCGCAGCTTGTGCGCATTGTATATTCAAAATCCCTGTCGCAGTGTGTTAACAGAGCCATACGCAACTGCCCCAATAATATAATGAGTCATTCCACCTTGCTGTCAACTCTCCTGAACAAAATCGCCTTCCTGCTGCCTGGTCCTGTGGACTTTGCTGAGGGCTCTGGGGAACAGCAGTGGTTCTCATTCTCACTTTTTGTTATTCCATCAGAATTGCACGGAAGCTCTCAGACTGCTGCTGACTGCAACATTTTCCTTTTTTCAATTTTATTGTGTATTAATGTGGTGGAGTGGCAATTGGATGGGAAATATTGTGTGGGTCTCTGCTTTAAGTTGACGTTGTGCTCTCGGGGGTTGGATGAACTGTTGACTTTTCTTACTAACCGCTTTCACATCTTTCCCCAGCTCACACCAGTTGGAACAACCATTTTCACCGGTTTCTCAGGAAATAATGGTGCTACAGACATTGATGACGGGCCCAATGGACACATAGAATACAGCATCCTCTACAACCCTAACGATCAAGTATGTGGACAAGTCGCATCACAATTAGGATCCTGTAAAATTCTTCAGTAATCATGACTTAGTGCTTCACTCTTTTCTCTTTTCAGGAATCTAACGGGACAGTAAGGGTTGGAAACACCCTGTCAGGACACATAATACTTGCAGAGAGGCTAAATTATGAGGAGAGAACTCGCTACCTGGTTTTGGTCCAAGCCAGTGTAAGTGAAATAACCTTCACAGTCACAAACACCTTTGATTGGATGTGGTGAGACAAGCAATTCTGCAGTGTATGCTATGTTATAAATGTCCAGGGATTTGTACGTTTTTGTTTTTTTAGCTGGTCTTCCTCTTCCACTTGGGAAAAAAAACTGCTCAAAGCATCCACACATTCTGATGTATTGCTTTAAGGGAATTAAGAATAATTTACCATTTGATAGATTCCCTGAGTGTATAACGGATATTCCTATGTAGTTTTAAAGTGAAATCTTCTGGAAAAATAAATCAATCAATCAATAAATTATAACCATACTTTTTAGATTTACAGCTCAAGAGATTTCTCATGTTAATAAGTAATACGCAGTAGTTTGATGTTTTCTTAAATGACAGTTGAATGTTGTAATTCATATTTAGATTATACAACTTCAGAAATTACTCCCAATCTGCAACACTTGCATGTTGAACCCCACCAGGATTTACTGGAACTTCTTTTGGTTCAAGCAGTCTTTGACATGTTCTGACATTAAAAAGTGCATGTGCTGTATAACAGAGCAGCTTTGCATATCAGAGTTCATTTGATTATGGATTTTCCTTGAAGGGGTGCATTTCCCTTCACACTCTGACTGAGCTGGATGACTGAGAAAATTATTGCCTTAATGATGCCATTAAGGGAGTATGGATTATTACTAGGGCATTTTTATGTTCTCTGTCTCCCGTCCGAACCCTTAGCCACTGGGTAAATAAAAGGTCTATTGACCAGGAGTGACTGCAAAGCCACCAGCAAAGAATTTGAAGTCCATTAGAGACTCAGTAAGGGCATGTCATTCTTACGGGGATATTTCAAACCCTTTTTATTTTTGGACCTGCTTTACAAGAAAAAGAGTGGTATAGAGGATTCAGATTATTATAATCTGGTAAAATATAATCCCAGTGTAACGGCAGGCTCAAACACACCGTTGCATAATAAGGGACACAACAACAAGCAGAGGAGTTAAATCAAATTTTATTTTAGTGAATACCAAAATGATTCAAACTATTGTCTAGTGAGTGTGGATAATGGAATGCCAGGCATGAATGGATGCAGTGAAAGCCTCAGTACACCAGTGACTGTTAGAAAAACATCAAAAAGTCAAAAATGCTGGTGAGGGACGAGAAAAATAACCATGCTGTTAAGAAACAGACATTAAAGCATAGTGCCTGACAAACAAAAAGTCGTCCTAGGGAAGAGGTAGCCGGACTTTTAACAGCTCCACCCCCTCAAGTGCAGGTGTCTCCAATCTTGTCCTTAGCAACCAGCTCCAGCCCTGCCCGTGCACTCACATACTGCGTCTAAAAGGGTCATTGTGAGACACAGGTGGGCGTCACACCAGTCTCTTATAAATAATTCAGCAGGAAAATATTAATTTGTTTTCAAAAGGGTTTTTTTTTTTGTTTTTTTTTTAGAAACTGTTAGGGAAGTGTTATTTTCATGGAAGTGTGTACATTTTATTCCTGCAAACATAGTTTTGTACTTGAGTTTACAGGACTAATTTCCATCAGACTTGATTAAAAGCTCCTGTCTGCTGGTGGCTGCTCCATGAAGGTCACATTTGTGCAGATGTTGCTGTGTAGTAAACAGAACATCACCTCTCAAATGTCAGCATATCTTCCCAAAGTGCTAAACACCAAAACTGTATATGTATTCTACATTTCCAGCAGTTCTACGAGCAGTTAGTTATGAGCATGAACCATTCTCTTCATTTTAGTTCATTACCGGTAGTCATATAGCATTTTGAGGAAAAAGCTACTTGTTAATGTTTCACTGTCATATAACGCCCTTTTCCTCCTTTCTATGTGTCAGTTATTTTAATTTTCAAAGAACTAGGAAGCTGCTTAGATAAACACATAATAATTTAGCAGTCATTTCCTCTTCTATTATCTCTGTGGCATGCATAAAAGAGTAGAACAAATTCTTTCATCTGGCAAGTTGTCTTCAGATTACAGAACGGAAGAACACATGATGTATAGACGGGATGCAGGTCTCTGCTCTGCTTGTGTCAAAAGTTGAGTTACAATGAGAACGTAAATCTTTGAAGTGCTGCGCTGATCACTTCTCTGGCTATAATGCTTGCAAGTGGAAGTAAAACAACAGACAATCTTTCTTTAAAACTGCGAGGTTTACAGTCAGCTGCAATGAATACTTAAGAAATAAAGGTTTAGAATGTGAGGAGTAAAATGTGTCAGTCTGACTTTAAGTGTTCTGATGTCTATAACTCTACTCTTTTTTTTTCCTGTTTCCTAGAAATGTCTCATTGGCATGTTTGAATTTTATACACTGTTTATGTTGTACAGCCAGTTATAGTTAAAGGCATACAAGTGGCTGTCTATTTGTTTGAATAATACTTGCTGTCTAAAAAGGACATGAGTGTATTATGCAACAAAAAATTAAGCAGATCAGACATTTCTTCTACTGTTGATTATTTTTTTTAAATTTACGTTTTAATTGATTGATACTTTCATACTGTAATGAAATATTTATGACTAAAACCCTGACAGTCAAGTTGTCCTTTAATCATTGTTGTCTGCAATAGTACATCCTGTATTCACTCAGCTTCATTTTATTGAAAAAATGATTATCATGAAATTACTGCGAATAATTATAATAAATATGCTATTGCTTTTTCGTTTTAAACATATAATTAAATAATAAAAACACAACTATGATATGTGTGTGAAAAAACATAATATACTAACCCGGCCAGCCATCCTTATTTTGCTCCTCTTCGATACAATGAATTATCCGGAACCCTCTGGATTTGACTTTTAATTTCTAGGAAACGGTACCAACAGATGATGAAGAAACTGTCTCTAGACACTATTGGAAGTGCCGAAAACAAATCAGAGAAACGAAGCATATGGCAGAAGCAGAGTAACAATCTGACTGGAATCCTACTCTGCTGCACACCATTGTGGGAGTCTACCCACAATCGTGTGCAGCAGTGTAGGAAAGCCAGTGAATTATTGTTGTTGGTTATAATTTTGAATAGTGGACACTCCTCCATGAGTCATGGCATAAATCTGGCCTCTACCCCATTGAGAGTGGTGTGGTATGTTTTGTATTGGTGGAAATAGCTGTGAATGGAAAGAGAATCAATCCCATTTCACGAGAGGATTTTCACAAAGTGAATGGGTATGGCTGGCCGGGGTAATGATATACAGCATTATATGCAAATGAACAGCTGCTGAGATGTGTTATGAGTTCAACATGGTTTATTGATTTTGCCATGACGGGTGTTTTTTTGCCCCAGTGCACAAAGCAGTAAATCGTTGGAGTCTTTGACGGCTAGACTTGAAAGTGTGTATTTATTTCCCAGGACCGCGCTCCATACCCCCCCAACAGACTCTCAGCTACCACCACTCTGACTGTGGACGTCCTGGACGGCGATGACCTGGGTCCTATGTTCCTGCCTTGTTTTTTAGTGAACAACACTCGTGACTGCACCCCCATCACGTACCGTATTACCATCCCTGAATTCACTGAACCGGTAAGAGCCAGGCAGACAGGCACGTGTGAACACACTGTTGAGCAAGGTCAACACCTGTTAATAGCATTTGCATATTTGTATTTTCATTTCGGGCAGGTTTTGTCTTTGTCTGCTTCCTCCTGTTTTTGTGTCTACACACATAATTAACATGCAATGCAGATATTTTGATACACTTTATAAATACCCTTGTTGTCCTCCTCAGCAGGAGGGAGAGTAGGTTTTTCTGTCTTTGCTTCACCCATTCTATCCCCGGGGGAACTTTTTTGGTCTGTTTTTACCAGCAGTCAGGTCTGAGGGCTTAGCTGGGATGACAGCTAAGCACCTCTGGAATTCATGGAAGCCAGAAAAGAGAGAAAAACGGTGTGGTAGAGAATAAAAGATACTCTCTGAGGTGGAAATAGCAAGAAGTGGACCAATGGAAATTGCATTAACCCGTTAAAACCTGGTGTAGCACACGGGATGTTGAAGTTCTTATGGTACTTAAGGTTAGATGTTCTCTTTTTTTGTGTGTTTCCACACACAGTGATTGGGAATTGAATGGGCATCATGTTGTCCACAGAGTGGCATGGTTTCAATCTACCGAGGAACCCTGTCACTGTGGAGTCTCTGATTTCCTGCCACACTTCCTAATGCTGAGTTTATGAGGCACGAATGAGAAACATTAATTGCCCGGAAATGGGAATGTGTGTGCTAGCATAATTATTTTTGCACTTTATCTCACATTTTAATGCTCTGTTTGTGGTTAATGTGAAGTGAATACTGCAGTGTCAAAGTGTTTCAGTTTGCAATGAGTGGAATTTCTTTGGGAAAAAAAGACAGCCTTTTTTTTCTGCTTTTCTTTTGTTTACACTTCAGTGTGATGGAAATATGAGGCGCATTTAGATGAGCTTTCAACTATTTGTGGAAAAAGACTGCATAAAGACTTGAAATAGACAGTGGGTTTCACGGGAAGTTGACGATTTTGACCTACAGAAAATGAGATGGTGATAAAAGACAAATTTAAACAGTATGAGAGTACGTGGACTGAATATGTGTAGATTCAGCTGTGGTTTTGGGGGGTCATGAAGTGAGTCACAGCTGTTTGTCCAAGCTTTCTTTTTAGAGTTTCCCCTTGTATTGTATAATTTATAATAAAACAGGTTTGGAGACTGCTAAGTGTGCAGGACCTGGAAGCACCAGCTTCACAAATAAAGCTTTTTCATCAGTTTAAGTAATGTTCTCCATGTTCTCCTCTGCCACCATGCAGATGTTATTGTGGCTATGACTGTGCCTTTCACTATATACAAGCATACTAAGTAGAATGTTCCATATAAACATATGAAATTTCAAATTTACCTCCCATCCTCTTCTTTATTTAGATTGCATAGTGTACTATTATATTTCTTAACAGTTTTGTGAGGAGAGACGAACATTGGCTTTTCCTTTCCTAGATTTTGCCGTCTCGTCTCCATTCTGGAGTTTAACCATTAGAGTAACATGCCAGTCCAACAGGAGGTTTGTATTCTCATAATGGATGATAAGAATAAAAATAATATCAGTGGCTAAACGGGAATTATTAAGTTGATCTGCATTACTTCATTATTTGTGCCATAAGGGGGATATACTCTATGTGCTGGAGTCCCCTGGATAACGAATGCTAAAGGAGGGTATTAGAATTAATCATCATTGCGCAGACCTAGGGGGGGTTGATTTAGCACACCTCTATACATTGTGAAAGCAAGAGGGCTGATTGGGGAAGGATACAACAATTCCTCCAGAGCTAATGGATGGATATAAATATCCCCCCCACCCCCGGTGGGATTCTTCCACCAGAGTGCTATTAACCATGTGCCAGTCTGCACTCAGGAAGTTGGGCACAGACCTCTTTGCATACTTGCCAATGCTGTAACAGCTACAACACAGAGGCATTTCCTATGATGAGTGGTGTTCTCAAATGTGATGCACTAAACATATTTCAGCAATTATTATGCAGTATAATACTTGGTGTGCATCACTATTAGACACATTAAGAAGCATGTTGATGAGTTTTTGTTTAGTTTTTTATTAAAACTAAGTACACTAATTATTAGACTGTGTGCTAATAAGTATAACTGCTAGGACAAGGTCTTAAACCAAATCAACAAAATTAGCAACAACATTCACTCATTCATTTTTTGCAATTTTGGGATAAGATAATGGCTGTCTTCAATGGCATCTTGCAGCACAAGTACTTTTACTCTTTAGGTAGCATGCAATATCAATAAGTGAAGCTGGGTCATGCCCAATCGTAGCTGTCCTTCTCATTCCCTTTAAAAGCATAAAACAACTTAATTGACTGAGTGGAAAGTCCAGATAGATGAAAGAATTATGTGGAGGCACAAAGTAGTGAATAATGTCCAATTCAACAGCAGTCTAAAATATTAATATATAACACACACAATCTTTTCTGGGATACAAATTTTCTTTTTTATAAGATGTTTTGAATATCATAAGGTTTTATTTCTTTGCAAGATACGGTGATTAGTATCTGACTTTCCTCATCTCTTGATGCAGAGCAAACTGAACCCCCTGAATGTGACTCCCCCCATTCGGGCAGTGGACATGGACAGAAACATACAGCCCCCATCGGAGAGACCTGGCATTCTCTATTACATCCTGGTTGGTACGTTCCTCACTTATCCTTATCGATTATACATATTTAATAGTCTTGGTATGCCAGGATTCTTCCTCTGAATGTTCAGTCTTGTTCTCAGTGTTACCTTTTAACTGTTTTATTTGATTCTTCTATTGCAGGTCATCCGGTCACGTATCAAGAGTATTTCTCTCTAAACAGGACGACTGCAGAGCTGCGTGTTCTGAAGCCCGTCAGCAGGGACTTGTATCAGAGGTTCACACTTATCATCAAGGTAACACATAAAAGGACTGTGGACTTGTGCTAGGTCCAGTGCTGGCCAGTAGCAATTTTATTGCTGTTTATGCAACTTCAGCTACCAGACTTTTTAAGTATTTTATTGAACCACAAACCCACTCCAAAACCTGTTTTCACTCAGTGTAACGTAATTTATACCACAGTCTGTGTGAATACTCGATTCTGATTGGCTGGCAGATGTAAGTTATAACTTATAACCGACACCTATGTTGTGCGTCTCGGGTAGCTTGGCTGTCCAGTTATCGAAGGGTTATTAATAATTTTATTAATAATTATTAATAATTAATAAAGTTGACTATTTATCAAATTGTATTATCAAAAATGATAATTCTCGTAGGGGCACCACCCTGTTCCTTAAGCAGGGGCTTTGGATAACTAAAACAGCAGAAAATCAGTCTCATATGATTTTTGAATTATCCTGCAGAACAGCAAATCTTACAGAATAACAGTGAAGGCGTGATATCCGAACACTGGGCTCTGCTTAAACAAATCAACTCGTGACCAAATCTTGCATGAAATAACACAACCACTCATTAAGAATCAATCAGAATTTATTTACATACGGGTATCAAAAGGGATGTAAATAAATACCCGAATAAATCTGATGGCACACGACATTATTATAAAACCATTAACTAACAAGAAAAACAACAATCAATAAAATGAAACATAAACGTTAAATGCATGGAATGAAAAACAAAAAAAGAAATCAAGCAAAAATAATAACGAAGATACAGAACATCTACAGTTCAAACGGGGCTCCTGTGGTCTTTTAAAGATGGACGCGCCCTCTGGGCCACGTGCAATCGGACCGGATGGCGAACGCAGCATTTAAAACGTGCCTACGGCAGAAAACAACGACTACCAAATAATCAAACATGATAATGATAACAATGATGATGTAATCTCAGCTCTGAACACAGATTTAGCTCTGTAACACTCTTAAGTTACTGATAACCCAGGTCTCACAATCTCACACACAGTTCTGAACACTCTTAAATCCTACTGATCACTGCTACGCGGGCTCACGTCTCCTCTGGGATCCGGAATCGGGTGCCTGCGGGTTTGTCGACTGGGTTCGCGGTCCTGCTGGGGTTTCGCAGTCAGGCTATCGCGTCCCGTCCCTTCCCCTGAAACGGATTAGACAGCGGCGGGGCCGCCTCGTGCCGGGCCGTGGTTCCGGACCAAAACGGAGGCTCACACGCATTCCTAGGCGCGGCGGGGGGACCGGTCTCTCCTGCCGTGCTTCCCTCTCTGCGCCGGTCGCCGACGCGCGGCCGTCCGGGCCCCGGGAGAGCTCACGCCGGGCGAGACGCCGGCCGTCCGTCCCCGATCCCTGCGCCGGTTCGCAGACAGGGGCTCGGAGCGGGGAGGGGGGGTTCAGTCTGAGCACTCAATCGCAGCTGTGTCCCGATCTGGTTGCCGGGAGCGCGTGGGCGTCGGAAGCTCAGATCTGCAGAAACTTAAAGAGGAACAGAGTTTAGTGAGAAATCGGAGCCTCCCGGGGAACCGCGGCTTCAACGGCCGGACCCCGCAGGGCCCGGTCCGGTGCGGGCCTCCTGCCTCCCCCCAACCCGGGGGGAGAGAGAGGTGGGGTCTTTTGGTGGAGCCAAAGATCCAGCGCCGATGAGATGAAGTTGAGAAGAGAGAGAAAAAGGAGCAGCGGCAGGGGTTTTGATCCTACGCGCGCTGCGGTGACGTCATCGGTGCCTCACTCGGGATTGGGTGCGCGTCGCTCTCAGGCGCTGCCCCATCCCGCAAGGCATGCTGGAATTGTAGTTCATGGCACAGTCGCCATTTTATGAGGCACATTAAAGCGGAAAAGGGGGGGTTCAAAGAAGCAGTACCATTTTGAGGTCTGGTTTTGGGGCTCCGCTGCATCCGGCTCCCCCCCAGGGGGTGTCGTAAATCCCCAGGGAGTCTGTTTCCCTGGCAGAAACTTTCCTGTCCTGCTTTGATCTGGGGCCGTATCGTGGGTCACATACAGGCCATCTCGAACCAGGCCACCAGGGTCATAAATTGGCCTGAGCGAGAAGATAGCAGCAGGGCCATAAACTCCAGGGGGGGGGCCGGGTCTGGCTTTGCTGGAATTCATAATCACAAAATGTTCATACATTTTATAAGTTCAGATGGGCATATGGGCGAGCACAACACCTAGAAAACAAGTTCGGTCAAATTGCCTGATAACTTTAATATCATTGCGCTGGATCAACTGCCAGGTGGTAACCACGGCAACGGAGATTCAGATAAGAAGAGCCGGCTACCGCAGGATGGCGACATGAGTGATTTTGTAATTTATTTTAATTTATTTGGTGAATTTAACAATTTTGATGACTGGGATGCAGAAGAGGAGAGAAAAGAAAATAGCCGAGCGGAGCTGAGCGGACTAGAATATCTCCCGTTATCAAGGAAACTGAGTTATGGCCTGTTAAAAAACTTTGTAACTTACCCGGTTACGACGGCTGCGAACGAGAGATTAAATAGTCCGCTCAGCCGCCAGGCTGTGGCTTGTTATAAAACTAATGATTTCAACTAAAAACACATTAAAGCATGAATAACTTATTTAATATTTCTGTTTTTTGGTAAGTGACCGTGGTATAAGCGGGATAATGCCCTTCGAGGTGTACATTAACATAAATATATATTTCTGAAAATGTATACCTCGTCTGGCATTATCCCTTACATATTATTTACTGTCATATACTACATACGATACACGCCAGGAAACTATTTCTTCGTATAACTTGAATGCATAGCGCTGCAAACACGTTAGTATGAGCTATTACCCAGTGCATTCTTGGTCATAAATCAACATCAATCAAGTGTATGATATGCAATCTCCATGTTTAATGCGACTGTTTCCATGGCAACTTCAGATATATTACCTGCTTGTTTATGATTGTAGTGAGCTGATATTTGTGTTTATCATAACTGTTATTTGATGCTGGTATGCCAGATAGCAATTACATATTTGGGAAACTGCATTTATTTTGTCATCACTTTCTTTAAAAGTATTGCCTCACAGCTTAAAGGGGGTATATTATGAAAAACACGTTTTTTTCTTGTTTTAACATATATAAAGTGGTCTCCCCTCACCCTGCCAGCACAGGGGAGATGAAATACCATGAATTTCTGCAAGGTCTGTGACCCCCGCCTTACAGAGTCCCCCAGTGTCACGTGATTTTTTTTGAGCCGATTAAAATCTGCGCCTAGGGTGACATCACCCGAGGCCCAGAGGTTCGGCCTCCGCTGCTGAAACCACGCCCACAACCAGCTCTCTCCGTCGGCTCGAGCGTCCTCCATTGTTTACAAGCGGTGGCTGTTTCCACAGCGAGGGGACAGTAGAAATGAGATTTTGCATCGACATTTACCCTCTTAAAAGGATCAGTTCCCACAGCACGGATCCGGCAACTGCACACGAGTCAGCAGTAAGTTCCTTTTTTTTTTATGTTATTTGTATGATCTTTGCATGGGCTAAGTATTTAGCTTAGCTCCGGAGCCCCGGCGCCGCATACGGAGCTGCGGGGGCTGCTCACGGACCGGACCGTCGAGGAGCCCCCGGGTTCCGGAGCTCCGAACCCGGGGGCTCCGGGCTCGGGGCTCTATTAGTACCGTAATACATTTTTCTTCTGTGGTTTCAGATCTTTCAAGCACCTGGAGCTGTTCACATTCAGAAGACCCGCGGTCCTTCCTTGAGCCAGCAATAGTGCATACATTTTATTTATATATTTTAACAATAAAGTTGCCATTTGTGAAAATTCAGTGTTGTGATTTCTTTACAGTTACACGATTCATTTGTCTTGTAACATAAGAAGTGAAATGATGAGGAACTGTTTAGAATTAAATTCAATCTTCCTGTTTGAAGACGAGGTGACTAAAGGCTGATTTATGGTTCCGTGTTACACCAACGCAGAGCCTACGGCGTAGGGCACTTTCAATATCCACTTAATCCACTGCAGGATCACAGGGGTCTGCCGGAGCCTATCCCTGCATACTAAGGGCAAAAGGCAGGGAGTATCCATATATCTTAACTGTTCATTAACTGGACTAGTTTTCAAATACCAAGACATCCAAATTTTCAAGTCCAACTCAAATGTAAACATGGCAGTTTACTTGAACTCAAACTAAATCGAGTTGATCAGCTCTTGTCAGAAAGTAGAAGAATGCAAATGCAGAAGACAAGGAGGCAAGAAGGCAAAAGTGCTGCTGTGGCAGGAAACCCAAAAGCTGCAAAAGCACAGAGATACAGAAGTGAGAAAAAGACAAAAGAACACAACAAAGAAGCAAGGCAAGCAAGGTGACTGGAAAAGGAGTGACAAGGAAATCTAAACACATTACCTCAGGAGACACAGGTGCGAACAATCAGGGAACATAGCAAGTCTAATAGATAGGCAGGGAAGGAAGGCCGGAGATGTTCAAAAAAACATGAGATTCTTTGTATAAACGCGTTTAGCCCCTTTTACACTTTAAATATGCAGTTTGGAAAATGATCTATGAAACAGCACATGTTTCTCAAACTGTTGTTGGTAATCTACAGATAATTAATGCCAGATAAATTGTTAATTATTTGTTTTGGTGTCTGTTGTAGTAGCCCAGCTGAAAAAGGCCCAATGCCCATCTTTATTGTAACATCATTAGATGCACTTTGGTGCGTAAATCGATTCCTCTTTAATTAGAATAAGGGCAGCAGTCCAATTAAAGGTTGTGGCTCTGCCGAACTGTCAATGTCATCACCACACAATCACCACAACTAAAATAACAACGTGTGTAATAAGTTCCTATGATTTATTTTTTCTTTTGAGCACAAATGTTCATGGCTTGAAAATGGCAAAAACAAAATTCCTGAATTTTATGCAGCCCATCTGTCTTTACATGTTTGTGCTCAAACTAAAATACAGTTTATTTCTCTTCCTCGACATCCTGCAAAGAAAGCCGTTTCAATCAAAATCTTAATTCATTTCTTGAATTATTTATGTGCTTGTCTCACAACAATAGAACAACAACGGACCCATATTTTGATTTCAAGCATGCACCCTTACCTGCTCCACCAAGATAACCTCAGTCTTTAAGGCTGTTAACCTTATCTTCAACTGCTTAAGAAACAGGGCCATGAGCAATGTTATGATTTATGGACTTAACAGGAGGATAGGCTACTCTGCCCTCATGAATCCTAATTTAGAGGAGAGCTCACTTTGGTGCTGCTGGCGTAGAGCAGTGGAGCAAAGGAACCTTCCATCTACCCATCACTAGGCTCTAGACACCTCTGTGTACTTTCTAACCTGCCACTTACCTGGATAGCTGAGGATGGAGGAAAGGAGAGGAACCCCTTATTTTCAATAGAGGAAATACAGTTTTATAATATGTGAGGCATTTGCATGTCTTTTGGTGAATTTAGGTGTATAACTAGAAAATGGGAGAAAGATCAAGGAGGCAATAGGAAAAAACTAAGATAAATTGGGGATATGTGTGTTGGATGCTAAGAGCCTTATCTATCAGAGTTATTTAGAGAAAAGGGACTGTTGCTCTGGGACTCAGAAGAGCAGGAAATTGAGAATTAACAGTGCAATGATATAGCAGATTTTGTGTATTAAGCCTGCATACATAATGATTGTGGTAAATACAGTATATGAAAGAACCTGCAGACTATTGGGCATATATCAGTAAAACACATCTGTTGTCCTTTAATAGTCATCACTGACCCTGATACAAGCACATCCACCCAGATGACTTGAAGGAAATGAAGACAAGTGGGCGAGGCGGACAGGCGGAGAGAAAAATTGTTTGGTAAATTAGAAAACAAATAAAGAGAGAAGAAGAGGTGCACTATGACAGTTTAGGAATGATGGAATCAGGACAGGAAAATCAAGATTGAGCGATAAACAAAGACTTTTGCTTACATCGACTGTCATGCTGGCCTGTGTGTTGGATAGCTGCAGTGGCTGGTCATTTAGCACTGCATCCCTGAAATAGAGACACCAGTAAAGAGCTATATCACAAGGGAATAACATTATCCTACTCCCTGTCTGGTTTCTCACAGAGACAAATATATACATCTTTATAAATGTAGGTAAAATAAAACTTCTGGAAATGTATACCTTATCTTTTAAACAGGGGACTCTTCCCTCAGGTTTTTGTGTGAACAGATTGGATCTTTGGGGTGGTATAGTGTGGGTGTTATGACATAGTTCTGTATTATTACTCAGATAAGGGACAAAGGTGAAAGATTTCCAGGAAAAATAAACAGTCTGACATAACATTGTGGTAAAATTATAACATGTATGAATTCCTTCTCTGGATGAGCTCTACTGGTCGTGCCTAGTTCACACACAACAGGAAGAAAGGAATAGTTTAGCCCATATATGTTACCAGTTAGTACTACAAGTATATTCCTGTGTTATAATCTTCCCTCTGCAACACAAGGCCAGTGAAATTGAGCTAATTAGCAGAATTAGTTCCAGTTCATGGCTTAAACTGATGTCGCATGAGTCGTCCTCTCCATCTGGATTTTCAGGGCCTCTATGTTTCTGAAGCAGCCCGGTGCGGGAGGCAGCGGTGCCCCACTGAGTGTGCTTAAGAGGGGAAAGATTGCAGTGACAGCCCAGCCAGATCGCATTCATTTTGTTTGGCCTAAGACGCAATAAAGAGTTTATTTACTGCTTCTTAGAGTTTGTGCACAATTACACGACTGAGATAACACTTATTTTATTATTTTCTTAACTGTCCTACTTTCCTGAAGCAGTTAGGAACGCTTTTGGAAGAGAAACAACCGAAGGCAATATTTACACTTTGGTGGTATCTAGTTTTGTATGTTTCACTATAGTTATTGTCATTGTTTGTAAATGCACACCCATGTATGTAATTTTCTTTTTGTAATTTGTAACTTTTATTTACATGAATATGAAGAATCTATATATGATAAACTGTGGTAGTAGCAGCTTTCTGGTGCCATTCATCGTCAGGCTGTCAATCAGATTTGAGCCAACTTTGCTTGCAGCATAAAGTCAGACATGTGGAAAACAGAAGTTGTTGGCTTTAATGGAATCTTTAATGAAATTCTCAGCTATGATCTTCTGATCATTTAGATTAATTTTTTTACATTAATCTGCATTCAAGCAATGACTAACCCCAAAATACAACATCTTGGCCTGGATATCATTTATCTTTTTTCAAATATCCAGTGACTGCACAGGAAAACATGAAATATTGGCTTTGCCTGCTGATGCTTTTGTGCATTTACACAGAGCTGGCCCCAGCCCACACCAAAGAGAGTTATTATATTTCACATAGGACACTAGTCTTCAACTGCCTGTTTATAGTTATCTTTTTACTTATTTCAATTGTCAATATCATCATTAAAAATACTTGCATAATCTCTGCCTTCTGGGTAGTTTGAAATACGTCAAACAGAAATTAGGCCGCTTACTTTCACTCTGTCATTTTTGCAGTCACCTGACCAAACAGAGTGGACTGTTATGCCAGTACAATTTACAGCATGAATAAAAAGTATTTTTTAACACAGAATCATGTAAAATTTATTTCTGTTGAACTCCAAAATAAAAGCCAAACTTGCCAATAACGAGTTCTTGTAAAAATGCTATTGAGAACTTTTAACTTTACAGTTAATCCTAATTTATTCTCTTTTGCACTCTTGCAAAGTTACATTTCAAAGGCCTCTCCTTTACGGCTGCATACTGAATATGTATCTGTAGAAAGTTTATTAACCTTCAGAGAGAAATGGGTCTCAAGTGGGTATTTTATAGGAAGAAACTGTTTTATGGTTGATTAATGGAAGTTTCAGGCAAAACAGGAACAGAGTTCTCAGAGGATTAGTTTGAAAATGGAATATTACACTAAGAGGATAAGTAGTTTATTTTGACATTGACTCAGGTACTAATTTTCCCTGTGGGTCTCCTTGTAGCATTGGTCACTCATTTGATGCAGAACTAGAGCAACTCATTTTACACTGTCTGCTGCAAGTGATGGTATTTGCATTAAGTGCTCAGGTAATTACTAACTTACAGGATAATCCTATGCGGAGCCCTGAGTAAATGTTGTCACTGTAGCTTTATTTGAATTGAGGTGACAGAGAAATTACCCATGTGCCTTCATACAGTAAGAGATGGGAGAGAGTAACTTTCCCATCTAATTGTCATGCTGCAATTTCCCATACTGACACTTTTATCCCTTATTCTCTTTCCTTTTTTTGCTCTTTCACAGGCTGAACAGGACAATGGTCACCCCCTGCCAGCCTTTGCTGACCTCATTATAGAAATCCTGGATGAGAACAACCAGGCACCGTATTTCCAGTTGGCCACCTATCAGGGCTATGTGAGCGAGTCCTCCCCAGTGGGTACCACCATTTCAGGCAGTGCCAACCTCTCTGCCCCCCTGGGAATCATCGCTTTGGATAATGACATTGAAGAGGTAGAGAGAAAAAGAGCTTTTGCAAACTTAAACTCGCTGTTGTCTATATGCATGCTACACATCCATTCACACATGTGTACATTTCAACACAAAGCACTGAAACTATATTAATTACACTGAATTCATCAATGTACATTATATCAATGTGTTTCACCGAAAATGTCATGTTTTTTGCTTTTCATTTTAATCATATATTTCTTTGGTGACATAGCTGGCTCCTGGTGATACACCTGTAGGTAAAAGGAGTGTGTTTACATGCAGTGACCCACACAGTGTACTAATGGCATGTCCTGACCCAAATGTTGTTTCTCTTAATCTCTGATTTGAGTCATTTTTAATATTGAGTATCCTATGAGTTTAATCCACTATTTCTGTTTTCCTCTACAGTATAAAGCTGCACAGTGCAGATTTAATAACTTAAAGTAGGCCAGTATTGATATCAGTAATGCAAATTCATTTTAGGGATTTGATAGCTTAATCACTCAGCATTAAACATGCATCACAGCTCTAAATGCTTTCTGTCAATACTCCACGTAGTGTCTCTGGGAGTTTTTGTATAATATCTTTAGAGAGGGCATGAGAGAGACCCAAAAGTATTATTAAATCATTATCATTATTAAAAATGATTTATTTATTTTTTAAAGGCTTAGCTATTTTTATTCTTTCAGTTCTCCAAGTTACAATTAATAACGAATCAGAAGCGGACAGGCTTTATACAGTCAACAATCATCCATTAACAAAACTTGATGAAGTGGACTTCCTCTGCAAATTAAGTCAGGACATCCCTACAGTTAATGCACGCATCATTCTGCAGAAAGTGCAAAATATTCAGAGCAGTCATCGCTGTTGGAGACCTCTTTGATTTACAGCTGTGAAGTTTGGGATTCTATTAAAAAAAGTTAAAAATTTCAATATAAAATGAACCAAAGATGAAGCAAGTCTCCGGTAGCGATGTGTGTGTACATAGATTAATTTAGCTGTTGCACGGACCTTTGTATTTTTAGGGGTGTTTGTGTGTGTTTGAAGTGATCTGCATGTTTCTATTATGTATCAGTTTTTTTTTCTTATCGTATATGCAGATTGATGTTTCTGTTTAGTCAAAGGTTATGTATCTATTTCATTGAATAGTATTTCTTCGTAAACATTATTGAATGAATCATTTGTATAGTTGGGTAAAGGAGGTGGAAACATATACGGTTTACAAGTTCACAAGCTGTCCAGTTGTGTGTGTTTGTGTGTTTGTCCACCACATTGGAGGAGCTTTTCAATCTATACACTAACAGTGATGGATGGAAACACACTGAGGGCATGCACATACACACTCAGATGAACACACGCAGAGCCTTAGCAGAAGAGCTCTACCTTTTTAGTTCATGTTTCAAAATAGCTCTTCTCTCAGTCACTAGAGAAGATTAACAAATCAAAGTAGATAGAGAGAGAATAAAATCAATAAAGCACCCAGGCCCGATGTTTACCAAACTCTTACGAGGACTTACTGATGGACGTGAATCGAAACCGACTTGTAGCAACGAACCAAACTGACAGGCCTCTGGTTTATTTGGATACGCCAAACAAAAGCTGTCACACCAATATTTAAGTAAGTCTTAATTACTGCGTAATTGTTTCAATTAAAGGAATGGGAGTTAGCAAAGTAAACGTAATTTCTTTTAATCATTGCTTTTCTGATACAGTTATGGGAGAAAAAAGATGTTTTATGCTTCTGTCATCTGCTTGCTCTCTACTGCTTCCTGGAGACAGATGGCAGGCAAATTACTTTTTCACCTCCTTGGTGCATCAGAATTTTCTTTTTGATGCATTTTCTCGGCCACACAGCTGCGGCCTTGGGGAAATAAAAATGATGAAACACTCATTTTGCCATGATAACACGTTTCTTTTGGTATATCTTTCTTTTGCAAGACAAAAGACCCCATGGTGAAGATTACTCTGAATGACTACACCACGATCTTCGGCATGACCCCAACTGGGATAATCCGCTACCTCAGGCTCCTCAAACCTGTGGACCGGGAGAAGCAGATGTCCTATACTTTCACGGTGAGCCTCCAACTCTGTTCAGCTACTGTTTATGCAAGACTGCCCTTGAGCCCTGTGACCTGCTTCTCCCTTTTGTGTATATTAATAAAAGTCACAAATTAGTGCTAAACCAAGAGGCACTTGGAAATACAAAGCTGACTTGACACTTTCAGAAGAGTATGACCTTTTATTAGTGGACAAGTAGCTATGGAGTAAAGGCTGAAATATGCTTCTGCGTCACACACACGCAGAGCACACGGCGCAGTCGTGACGCCGTCACGAACCGTTCAGAGTTCTCCGTCTCTCCATTTGGTCGCGGTGCAGTACCCCCCGCGGCCACTAGTTAGCGATCTTTTTCTGAATGGTTTATCCGACTTTTTCCGGTCACAGTAAATCAAAGAAATAAGGACAACTATTGTGCAAAAAACAAAAACAAAAAAAATCACACATAAACGAAGAAAAAAGCCCTGGAAGTTCACTACTGCTTCAAACCGGAAACCGGAAATGCTTCGCTTTCAAACGAACCAATCACAGCCCTCTCGGTCTGCGTGTGGTCGGCGTCTCCTCGACGCGTAGTTACAATTTTCGGGAGGTGCACGTCACTGACGGCGCATGTGACGGCGTGTCCTCTGCGTGTACAAAAACCACACGCCGTAGACACGGCGTCGTTTTGACGCAGAAGCATAATTCAGCCTTAAGACAGTCTGCATGATTTTACAGATTTCCGTCCGAAGTGAACCGAAGCGTCAGACCTCTTTTGGTCTGGTAAATCATAAAAGTGATCAAATTAAGTCATTGATTGAAACCATACACCTGAAATGTGGAGTTTGTAACAATCAAATCATCCGGAACCATAAAAAAAAAGTGACATAAAAACTAGACGAAAATTTTAGCATTTTTGAAAATTGACTAACTGTATTTCTTAGACTTGACATCCTGATTGTATTTTCCCAGTTTTCTTCTCGATGGGCCTCTTGACTCTAGGTAAATCCCACCAGACCACGTAACCTTTTTTTTGTGCAATTTTTATGCTCCCCAGCAAAAAGAAGCCTTTTCTTTCTTTCCTTTATTCTTAATCTTTAACCTTAAGTGATACGTGTGCTTTCTTTCTAGCTGTTTAGTTAAAACTTAAATAAAACTTGAGCTCTATTTGCATTCTGCATATGGAAATATTCTTGCTATCACAATCAAATATTTTCTACCAGTTCTGCTGTTGATTTTCCTGAATTAGATTATACCAATCATTTACTGTAAGTGATCTTTGATGGTGTCCGTTCAGGATTTTTATTTCCAAACCAATTTCTTCAAAAATGATGTTCTCCACTTTCCTTCCGTCCTTATTAGAGAGTTTTTAACCCTATTTAGTGGTTTGTACATACGCCCTTGTTTTGTGTGGCTAAATGTGGATGTTAAAGTAATGAGGAGCTCCTAACGGGATCAGTTTGGGTTAAATAACATTTTGCCATCTGAAACATATTAATCACTACAATCATTTTCCTGTGGGAGGCTCTTGACCATTTGCTTAGTTAAACCAAAGGTGGTGGCTTTTTTTCTTTTTTACTCTTCTATTTAGGCCAGGCAGTGTATCTCTTGCAATTAATTAATTGATTACTGATGCCCTACAGGAGCCTAAAAAACACTGCAAATTAGGTCTCTTGTTGCGTACGATTGCTTCATCTTTACAATGTTTCTCAGTTTTTGCCACATGTTTGTTGATGTCAACCGCATGTTTCAAATGTATGGGTCGTTCCTTATGATTTGCTTTTTGTTTTTGTAAGCTACAGAAAGTCACAAGTTTCTCAAAAAGTCTGCAGTGACAATATCGTTTGATTACAAGTTATTCTCATAGATTATGAACCAGATCTTTAACTCTCTCACTGTGACACAGTTGTGATTGTCACGTTATATATATATTTTTGTTTTTTTTGGTGTTGAACTTTGACATAGCAGTTCGGCAACCTAGTGTATATATGAACAGAATTGTTTATTGTTCTTAAAGTTAAAGGCAGGCTGCATCAGTCAGCTTAGTTTAGCCTAATATGAAAATACAAAAAGGATGTACTGCCCACCTCTGGTCACAAAAAAAAGTATTGTATTAATATTTTGCGATTTTGGTACAAAGTACAGGGTAACACATTTCCAACACATTCATTCTTTAATGAACAGACATGAGATGTACATCAGACATCTCACCTCAAACCTGGCAAATGTGAAAAGGTCAAGTAACCATATGAGCTGTATTTAATAACGTCTTGGGATTAATCTTGGGTAAGACATCAAGAACAGTGTACACAGGCTGTAAAATGATACCTACAAGTGTCGTAGGCTATTACCTGACGTGGTGGGATGTAGGCAGCATGCAGAGCTGCAAAAAGTTAAAATGAACAATTCTGTAGTTGCTTTCATGTGTGTCGAAAAGGCTTTAGAAATAATTGGCAAATGAGACTGTGTTCCAGGGTCATGATTCAGGAGAAGAAACCAACTTTGGATGACAGTTTTTCAGAGACAGCTCTTGCTACACCCTGATAACGATGTCAGAAAACACTGCAGCTCTGTTTGTGGATCCCTCCAAGGCGTTTGATTCGGTCGTCCATCAGTTAGTTGAAGCAGACTCAGGGTCATTGATCTGGGTGATTCACCTGTCAAAAAGTTCAGGAATTATCTCTCGGACAGGACATGGTGTGATTTTGTTGACTGTCTGAAATCTGATTTCATGGAGATAATTTAGGGTATCCGCCAAAGTTTATGATTATGTCAAAAGCTTGTTCTCAAAGCGTGGAGTACAACAGCATTTGGACCTCAGTAGGAGGAAAAAAAGAGATTGTCTCATCTTACAAATATTTGGGAACATGGATTGATGATAGATTGTCCCTTTCACCCCCCTTGGAACATTTGTTGAAGCTTAAAGGTGTCCTTGGCTTTTTGCAAAGACACATCCTGTCTGAAGCACAGCATGACTGATTTTCACGTTTTAAAGAGCCAAACTCTTTACAGGATCAGTTTAATAATAGGTCAGGGGCTCCTGACACAGGAGGATTAGTTAGCCTGGCCACAGTGGTCTGCAAAGGACGTGCATTATTGCCTTTTTTTTTTTTTTAGCAATACTGTCATAAAAGAATGATATAAAACCCTGTTTTATGGTTTCTTCAAATGACAACATTTATAACCAAAACTAAACAGCTACCTTATTTTTCCTTTAGGGTAAGGGTATGAAACACTTTTATTTTAATGGTTTATCCTTATCGTGTGATTCTATCAATGTAGATTTACTGTTTGTGTCACAAGGCAGTATTTTACAAAGTGTACACAACACTCTTGGTTGGCAACCTAGTTCACTTAATTTTGTTGTCCCTTTGCAACTGAAAAAACGGAAGCCTCTGGAAGTACAGGAAGTTCCTCCACGCAGGAGATTTCCTTTGCACTACAGAGTACTGACAGTGCGCTCTGCAGGAGCTAAAGGAATGACTCAGTTCACCGCAGGTTTGATGTAGTACATGGTTTGATAGGCTTAGCAGAAGAGCTTTGGACGTCCACAGTTTAGGAAAGCACAATGTGTTTGTTTTGTATGTACAGGGTTGACCTTTTTCACTGCATGCACACAGGTTTATTCATCTAATATAGTTCTCTCTGTCGTTGGTTGTATGAGCAGCACAAACAGTGGTAAGTGCAAAGAAAGCTTTTCGGCTCAGGGTCCTTTCTAGCAGCACTTTACTGTAGAAGCTGTCACTATGGGGTGAGTGTTAGCCTTTTCATTTTTAGTTATATTGCACTCACTATTTTTTTAAAAGGGTTGTTTCATTTTGCTCTCGAAATGTCTCAAAGATAGAATATGTGCCAGTTCTCTGTAAACGTCTTTGACACACTCTGATCGAAATAACACCACTTAGAGTTCCACTTGGTATTACTCCATCTGAACACTCATCTTTTTACTGGTGAACACAACACGACCAGAGATTCAGAATACTAGTACTTGCACCATGAGATATAACTTTATTGATTTCCTTTGCAGTTGTGGGCCTGAAACCTGAGTGTAGTTATGGACTCAGAGCTGAACCTTCCTAGAAAACATTAAAGAAATTACTAAGTTGGCCTTCTATAACCTGAAGAACATCTTGGGGATCAAAGGACTAATGTCTCAGTAGGACCTTGAAAATTTCATCATGCGTTTATCTTCAGTTGAATTGATTACTGCAACAGTGTCTTCACAGATAGCTACAGCTGATCTAGGAAGCTGCTGCCTGAGTTCTCATTACAACTAAGAAAGTGAACCACATCACTCCAGTTCTGAGGTCTTTACACTGGCTCCCTTTAGCTCAGAGAACAGACTTTAACATACTTCTGTTACTTTATAAATAAATGAAGGGTTTAGGACCAAAATACATCACAGACTTGTTGCCATATCAACCATCCAGACGTCTCAGGTCTTCTGGTTCAGGTCTGCTCTGTGTCCCCAGAATCAGAACAAAACACAGAGAAGCAGCATTAAACTTTTATGCTCCACAGATCTGGAAAAGTGTAGGAACACTGAAACACTCGGGTCCTTTAAATCAAGGTTAAAATCTCATCTGTTTACAGCTGCCTTTGATTAAATTATTCAAACCATTCTGAATTTAGATTTAAACAATGATAATTTCAGTACTGAATTGTAACTATCTTAACTTTTCTTTATTCTGCCACTGCACTGTAGCTCTTTATTTTCTCCACTCCACTTTTCATATTTTCATTATGTAAAGCACCTTGAATTGTCTTGTTGCTGAAATGTACTGTACAAATAAACTTGCGTTGTCTTCCCATATGCCTGTGAAATGAGAGCGAATTTATATAAGTCGTCCACATTTAGGTTGTCTTAGGGAAATAAAAATGTTTGCTAAGTCTGCTATTGTTGCATTAGTGATTGCCTTGGCAATGTTCCCGATGCTCAGTTACGAGTCACAGGAGTGCCAGTCCTGCGTAGGGTGTCAATTATGCAATGTGTTTCAAATTTAAAGCAGTCTCTCTGTTTCCTCATATCATTTTACAGACAACGAGCTCTATTATCATCCTTCTTCACTGGAGAACACTATATACTGTTTCTTTAACCGTTTCCATGACTTCTCCTGCTGCAAGTTTCCAGCATTCGAGACTCTTTAGTTTTATATCACTGTTTTGCAATGCAGGGCTCTCAGGGACATAAACAAAAAACATACACACAGACACTAAGAACTGCAAAAATTCCGATAAACACATTTCTGATGGATTGCACAGTATATTTTCCTTGTCTTAAAGGCTATGGCCTTTTAAGACCTAAACAGGCTTTATTAGATTTTCTGTCTTTTCGTTACTGCTGTAGCCATGTGGTTGTGTGCAATTTTGATGCTTTGCCCAAGCTTGCAGTTTTCTCAAGGTATTCTGGTTTTCTTCCCACAATCTAAATTATGTATGTTAAGTTAGGTCAGGCTAAGGCCCCGTTTACACCTAGCAAAAACGGTGGTGTTTTGGCCGTTCGTTTACACAAAAACGAAGCTCAAAGTCACCAAAAACAATCTTTACTTGTAAACAGAGGGAAATGGACATTTAGGCTTCAGAACGTCACATTATGAGACGGAAACATCACCAGCGTCATGTGTGCGACCTGTGTTTACAATTTGTTTGGCCACTGTCAATATTTTTCTTGTATTTTACCTGTTTTATATTCTAAAGTCACACTTAAAAGTAACTCCACTTCTCTGTCACTCCAATTTCAAAACGTAGAGGGGGAAATATCTGTTTTTGTAAATACCCGGCTATGTGTGAACGTGGCCTAATTAGTGATTCTAAATTGCCAACAGGAGTGAGTGTGTGTCTGTATGTGGCCATGTGATGGACTGGCCACCAGTCCAGGACGTATCTCTGCTTTTGACCCAAGGAAGCTGAGATAAACGCCAGCAGACCCCCATGACCCTGAGTAGGAACTATAAGGTTTTCCTTTTATTTGATTTACATATTGGACTTAAGTGACTGATCTTCACCTATGTGTAATCCTTAAACATAAAAATAAAAGAATAGCACTGTACAACATAGCTATTGCAGATTTGAACTCAAGACTTGGATCTTATAAAACTCAAGTGAAACCATCTTCTTTGGTCAGCGTTAAAGAGCATGTCATAAATATTTTTAATGATGAGTTATGGCTATGCCCGTCTAGTAAATTACAGGCAATAATGATGTTATGTTGCTTACACTGCAAGAAAAAAACAACGCCTCTAGAAATAAGTATAATACTCCATAAATCTAGTCAAAATTATCATTTTAAGTAAAATAATCTTTGCCAATTTTTTAAACCAGGAAAATAGTCAAAGACAGTCTCCTAATGTTCTTGAAACAAGGCTTTTTTTACTCTCTACACAATGAATTTTTGCACTGCAGCTTCTAAAAACAAGGCTTGTTTTTAGAAGCTGTTTCACATCAGAATCTGTGGCTGTGAAAAAAAGCCCTTCACTTGTGTGAAAATGATTATGACAGCATATGCTTGCTTGAATTGGGTTCATCTCAATTATACTGCGTAATCTTCAAATTACAGTACATGTCACACACCCGTAAACACATCCTAGCAATCTATATGGGATTTGTTTTGGCAGAATATTTCAGCCACCCTTCCCCCGTCCTTCCCCCGTACATACGGCTGAGCCACTATTGCTCTATTCTAATCTCCTCAGATGTCGATTCAGGATCTGTAACAGATTGTTTCCTTTATGCTTTATGCACGTGTAGCTTTAGTCTACTGACATTGTTTCACTGTTTTACACTACTGCTCTTTAAAGGCTTGTAGACCTCCATAACAATGGCAGCAAAATTGAATAAGATTATCTAACCGACTCGGCGTAATTGAGATTCGGCAGTGTCAAAACATCCAAATCTTGCACACTGCTAGGTCAGTGAATGATTGGGATATACTGCTTTAGCTGAAACAATCATGTCAAGCAATACACTTAACATGCCATTTTAGAGACTTAATCTTAGTTGTTGATTTTTATCAGTCATTTGAAGGGAGGCCTTTAGGAGCTCTTTCTATCAAATGTGATGACATGTTGTTTACCAGATAGCTGGATAAAAGCTTTGAAAGCTACGTTGTTGCCTTAAGGATGTTATTCAGAAAAAAGGCTTTACATCAAAACTAACTCAAATGTGTTCACACCCTATTTAGATGGATTGCAGTCTTCATAGATATGTTCATGTCATGTCTGTATAGTCATTGTTGATGAGTGAGAGACAAGTAGAGGGTTGAGCGGGCATGTCTTGACTGTTAGTGTGTTTTTACATTGTATGTACTGCAGCTGCATGTGCCATGTTTGTTTTACTGCTTTATGAAAATTAGGAGGTTTGGGACACACACGCACACAGTGATTGGTCTGTCTGTCTATTGCTTTTTACTGCTGTCACAGTTGTTTAGATCTCATTTACCCCCTACACCTCATTTGATGTCTGCTCAGTCCATTTTTTTTCTTCCTTGCCAAATACTGGAGATCAGAGCTGCCACAGAGAAGCAAACATGTAGTTCGCTCAATTTGATAACTGTGCTTTAGGCAAACTTCATACAAGCCCCCCCCATTTTTTTAATCTTTGAAGGCTTTTCTGACTTTACTGGAATGGAAAATGATCGTACACAGATGCAATGTGTTGTCAAGGTTTTTATGATGAAGATGGAAAAAATGAAATAAGATTCTGATAGTTTTAGTCATCAAAGCCTAAAATCTTAAAAGCTTGAATAGAAAAAAAAAAAAGAGTGATCCCTCTGGACAAGTGGGCTTTTTATTTTTTTATTTATTTTGTTTTATTGATTCTTTTTTTTTCACATATATTCAATTTTTGTAGTCACAAGAAGCATTTCTTCACATGTTGTTTTGCAGATGATGGCTTCAGATGGCGTCCAGCAGAGCAGCCCAGTAACTGTCAACATCTTGGTTATTGATGCCAATGACAATACACCAACGTTTGCAGAGGTCTCCTACAGCGTCGAAGTCTTTACAGACATGCTGCCTGGAGAGACGGTGCTACAGGTGATTTTTTTCTCCTTTCCTTATTTTATCTTTCCTTTCAATCTCAGTGCTATACACATCTGCCTGTATTCTCATCAGATAGGATCTCTCTTATTGACTCGTTCTTGCTCAAAGAGAAAGAACACAATCAACCGCATACTATTGATAAGCAAACGTTTGGAACAGTAATAACACATAAGTCGGATGAAATGTTTTCATCTCCGTCAGTGTGGAGCCCTGGGCAGCCAATATGAATATATGTCTGTCTGTCTGTCTGTCTGTCTGTCTGTCTGTCTGTCTGTCTGTCTGTCTGTTTGTCTGTCTGTCGCAATACATCTTATACTGTTGGAAAGCCTGTTTATTTCCCTTTTAAATGGTGCCACATTTGTAAGGAACATGCATTTGTGGGATGAACGGCAGAGCTGAGTATGTGGGTTGTACCCGTGAAAATTCTCTGCCAATCCCAAACAGCTTATTAGGGCCCGAGCACTTACAGTGCGAAGGCCCTATTGTATCTGTAGGATTTTTTTTTTTCCTTCTTCCGACGAAATGAGGGCCGTTTTTCCCCCCTAAACGTTCCCCAAAAGTCACCAAATTTTGCACGCAAGCCAGGTCTGGCGAAAAATTTGATATTTCATGGTTTGCATTAATGGGCGTGGCCTAATGGCTCAACAGCGCCCCCTAGAAAACTTTGTGCCTCAGGCCCCACAATACGGTTTGACGTACATGCACGAAAATCAGTACACACCTGTATCATGTCACAACTTAAATAAAAGTCTCCTGGCACCATGGCCACACCGAACAGGAAGTCGGCCATTTTTAATTAATCGTGTAATTTTGGCGCAATTTATGCCATTTCTTCAGCCGTTTCTTCGCCCGAACCGTAACATACACCCAGGTGTGTTGTACATAAAAATGTGCGTCTCGATCGCCGCGACGATGTGCATTACTTTTCTCAGTCAAAAGCGTTACCGTGGCGACGATATACGCCAAAAAGCGCTGATTGGTCCATATTTGATAGTTCCTACTTTCTGCCATAACATTTGAATGGTTTGATATAGAGAGTCGTGGCTTGTGTCATCCGCTAAATGTCCAGGCCTGAAGACATCTACATGCAAGTCATACAAGCACTTGCACAAGGGTGCAAGGGCCCGTTCATCGCTGCTTGCAGCTTTAATTTTGCTGTTGCTGTTGAATCTTGTTTTCCGATTCTGGTGCCCCCAGTTGCTGCCAATCAGGCACTTAGTACCGTAGGCTGTCTTCTACAGATTTTGCAGTCAAGATTTGCAGGACAATATAACCGACGGCTCTCTGCCCAAACAATCCAGAACAGTGTGCATGCAGCCACTCTGGTCTCATAGGGCTGCCAGGACACCTGCCATGACCACTTTTCACTGGCACACCCGTTTGCACTGGTGTCGGCAACATGTGCACTGGAACCTGAACATGTGGAGGGATGTTATGTTCATGTTATGATGAGTCCAGATTCTGCCTAGGTTGATCCTAGGTTGGATCAAAGGGTCAAAGTGTTGACAAGGCTTTTCAGACCTTATGCTGATTGCTGCACTGATAGAGTAACATCTTTTGGTGGAGGCAGTGTGATGGTGTGGGGCAGCATCTCCATCACTGGAAAAACAAGGCTCTTCATCATTGGAGGCAATGTCCATGCAGAGAGATATCAAGATGAGATTCTGCAACCAGTGGCCATCCCATATATCCACAGTCTGGGACTGAACTCTATCCTCCAAGATGACAACGCCCATTCCAACAGAGACTACTTCCAGAATTTGAGAGTGGAGGGGATGGAGTTGTCTGCCAGCAGTCCTGACGGCAACCCCATTGAACACTGGTGGGATCAGCTCGGGCGTGCTGTTCGTGCCAGAGTGACCAACACAACCACGTTGGCTGACTTGGGACAAATGCTGGTTGAAGAATGTGATGCCATCCCGGAGCTGTGTGTGAGCAGGCTGGTGACCAGCATGAGGAGGGGGTGCCAGGCTGTTGTGGTGGTCTAGGGTTCTTCCACACACTACTGAGGCTCATGTTTGTTACGTGGAGAAATTGTTCAATTTCCAATATATGCCGTTTCTTTAAACTTCATTCATCCAATCCACCAAACAGGAGTCAATGTTGTTTGGCATGAGCAGTCAACATTTGGCAAATTTTCATGGGAGCAACCCACATACCTCAGCTCTGCTGCTCATTCCAATAATGCATGTTTCTTACAAATGTGGCACCATTTAAAAAAAAAAAAAAAAAAAAGAGATAAACAGGCTTTCCAACGGTATAAGATTTACTGCCGAGAAGCATTATAACAGAGAAATAATCTAGCAAACATAAATGTCCTTACTTTCTGTGCTAAGTCTGTGTGTGTGTGTGTGTGTGTGTGTGTTTGTGTGTGTGTGTCTGTATATATTGTGTGTGTGTGTGTGTGTGTGTGTGTGTGTGTGTGTGTGTGTGTGTGTGTGTGTGTGTGTGTGTGTGTGTGTGTGTGTGTGTGTGTGTGTGTGTGTGTGTGTGTGTGTGTGTGTGTGTGCACATATGTGTGTGTGTGAGTATAAAGCTTGAGCATTAAATAAGCAAATGATTAAACTTGACCTTTTCAGCACTGACTTGTTCGTCCGCTCACTGATTCAAATTCCCCCATAATCTGAATCAGAGATTGACCAGAGGTCAATCATTTCCTTAACTGATTTGGTAGATGGAGCACAAGTTTATCTCCTTTCACTGGATCTGTCTTCTCTGCACAGAAAGTCCCAAAGAGAGAATATATATATTTATATATATATATATATATATAACCAAAAGGTTAGGTTTAATCTTCTTTTTTTTTTTTTTAAACTGCCATTTCACCCTCCCCAAAATGAGGCCAAGGGTCGCAGAGTGTCTGGTATGACCGCATAACCGATTTTTGTAAGCTGTTTATAAGAGCTGGAGGCCCCCTGAGAAGGCTGCTGCCTATTTGATGCTCTGGCTTTTACTCCAGTGTCAGAAGCATGAAAAAGGAGGTCGGAGTAGTTTGCATTGAAGTTTCAAGCTTTAAACATATGAAACCAATGACACCATGAATGTTTACAATCACGAGTAGTGGGGTGCCCTTAATAAGTGACTTGGAAAAAGTGCTATTTCCTGAAGCAATTTATTTTCTTCTTCTTCTTCCTTTTAACAGCATAAAAGAAATAGTGTATATAATGTACTATATCAAATTTGCATCGTACCTCTGAATGAATAATATCTGACAGGGTCTTTTTACTGATTAATAATCAATTTCCTAGGAAATAAATCCAATTGCTTGATTCCGTCTATGCATTAAGCACATGTCATGTATCCAACAAACAACACATGTCCTCCAAAAAAATCCCTTTGTTAAAACTTCTGTGACTGAATGAAGTCACAGTTCCCTGCTAAGAAACATTCACTGCTTGACTGGCTCAGTAATGGTGTTAACTGTGAATTCTTCATTGAAAACTACAAAGTTAAATAAAGACTACACACATAATGTGAATAATGTGCATCTCTTTTTTGTCTGTTTGTGTTTTCTTTGCTTCTGCCTCAATTATTTCAGTTAACTGCATCAGATGCTGATGAGGGACTGAATGGTCTGGTGACCTACGAGATACTGGCTGGCGCCCAAGGAGACTTTATTATTAATAATCGGACTGGACGCATCACTGTGGCGCCTAGTGTCACCTTAATTGTGGGACGATCTTACGCACTGACTGTCAAGGCCTCTGATAATGCACCAGAGAACCAGAGAAGGTATCCTAGCAATGCAGCTTTTGATGATAAAAGTTTTTAGAATAAAGAGCCGATTTATTTTCTTCTAACTTGATGGTGTTATTTGAAATGTTCTACATTTTGTTGATTTCATTGCAGAATGTGGATCATTCAGTATGCATCACTTTACAAGGATTATTTGATAATCCCATTCAGAATTTTACTTCTAAGTGACTGAAATGGCTGAGTACTATAAGAAATAAGATTTCTGAGGGTGAATGTATCAGGTGGTTGATACTTTGTCTCGACTTCATTTCCTCTTCGTCTTGTGTTTTATTCGTTGTACAAAAGCAATTAATTTTTAATCAAGTTCAACGGGTTTGGATGGATTCAGTAGAAGATTGCCACAAGTTACAGCATGCTGCAAGTTAGCATGTAGAAAAATAACTAACAAAAAAAATGTAATTTTATCCAAAGATGCCTCAAACGTCATGTCAGGTCTTTTAATTCACTTGTCAAAAAGAGTCAAAATAAGTTTGATCACTCTTCAAGATCACCAAGTTAGTTCACTTTGACTCTTCCTTTTGTAAGAACGTGTTTCTTATATTAGCGAGCTGGAAAAAACCCATGTTTTCTTATGAGCATTTTTTTTGACTGTGCTTTGGGTGAGACATATCAGGCAAACCCATCAAAGAGAAATGGATTTTGCTGATACTTTTCTGTTTTCAGGAGCTCCATTACTACAGTCTACATAGAGGTTTTGCCACCCAACAATCAAAGCCCTCCTCGCTTCCCCCTCCTCACCTACAACGTAGAGGTCAGCGAAGCCATGAGGATTGGAGCTATTCTGCTCAACCTACAGGTGCAACACAAATGCAGCCCCTCACGTGAAGCATTTAGTAGGATTTTGCAATTTTCAAACTGATGTACACACTACATATCTTTTCATTTTTTTATCTCTCACATTTCAATGCCTGCAAGATGATGTGCTTGACACTACTCCAGTCCAGCGTCCTTCTGTTCAGCTGTCATCTTCTGCCCTTCAGCTGTTATGGTACTGTACGACCTTTTATGTTATCTTGTTCTTTCTCCAGGCTACTGACAGAGAAAATGATCCGATCACATACCGGATTGCCAGCGGGGATTCCCAGAAGGTCTTCAACCTCTCTGAAACGTAAGTGAAAGGCTTTCCCTGTCTTCTAAGTCCAGGGCATGGAGGTCACTGATAAACAGCCTTTAAGTGTGTGTGTGTGTATACAAAATGTAGGTCTTTAAGCTTGCTCCTGGAATCTGGTGGTGTCACTCCCCCGGTTTGCAGTCACAGCTCCAAATCCTCCAGTTACCATTGATGCCACTCTTCCCTTCACTTTCCATCTTTTCTCCTTCCTTTTCCAGCCCTTTTTAATTTTCAAGGTTATTGTGCATTTTCTTCTGGTAAATGGTGGCATTGGTTGGCTGCGGTTCCAAACCGCAGCCAACACAGGTGTTCCGGTACACCATTCCAGCTGGGTAGCATTGACGTGCCATGTGTGTGCGCCTACCTGCATCCTACACCCTGTTAGTGTGGTGGATTGTCTCAGCACCATCTTTGCACAGGCTGCTTCTGTGGCAGACCCTCATCTCTTTAGCTCTAGTGATCAGGGCTGCTGTGTTTCTGCAGTTAGTGCTGCAGTGCTTTCTTTCAGACTAGCCTTTTTTAGCCACTGATAGGACTCAACATCAGCGGCTCTTTCAATCTGCCGGTGGTATGTCATTTAGGGGCTTGTAGTTCCATTGTGTTGCTGTCTATTTTCTCCTCCTCACAAGGCTTTCTGCTCTCTGAGATATTCACTCAGAACTCCATGGCTGGGTGGCCAGATCTTCAGATGTACTATGACTTTCTTTGTCTTCATTTGCTATGTTGCCTTGAATCATTTGTATTGGGTCTGACATTGTATTCAATCAGCAAATTAAGTCTACTGTAGAAATTTGAATATTTTTAAGATAAGTTCAACAAATTCACTGTGTTCAGTTCAGTGGAGGTTCGTTATAAATAAACGTGATTCTGATTTTTTACTCTGACATTAGTTGCAGAATTCGCTGAGAATTTTCTTAAATTAGAAAAATGATCTTGTGCAGCTGGTTAATTAAAAGCTGGATTGAATTTGGGATTCAAGAGTTGTGAACACAGAGGACACATTGGCTCTTGAAATCTTTGACATTTGTTTCATATTTTCTGTGATGTGCAGAGGCTCAAGGCAAAGAGTAACATGATTTGTAGAATAGTATTTTCTTTTTCTTTATTTTAATTACCAGTCTTTAGATGAGCCTGACAGGGTGTATAATTTGTGGCTTCTCTCAGATAAAATCTCTGCAAAATATAGCGCAGGGCAGAGAGGAATGAGGAGACACTATTTTATTTATAGTAAATATGAAGATGCTACTTAACTTATATTAATTTTGTTTGATTTATCAACTCATCTTTAATCTGGTTAACAATTGCTATTATATTTATTCAAAAATAAACATATCTAAGATCACAGATATGTTGTTTTTAACTACAATTTGAAAGCCAAAGTTACAAACAACAAAAATAACACGGCCGAGTTAGAAAGTTGACTCACGGAGCACACAGAGCTAAGAGTAACTGTTGTTGTTGTTTTTTTTTTTGTTTAGTTTTTCCAATTTGCCTCCTGTCTCTGCTTTTCATCTAGCTTTAGTATGTCAATTTTTAGCCTTGCTGTTTATATAAAGCAAACAAAAAAATACCCACCCCACTCAATTGCTAATAGGAAGTGAGGAGAAAGCATAACATATTGAAGTGGTTAGTGCCTTTTTCATCCATTAAATAAGCAAGCACATATAAAGAGATGAGATGGAGCAGGACTGAAAATGCAGGGCTGTGCCAGAAAGGGTTCTCACTAATTGATTAAAGCCCTTTTTGTCTGCGTCTAAAGTTTCCAAGCTATGAAAGGACAAGTGTTGCAGCACTGTTCAATATTCAAAGGGAAATGTTTGTTTTCTTTTCTTTTCTTTTGGGCTTTACTGATGTAATCTCCTAAAGCATATATGACAGAAAACTTGCTTAAACAAATACATATTTTCCTTCAAGACGTTTTCCAAAAGTAAAATAAGAAAATCATAACAGCAGCATAACAAGATAATAACCTCAGGCAGGTGCTGATGTAGCAAATCATGAATCAAAAAAATGAACAGCTCCCACAGATGATGAGTCTGATATATATATACAAAGACCTGCTGCATATTCTCATTTCTCAACCCTCAGAAATTCAACAGAGATTTTTGAATCGCTACATGTTCAGTTATATGATGAGTTGGTTCTCTCTCGCTGGAATGAATAATGAACTCTACAGTCCAGAACTAGTGATGAATGGTGCAGGTTCCCTTGGATGGTGCTAATAATACTTCATATTCAGTCATTATTATGTCCCTTCTGATGCATTTCTGTAGATTGTAGAGATTCCTCAGTAGTTAGTTGTCTTTATCTGCAAAAGTCTTTTTAGGCTTCTGTGAGTGGTCAAACTTAACATCAAGATTTCAGTTCTTTGTTTTAGATAAGCAGTTTATCTCATCTGGCATTATGTGTTAGATTGTGTTGTCTTTGATGCATTTGAAGCAGTCCAGAAGCAGTCTGGGAGAAATTAATTCCCTCTGATCAGAATGGTTTTAAAACTTTGCAGTCATTTATATTCACAACAACTATATAACTGACCAAAGGTGGTAATGCAGTCCTAGAATACGACCTCTTTGAGGGATTCGTTTAAAAATGAGCCGTTGCTTCAATCTGAAATAAATAGGTCAGTGAGGTTTTGCTCATTTGGGCTTTGTTCATTTAAATTCTGTACGTAAGACTACAGATCTGCTGGACGCTTTAACTGCCTTCTTTGTTTTTGTTTGCAGCATTATTTCTGAAGCCAAGGCATCCCATGGCCATAAAATGCCAACCCCAGGTCATGTTGCCATTCATGCCTGCAGTCCCTTTTACATGCCAAGCAGCTTTCTTGCTTCAAAGGAGGAGTTGTAGAAAAGTCATCCTTTTACTGTACAGTGACGGCTGGGACTTTCGTTCAGTAAGTTTGAAATAAATTTACCAAAGGAGGCAGCAAAGAAATCCGTGACCCTTTGTTTACTTATAGTGCTTTGCAAAAGTATCCACCCCACTTGGCCTTCTTTTGCATTTTGTCGCCTCACAACCTTGAATTAACATGGATTGTTGGAGGTTTTGCATTGTTTAATTTACAGAATTTAAATTGTGAAAGACAAGAAATAGGATAAAATTACAGAAAAGGTCAATGCATATGACTATTCAACCCCCTAAAGTCAATATTTTGTAGATCCACCTTTTGCGGCAATCACAGCTGCTGACGCCTATTTGGAGAGGCGTCTAGGAGCTGGGATGTTTTCCTATTCCTCCTAGCAAAACTGCTCCAGCTCCTTCAAGCTGGATGGGTTACTCTTGTGAACAGCAATCTTTAAGTCTGACTATGGATTTTCTATTGGATTGAGGTCTGGGTTTTGACTCGGCCATTCCAACACATTTACATGTTTCCCCTTAAAGAGCATATTGCAGGTTGGAGACCCCTGTGAATCAATGTGTAGGAAAATAATGTAGGAACTGAATTTTCATTGAAATACGCATAAATATATACTACAGTGACCTCCAGAGTTTTTTTTGTGAGAGTATTTTACTTCCACATCTGACAAAGCTGAACCGGAAGTGACGTAGCGGGAGGGACCGCGCTGAATTCCAACAATAGGAAAAATAATGGATCTTAATGTTAGTTGTGACACTGAAGAGGTTGTGAATGTGTATTCACACCAATATGACGGGCCACAGCCTTATAATTACGAACCCGTTAGGGGCCCCATGTTCTTTTGATTGACAGCTGAAACTCGCTTTTTAAAAGGCTGATTTATGGGTCCACGCTACACCAACGCAGACCCTACGGCGTAGGGTACGCGGCGACGCACGACGCTGCGTGCGCCGCGTAACCTATGCCGTAGGCTACTCCGTCGATTTTACGCGGAACCATAAATCAGCCTTTATTCACCGCAGCACCCGCCCGTGCGCCTTCCTGAAAGAAACTCTGAAAATTACTCCTAAAAGATGGGTGAGTACTTGTAATCTGTCTACGTTTGTACTTTCTAAACAGAAAAAAAGCTTATTATCTTCTCTTTTTTCTGATTAAATGCATCCGAAATAGCCAGGTATTTAAAAAAAACGAATATTTCCCCCCCTTCGTTTATAAAATAATTTGTATCCACATTACATCGTTGTTAAAAAAAAAAAAACCTTCCACACATAACCGAAGATATGCGTTTTCGACCACATTCATAAGCATTCCAAACCTGTAGATCATCTGGTCTTCCAGCCTCGCCACGGAGCTGCCGCGTTAAATCGACGCAGCCCTATGCCGTAGGGTACGCCGTAGGGCTACGCGTCGCCGCGTACCCTACGGCGTAGGCTCTGCGTCGGTGTAATGCAGTAAACGGTGGTCAAGAGCAGAGACCGTTTATTTAATAAATAGCTTGGAGGACAGATGGTGGATCATCTGTAGTTCTGTTGTAAACAAAGGTTGCACGTTAGACGTCAGACTCAGAGCAGATTTGTTGTTGTTTTGGAGCATAATGTGACGTTCGAAAATGCAAAACTCCGGTTGTCTCTGTCTACACGCATCTACATAAACAGAGTTTTCAAAAATCTTCACTTTGCCCGGAGTTTTTTTAAAGATTCGTTTATTTGCGTTTTCATGTGGATGACAGGTCCAAACGTAGGAAAAAATCTTCGTTTTAGCAGATACCGGCTACGTGTGTACGGGGTCTGCGCAGTCAGATGGGGCAGAGCTGTGGAGACGTCTCCCTGCTGCTGCGTCATATGACGCGGTGTTCGGAAAAAAAAGCGTTTGTAGGAGCTTTGCTAAAATCAGCCACTTTTTCCTCTGAATACGTGCGCTTATGTCTTGTAAAACATATTAAATCCTACATTAACTTCTCACATAGTCATTTTCACATAAGGTCAGGTATAATTTTTGAAAAAACCCTAATCTGCAATATGCTCTTTAAACCACTCGAGTGTTGCTTTAGCAGTGACCGCAAACAGGTCATTGTCCTGCTGGAACCTCCATCCTGGCCTCAAATCACAAACAAAGTGGTACAGGTTTTGCTCAAGAATATCCCTGTTTTTAATCACCACCCATCTTTCGCTCAACTCTGACTAGTTTCTCTGTCCCAGCTGCTGAAAAGCATCCCCACCACCATGTTTTACTGTTGGGATGGTGTTCTTTGGGTGATGTGATGTGTTGGGTTTGCGCGAGACAGCGTTTTCCTTGGTGGACGAAAAATTCAATTTTAGTCTCATCAGACCAGAGCACCTTCCCCCCATACTGTACATGTTGGGTGTCTCCCATATGCCTTTTCGCAAACTCAAGACGTACCACTTTGTTTTTTGCTGAAAGTAATGGCTTTCTTCTGGCCACATTCTACCATTAAGCCAAACTTTAAGCATACAGCTTATTGCCGTCCTATGTACAGATACTCAAGTCTTGGACCTCTGCAGCTCCTCCAGGGTTACCTTAGGTGTCTGTGCTGGCTCTCTGGTTAATGCCCTCCCTGCCCAGTCCATGAATTTTGGTGGGCAGCCATCTCTTGGCAGGTCTGCTGTTGTGCCATGTTCTTTCCATTTTGTTATGATAGATTTGATGGTGCTCCTGGGCAGTGTTGGTCAAGTTACTTTGAAAAAGTAATTAGTTACTGATTACTGATTACTGAACCAAAAAAGTAATCCTGTTACTTTACTGATTACTTATTTTCAAAAGTAATTAGTTACATTACTAGTTACTTTACTTAGTTACTTTTCAAAAACATGATGCACAACCTGAATACACTTTACTGGAACAATATAAAACAATAGAACTTTCAGTTTAATTGTATTCTTTGTGCATATTCCACCATATAAAATTAAATGACAATAAGTAAATGAAACGGTCTATTTTTAAACTTGTTTTTATTATTTTCAGTCTTAAATTTTTGCACATTGCGTCGAGCAAAATACAGCTCTCTCTGACTTGAACTACAATATAACCTGCGACAAGCTTCTTCAATTCAGCTGCACTAAGTCCCCTTGGTCTTACATCTAGTTTCACCTGTTTAGCAGCAGAGGGGCCACCAGCAGTTCGGTGGAGTCTGATGAGGCAGCCGGCGCTGCAGCCCCAGTGGGGGAGGAGGAATCCGGGGGTCTCGCAACGAGCTTTCCTCCCACACAGACTTTACAGCGGACGAGAATGTTTTTATCACTTTTGACCGAGTCAAACTCAAAATAATGTCTGTAATTCCAGGCGTTAAACGCCGCATGCTCCTGCTCTCTCTCGCACTCCATGTCGTCTCTGGTTTACCACTGAAGGCTGATTTATGGTTCCGCGCACCGACACAGCCTACGGCGTAGGGTACGCGGCGACGCTCACTGTACGGCGCGCGTCGCCGCGTACCCTACGCCGTACCCTACGGCGTATGCGCTGCGTCGATTTAACGCAGAACCATAATTCAGGCTTGACTTATGAGCGGCGCAAAGTCATGAGATATTTTCACAAAACAAATACTGCATTTAGTAACGCAGTAACGCAGCCTTCTTTCAGAAAAGTAAAGGTAATCTAATTACTGTTTTTGCAATTGTAATCCCTTACTTTACTTGTTACTTGAAAAAAGTAATCGGATTACAGTAACGCGTTACTTCTAACGCGTTTCTGCCCATCACTGCTCCTGGGGATAGATTGCATAAGATTTTGATATTTTTTTATAACCTAACCCTGACTTACTGTATACTTCTCAATAGGGCTGGGCGATATGGACCAAAAGTCATATCTCGATATTTTCTAGCTGAATGGCGATACTCGATATATATGGATATTTTTTCTGTGCCTTAATTGGGGTTTCCCCCAAAGCATTATAGCATAGCATCTCTGTTAGCTTCATTTTTTTCTGAGGCAAACCCTTAAAAAAACAGTCAGTTTTAATACAAAGCCTCGTGCCAAATGTCACACAGGTTCCTTTATTAACAGAGGTCTGTACAATATCAACATGTATAAAACAAATGAAATAAAAATAAACTGCCTGCATATATAGAATAAAAATGCTTCATGAATAAAATAAAACAAATATCCCTTTCCTGCATAACAATTAAATTAAAATACACTGTGCAATTAATACAATGTAGACAGTAACAGGCAGACTTTTCCACTGAGGTTGACAGTTGTGCAAATAACAAAACATTTGTGCAAATCTCAAATAAAACATTCAAGTCAATTTGTCACAAAATAAGCTATATCAAAATCATTAAAAAAAAAATGTAAAAAAAAAAAATTAAATCGATATAAACGATATTGTCTCGTACCATATCGTGTTTGAAAATATATCGATATATATTAAAATCTCGATACATCGCCCAGCCCTACTTCTCAACAACTTCATCCCTTACTTGTTTGGAGAGTTCCTTGGTCTCCATGGCTGTATTTGATTAATGGTGCCTCTTACTAGGTGTTGCAGCCTGTGAAGCCTTTCAAAAAAGGTGTGTATATGTAATGACAGATCATGTGACGCTTAGATTGCACACAGGTGGATATCATTTCACTAGATGTGACTTCTTTAGTTAATTGGTTTGCATCACAAAGGGGGTGAATACATATGCCCATGCCCATTTTCAGTTTATTATTTCTAAAAAATAGAATTACAGGGCTTAAAGTATTCCGGCACTGTGCCGGATCTCCGGCGTATGGATTTTTTTTTCTCTGCGTACGGAGTTTGTTTTTAGTTTAGTTTATTTATTTGCACATAAAAAAAATATACAACCGCCAAAAATTCAGACAAACAGTATGTAGAAAAAAAAGGAAACAACAAAAAAAAGAAATACAATGTAACAGAAAAAATGTGCAGGAGGAACCAAAAAAACCCATAATGGTTTGTCGAGTGGTCCTCCTATAATGAAACAAACAATATCTACAGAGATATGTAAAACATAGGACAACTAAGGAGAATAAGCTAAATTACTAGAAAAACAGGAATCTAATGAGGGTGTGCAAAGAAGTTCTGGAAATTAGTTGTTTTGCTACGCTGGGTTAGCAAAAAAGTTGTGATTTGTTTTTTGAAATTATTTTTGCTCGAGCATTCTCTAATATTGAGTTGTAAGGTGTTCCAATAAAGAGGACCTCTGAACCTAACTGAAAATTGGGAAAAAGTAGTCCTGCAAAAGGTGGGATGGACTTGAACGTGACAAATTCCTATGTGTGTTACACAAATGGCAAATAAAGTAATCTGAATCTGAATCTGAATCTGAATGGAGATTGTTTGCAGACCTAGTATTAAAGTGATGAATTTGGGAATTGAATTGAAATAAAGAATGAAAACAGGTTGGAAGTAGCTTGTGGATGGATTGATAGACAAAAAGACAAATCTGAAAAACATTTACAGCAGAAATAGGGAGAATACTTAGGCATTGGAACAATAGGGTGGATCTAGTAATTCTATTGAAAAATGTAATCATTTTGATAAAACATTTTTACAGGATTAAGATACAGTTGAGGAGTTTGACTGCTTTTTAAAATATAAATGAAAAGATGAGTAACTTTAACGTTTTATATTTAAATACAGTATGTGTTGATAGGCTACGGGATATTGTCAGTTTGAGTCAGCCAAGTTCGTCTACCAATGGAATGAGAGGAAAGCAGCTCTCGCGCTCAACCAAACTAAAACTAGCCAATCAGAAATAGAGCGGGGGCGGATCTATGACACCAGCAGGGTGCAGTGCGGTGTATTTCAGTCCGCAGGAACACGAACACTTATGTATCACCGACTTCAAGATGGAGAAAAACTTCATGAAGTCTGAAGGGTTTGGCCGATAAAGTACTGAAAATTAAATGGCGCTGGGCATGGATGGGAGAAATGAGCGGAGACGGCAGGTGTTTTGGTAGCTGGTGCCAGAAGCTAAGAGAGCCAGGTGCTTTTGCACGCTCTGCTCTAAAAAGCTAATGTGCGCCAGCAGCGGGGAAAAAGTTGTACCTCGCCACGAAGGAGATCCCGCTCATATCTGCTGTCCGCGGATGCGAACATCCGTGTGTGCTCGTTCATTGCTGAACATGATGTATCCTTCACTATTGCTTAACCGCTTGTAAACCTATGTAAAAAGTTAACTGTTGATAAAAAAGCTTTGACGAACCTGACCATTTCTTATCAGCATGCCAGTTATATGAATACACATGGCATACATACCTGTCAAGTTTTGGATTTGAAAATAAGGGGACATTTTCCTCCACCTGCTGTCCTACCAGCTAGACCGAGATCCAGTATTACATTTTAAGATATTTAAAATATATACTTGTAAATCACTTACAAACTACAATTATTTGATCTTTATATACCTTTATATACTGTACCATTCCTATGAATGTAATTTCTATAATAGAGCCTAAATGAAAACACAAAGGGGAATTAAAGCACATTTATTTATTTATTTTAAATATTTTCATTTTATACACAAATTGAATGTCTTCAAGTAAAACATTTTCTTTTAATTTGTCATTTTCACTCATGTGGGTCTCTGGCTCCCATTTTTAGATATATTTACATGAAGTCTTCACTTTTCTGGCAGAAATGTCTTCTCTCTCGTTACATCCACCTATCTGATTTGTTTTTCCAAGTTTGTTCCCTTTGTTGCCACAAGGTTAGTGACAATTCAGTTTGGAGAGGCACAATAATCCTTTTTTTAAATTACTATATTATAAAACGGGAAATTTACGAGAAAATACTAATACGGGAGGACGGTGGGAAAGAGGGGTAAAATACGGTAGTTTCCCGGCCTACTTGACAGGTATTAGCATAGTACCAGAGTTTAAAAATACGGCTATTAGAGAAGCTCAAAGCATGGACAAAATTATGAATGTACTTGTTCGCTTTTTTCATGATGATAAGGCCAGAGTAACAACTCAACATCTGGCAAGCAGAAAAGTCAATCTTGCCAATGCTTCAGCACTACTGGAACTAGAAGATGTCCTGCAGTCTTATGAGCTTGAGTGGAAACAAGTCACAAGTTTTCTACTGGACAATTGTGTCGTTATGAAGGGAAAGAGGACTGGACTTGAGACACGAGCTAGGAGGGAGAACCCCAGCAACCACCTCCTCTGGGCCAGCCAGGTTCTTTCCCCTCTTTTATTCTTCAACTGTTGCACTGTACAGTAAGTGTTTTGCAAATTTAAAAAAAAAATAGTGGAAGTGATACATATAAATATTGTCCATTACTTAATTAAATTGTTGCTAATCAATAATTCCACCAATTAATTAGCCTGCCTGAGTTTCACCTGCCCTTATAACATTATGACCTTTAAAATATTCATATTTTGGATTGTAGGTCCTCGTATACCCCGTCAAACACAATGACAACTAGCAAAACTTGATATCAAAAGCACCCATAGTGAAAAGGAAAATAATATTCAAAAGTTGTCATTTTTGTTGCTTGCCAAATTGCCGAGCGCATGTGCCCCTGCTCCCAGAAAAAAGTTCAGGTGCAGGATTTTTTTTTTACTTTAAGCCCTGGATTTATGTATACATTTTTCTAATTTCACTTCAGCAACTTGGACTATTGTGTTCTGATCCATCACATAAAATTCACATTAAAATAACATTGAACTAAAGGCTATAATGTAACAAAATACGTAAAAAGCGAGGGGGAGTGAATACTTTTGCAAGACACTGTATCTGCCTTGCATGTTTTTCCTTTGTGGAATAAATCTAATTAAATCAGATTGAAATCTGAATGTTTCCAATCCATGACAAAGTCAGCTGTGACTAAAGGCTCAGATGTGCTGAGGCTGAAATTGGATTTCAGCTCTGTGACTTATTTAGCCAGTCTTGACCTGAAGTAAAATACTCATGCCACCGGGGAGCTGACACCTTCTGCATCAAGTCCAATTTACTGTATAGTGACATGATCTGACACTGCAGACAGTGTTGTTAATAGTGTCCTATACTTCTGAAAAGATATTTTCTTTTTTATTTTAGTTGTGCCTGGGGAGAGGAGGCAAGAGACCCTACCACATATGATCAGTGGACCTCTTGGACTTCCATTATGGTGTGAAATAAACCCCAAAGATAGATAACCAGTGTAAATTATTCCCATCTTCATCATTCACATCTCCACACTGTCAAAATAATGATATACAGAAAACCATCTTCATATTCAGATCAAAGCTTTCTGTAGGCTGAGTACAGAGGGTTTGTTTCTGCTCTACTTTTTTTTTTTTTAAATGTATAAATAAAGATGAGTGAAACATTCATGGAGTGTCACATTTTTTGTTTTTCAGAGCTGGGTTTTTTGTTGTTTTTTTTTCACCTCTTGAATGAGCGCCCGTTTAACGATGTGATTCCAAACAGTGCATTCGCTATCACCTTGTTGCATGTGTTTCGAGAAAAATTGATAGAGGTTTCAGTAATTTGCCTGTCAGACTTGAAATGAGGCTCTGTAGTGTGACAGAGGCAGGAAGAAAGTAGTGGTCAAGTTCTGCTTGAACCATTTGGCCATGAGAGCTTTAAATCAGAGATGTGAAGGAACAGGGGACTGCAGGGAATTGCTACTGACATTAATTTAGCAGTGCGTCCAGATGTGTTTTTTTATGCGCTCCCTGTTCTGCTAGAGCCTCTCTTGAGTGCTGCAATGTAAATGTTGTGTGTATATGTGTGTATATGTGTGTGTTTGTGCGTCAAGTGAATAGTCCTCACGTGTCTTGTGTGCAAACAGAGATAATTTAGCGTTCTGCATGGGAATCCATCCACACTTTGTGTCTGCAATGCCAGCAAGCCAAATTATACCGCATGGACAAGCAGGAGGGCTGCTGGGTCTGCTGCAGTCATTAGAAGGAAAACATGTTTTTTTTTTTCTTTCTGTAGTCCTTGAGCTTTGGGAGCAAGAGACTGCTACATGGAGAAACAACGTGGTGGTATTTAAACTCCATCTTGCTCTCAATTCTGAACCCATCCTCTTCTGTCAGTGATTGTGTTTTATAAATCTCTCAAGCTTGAGATTGAATCAACTGAAATGAAGTCCTCCATGGCACTCATATTCAACATACTTCTTTAAATGACTGCAGTCTCTTCATTTGACAGTGAAAATGTAGTTACATTTTTTGATAATACAGGAGCTTTCTCTGACCTCTCTCTACAGGATTGGCCTTCTGCTTCTGGACATGCCTCTGGACAGAGAGACCACTGATCAGTACCGTTTGATTGTCACAGCGTCCGACGGCAACCCTGGAGGGGTGAGGCAGGACCTTTCTTCTTTTTCCTTAATTCCTTTATCAAACTATTAAGCTGATCCTTCAGGGTCGGTCATCTCATGACATGTAGACCAAATGAACATCATCTCAAACAAGTTTGACTTTCTTTTCATTGGAAAAGAGAAAGCAAGAGTTTAAAACTTTATTTTTTTCACCAAGTATGCAGAAGCATTCAAAGTTAAGAGGACAACAGTGAAATAATGACAAGCTGCTCATTCAATACCGTAATCTGTTTTTCATCATCTTTCGTGCCCTGTCCATGACAGCCAATGTGAAAAGAAATAAGAATACATCTCCACAAGTTTTACCGCCTGTGTCTTTTGCCACAACGACACTATCATCAGCACGTATTATGTATACTAACCATAATTTTATATTAAGCTTACAAAATATCGTGTGTACCTGTAAAAAGCTGCTGCCCATTCAATTCCATCAAAAGCACCTAGAAATGCACGGGGCAGAGTCTTTACGATTTAGCTTTGGGAAACGGCAGTTACGAACCAAATGTGAATGCTGGCTGCTTGGTCTCCCATGGGGAGTGATAATAGCATGAACTGTCTTAATTTAATTAGACTTCTCTGCAGTTCTCTGCAGCTGTCTCTGTTCGAGGCAGAGGTGAAATGCAGTTCCCTTTTTAAGATGCAGTGTGTGATGGGTAATGAACATTAGCTGATGAGCTGTCACAATTACTGCCTTTTTCACTAGAATAAGCAGACACAGTATGTCCTCATACAGTAAATGTATGTCTTCCTTTATATGCTCTGCAATACAGCGGGAGGGAGATAGTTATAGACAGTGACAGATGTAGAGGAAAGAGGAAGTGAATCATGAGGTTGATGGCTCACCTTACAGATTGAAGTAGCTAAAAACTGTTGTTGTTTGTCTTAGAGCTGATAGACAGGTTAGTCAGATAAATACCTTTGCATAATGTATGTTATTTAGTGTTCTGACATACTTTGTTCAGAGTATAGCCCTAAATCAGATAACTCTGGGGCTGTATGGAAAATGCTAATAAAAAAAAAAGAAAAAACAGTGTTGCACTATCTAATATTTTCATGGACCGCCTTATTTATTGATCATGTCATGCATTTGCACTGGCATCATTTCAATAACCTTATGCAATATATGCAAGATTGATTTCCATCTAAAGTTGAATTAAATTTTCCATGCCAATTTGTACTGAGGGTACAGTCTGCAGTGTAAAGTCTTGTGATATCCCAAAGACTGTCACTGGGGTTAGAGTCTGGATTTTGTGCTGCCCAATCCATGTGTGTAAAATATGCATCATACTCCTTGAAAAAAGTCTCACCATGTACGCTTGATGAATCCTGGAATTGTCATCTTGGAATATCCTTGTGCTTCTAGGGACAAAATTAAAACAATTCTAATAATAGGAGAAAGGAAAAAAAAAAGAAGTTAATTCAGGATATTCAAGTAGTCAGCTCACTTCACTTTTTGGGCGTATGCCATTGATACACAGACGTGACCGACAGAAGCAACCCCTGATCATAACGCAGCCCCCTCAGGCTTGTACAGTAAGGCACTCCTCATGATGCCTGCATCCCCTCATCTGTTGCCTAATGGTCCTATCACTCTGAAACAGGGTAAATCTAGGCTCATCGGGCCACATTGCTTCTTCCATTGCTCTTGAGAGCTATCTCTGTTCTCTTTTTTTCTATCACCCTTACTGACATGAAAACACGGGAAAACACTTACACTGATTTCATATCGATCCCTGAAGTCTGTTTCAAATTGAAGGCTTTTTGAGATTTTAAGAATGTCTGCTTTCTGTGGACTGATAAAGTTAAAATAAAATGTACAGACTGCAACAACCAGAAGAGAAAATGCTCCAAACCAGAGATAAACGATGACTGTAAATAGATAAATAAATATGTTGAATTTTTGCCACTTGTGAATTAGATTCTTAAGAAAGTTGGTTGTTCTTAGACACTCATATACGTGCATTTCAATGTGAAACTAGGAAAAGGGGACAGATCTGAGATGTAAGCCAATAGAGAAAAGGACCAGGATAGCAGGGATTTGGATGTGTAATTAGCACAGAACTTTGGTAACCACGGAAACGTAACACAAGTAGTGATGAAAGCTGTCTCCCACCAGTGTTAATCGTCTCTCAATTCAGCGTAATTTGCAAGCACACATACACACTTAAACCTTCATTCTAACATTATCTCCTCTTGCATAAAACTAATCATTATCTTCTGTTATAAATTGTAAAATTTGTATTCTCACCAGTACAAGCTTTAAATCAACACAGCCAAGCTTGGATCCCAGAAATTCATCCAGGATTATCCACAGCAAGAGAGTATATGACTCCCAACAACAAAATGATATCAGTCGCTGCAACAACAACACAGTGAATCAGGGTCATCCACCTCTGAATCTGTGGGATCAGGGTCTCGTCTATGTCATGTTAAATAACTTATAGCAGCTCATTAATTATATGTGTCCATAGAGGTGAGTCTTTTTTTTTTCCTTTAGTTCATCTTGGTATGGCTGTTGTTATATTATGCCGAACTAATTGGTGTGAGATCCACTTTATGATGAAAAGCAGATCTCATTAAAGCAGTGGCTGTGAGCTCCAACCTCTGCATTGGTAGCCATACCTCATCATACATGATTGTATATATCAAAGAAGTTACAACAAAGAACAATAGGGAGTCCGCGATGAATGAGGAAATGTAGCTAGCATTAAGTAGGTCATTTCTCTCTTCTTCCCTGACATGTGTCGAATGTCTCATTTTCCAGGAAAACTTCAAATAGTGGCATCCTGTGAAGTATTCTATCCTGCAGAGGACAATTCCTCCCTGAGCAACCGATTCTTTCTCCCCTAAAAGGAGACAGGCATGTTCGCCACAGGATACTGAGAGGATATACAGTAGACTGTGCATATTCAGCTCCTTTTTCTTTTATATATGTTGATTTATAGAAGTGCTTTATAAGTATGACCTGTGTCATTGTTTGAAGGTCACCATCAGTACAATTGTCCACACTGGCCTTGCAAATGAATGAATCAAATTAATTGCAATGAGGGTTTAGTTTTGCTCAATGAGCTATGAGATCAAATGCTGATAAGAAACTTGAATATATGCATTTAATTTAGTGCAATGTAAAGATTGCAATTGGTAAAACATAGTCATGTGAAAAGGAAAAGAAAAAGGACAGCGTTTCATACATGTTAAGATTACAGTTAATTAAAATCTGGCACGGCGTGTGAAGCCATCTAGGGGGACCGGACCAGACAAAGGGCGAGTTGTTTAAATAATTAAACTATGTTTATTACAAAAACAAAAGCCAAGAGTAGACCAAGGGAGTTACTCCTGGGGTAACAGGAAACTGAGGCGGAGAGGGAGGATTAATGAGCAGGTCCTGTTGGAGGGATATGTCCAGAGGAGAGAGGTGTACATGTGCTTACTGGATCCAGTAGGGTTCCAGGTGCTGAGGGGAAAGTGTTAGCTGTGCGTCTGGTCAAGACTCTGTCGGTGGGTCAGGCAGGCATGTAGATGAGGCAGTAATCCAGGTAAATGCAGAAATGGATAATCCATAGAATAGAGGAGGGTAGGTTGGTTCAACAAATCTCTTTTGGCGGGGGGGGGGGGGGGGGACTTGAGACCAATGCTTGAAGGAACCAAAATTACCACTACAGTAGCTGAATAATGCAGCGGAGGCTGGTTGCTCCTGCTCGTATTAAGTAGTGGCTGAGAAGATTGGATCATGACATGCAGGTGCGCAAGCGGGAACAAGCCAAGCGGTGCCTCGGGATTCTGGGAAGCCCGTTAGCCCCACCTAGAGATCACAAGCAGCACAGCCAAGACATGATCATGACAAAATCCGATAACTTTTACCAATAAAGAACTGTTTAAAGGAGCTTGAGGCCGGATTGTGGCAGGATTTATGAAAAAAATCCATATACATTTTAAGTTTTCTAGTAATAATGTCAGATTAAGCGTTCCAAACCCAAAAGAATGTTTCCTCTAGTGTATCTCTCCTTTGCCTTGAACAGGCTGTGTGCTGCAAAATGTGCTGCGATTCTGCAATTCGGCTGCATGCACGTTCTCCCCGTTCTCCCGTGCCGGCTTCACTGTTGTCTGCAGTACCCCCAATGGCCGTCGTGGTGAAGGGTGGCGCTAGAGAGTCTCATTTCTTAAAAGGAGCCTCATGCTCCTTTAACATCAGGCAGCTAATTACAAACAACTTTTTACCAGTTTCCACTTTTCATAATATTTGGAAATGTTAACAGAGCTAAACATAACCTTGAACTGGGACAGTAGTCTTCTGAATCACTTCTGGACAATTCTGTAGTAGGTGTGTCTCAGAGATCATTTTTTGGTCAACTTCTAGAAGCAGGAATTTAAGACCAGCTATGAAACACAACAACTACAAGACTGCTTTGACTTAATAGACTGTAGTGTTTAAAATAGGAACTGGCAACTTGGGCAAACTGTACTTGCCGACATCCCACACCAAGTTTTTTTATGACGTGTTCTTGCCAAGGCCTACTGTGCATAGAACAATAAAGCTTGGTTCACAAGCCAAACTGAATCAACTTTGCCAGGGTTGCTTACAAAGGAGGGGGCTGGCTACTATAAAAGAAGACTAGGATAATGAAATCAAAAGGCTGAAGAGAAGTTAAACTGAAAAGCTGAAACACTAGTTTACATTTAATGATCCTGTATTAGTTAGAAAAGGCCTGCCAGGCCTCACTAACAAGCAAATAAAAAATGTTGGCGCTTTGGGGATGAGAGTGGTGTGGCAGCCAGATCTAATAAAAGTTGCATTGTTTAAAATGTACCCATGCTAATATGGATGTCTAACTGTATCCTGAAAAGTACACTCATGGCAACTCCCTTCCCCTCTGATCTCAAGGCTGCACTCCAGGGATGTGAGGGGGGATATCACCCCCCACTTCTAGAGACAGTCAGTAAAACGTAATGCCCAAAAGCGGGTCTTTGCTATGTTAAAGCAGATGCTGAACAACTGAATCCTATTGTCACTCAGATCTTCAACAGATCCCTTGAGCTACTGTGTACCAAATTGTCATCTATTTCAAATCCATCGTTCATGTCCCCGAGAAACCCCTTAGCCACAGGATTGAATGACTAAGGATTGAAAGCCTGTTTACCCTGAACTCAGTAGATATGAAGTCCTTTAAAGGTCCAATATCATACTGATCTGTATTCATATTGATTTAACACCAAAGCAGTTCTTTTACCTTGATTTCAACTAAAAAGCTCTCTAGGTCTGTTGGATTTTGTAGCCTAAATCTCTCTTAAGTCTCGCCTTACGTTTATCAGTGGATAACTAACCTTCCTAACAGGGATGAAATTGCAGGTGTAGCTTGGTAAAGTCTTTTCCAGCTTTGAAAGGTGAGCACAGATGCTGCTCAAGGACATCTTCTCCCCACGTTTCCCTCTCTGTTATCACAATATCACAATGACTGCGCTACAGTGGACTCTGTTATCTGTTAGAGACTCTTCAACTTTGCAGATGAAACCTTAGTGTTGATGGTGGCAAATCTGCAGAAGATATCCCCATGCAGTGCTATCTGAGTTCATCAGACCAGTTTCAACTGTGAAGACTTAATTTCACAGGAAGTAGCATTTCCCAGGCATTTCCCTGTGACAGGAGGTGGTGAACCTATTGTGAACTGTGATTATATTTCATTACTTCTCATACATGATGAGGGTTAGATTCTTTTTTTCAGTTGCAATGAGTGAGTTAACCTTTTATTTTAAATGGCAACTTAAGCTTGCAGTTAGAAGGAGGAAAAGATGTGATAATCAGCTTTTATGCATTGAGATATGGTTTTCTTTCTTTCTGTAGTCAGCGCATAATCACATACAGCACAGCTTTCAGCTTAGAAGTGATATATAAATATATTTTCCCCCTCTCTCTCTTATGCATTTTTTAATTCGGTAAGTATTTGTTGCCTGCTTACTCTGAGAAGATAATCCCTTGTGCTGTAGACCACTGATGGGAGTCAGAGTGAAGCATGTACCTGTGTCAGTGAGTACATCTGACTGCATGTGGATTATATATTTTAAGACAAAATCAACAGACACAGCAGATGCAGGATGTGCTAAATTCATTTTCAGGTATTTGAAGATTCTGTTAGTGGATGCTTTTGTCTATCCCTTTGGGACATTTCAGAAACATTAGTCAAGCAAACATGCTGACCTTTCAAAACTGTTTTCTTTTATACTTGTTATTATAGAGCTGCTTGTTCAAAAAGCCTAGCTTTTTATGGAATTTAATCACTTTTAACATTTCCTCCCGACAAGTTATGAGTTTAATTTTGATTTATTTGTTTCCTTACCAGCTCAATTTGTTGTAATTGATTGGAATTTTTTTTTTTTCAATCAATGATGGATTATATTGTGGGTGTAGTTTAGTGGTATCTTGAAATAGATGATTATTTTAGTTTTTTTTTTTTCAATATTTTTATTTTTATTTCTTTCCCATTTTATCACCCAGTGCCCCTACCTAAGTCAGTCCTGAACATTGCTCTCTCTGCCAACCCCGGGAGGAACCTACACTGAGCTCAAGTCTCCTCCTTACTTGAGGAGTGAGCGGGTCACTTCTTTTCACCAGACAGGGTGGGGTTTCTCCGGCCGGACGTAGCGCGTGGAAGGATCACGTTATTCCGGCCGGATCCTCCCCACCCCATCTGGCGCCCCGGTTGGCCAGAGGGGCATGTATAGCCCAGGACTGTGTGCATGTTTTTGTGAGGGTAGCTCACATTAGCTACCCAAGGGAACACGGGGAGAACATGCAAACTCCACACAGAAAGGCCCTTTCACCAACCCCACCCAGGGTGTGGACGCCGAAGTCATGGTGGAACTAACACGCACTCAACGTCCCCGGCGAAAATTGAACCCAGGTCCTTCTAGCTGTGAGACGGCTGCACTACCAGCTATAGATGATGATTCTGACATCAAATCATAAGCCCCTTTTACATTATCTAATACACCGCGTTTAAAGCGCAGATATAACGTGTTGTGTGCACCTCTACATTGACCGATGCAGGGTGGCGAGCAAAGCTGCCCTACGAATAACACGCCTCCAAGGGTCTTAACCGCGAGTCAGGTCTAATATATACGGAACTAAAGCGGGGTGGCAGGTCGATGGTAGGATTGGGCATCGAGAACTGGTTCTCAAAGAGAACCGGTCTGCCTAACGATTACGTTAATAGGTTCTGCCAACCTCTTGTATTAATGAAATTTAACGTATAATGTATAATATTGCGTTTTAGTTATTATAGTTTCTTGCCCAAAACGTGATGTGGAATTTTGATTTAATCTTTTAATATTTTTTTGTATTCTTTACTTTTAATTAATGCTCAAAATGTAGTCACAATGTGATGTTTTCCTGCTTTCTTTTTTTTCCCCTTAGACATCCACAGCTACAGTGAACATAGTAGTGACAGATGTCAATGATAACGACCCTGAGTTTGACCACACCATCACTACTAATTTTACTGTCCGTGAAGAAGAGGCCAATTCATTCGTAGGAGAAGTCAGGGTGAGTATGACAAACCTTTTTTAAGACCTTTTTTATTTCTAAGTACAACTTGCCTTTATACTTCACTGTTGCTATTGGATCATGACTGTAGCTCAGCTGCCCATTAAAACCTGTCTTGGCTTTATTTGAGGTAGTTGACCCAAAGCTGCCTCGCTGCTGGTTGCCTTGGCTGAGCTTTAGCATGGAGACAGATTAAATTTTTTAATTATTGGTGTGGATTAATTGGTATGTTTGTAAATGGATTCATTATGGAACTAGGATAGCTGATATCCCCTGACTATGCACAGGCATACAATATGATAGCTTAAGGAATTCAGTCAAGGCTTTTTGTCCTATACTCATTATTTTCCATTATTGCACCAATGTTTGGTACATTTTTCACAAAAATCTTAATTTTTACACATAGCATATACACAACCCAATTTTAGACCTAATATAGGCAAAAATTTGGCTTTGAAATGTTTTATATTTAATAATGTTACATGTGTGGGAGATGAGCTGATTCAAGTGCAAAAGTTATTGTGCAAAAAAAAATAACATCTCACCTTTTTCACATTAATCATTATTTGTTTAACATGACTGAAGCCAAAAAGAAGAACAAATCTTATGGACAATACTAAATACCCCCCCCCCCCCCCCGCTTGGTCTCATAGACTTCAATAAGGTAATTTGTAGGCAGATCCTGCTCATCAGGTCATAAGCAATGGTCTTTGAAAAGCAATTGTTGCTGCACAACAGTTTAGAAATGGTCATAAATCACATTGAACATATGAGACCAAAGTTAAAGTATTTGGCCTTAACATGTTTGCCCATAACCAAGCTCTGCATTTAAGTAGGAATACCTCAGACTCACTGCCAAGCACGCCAGTGGAGGGGGTCTTGATTTGGAGTTGATTTGCAGCTACAGTGCCTGGACACTTTCCAACCATTGAGTTCACCATGACCTATTTTGTATACCACAGTAGCCGAGAGGCAAATGTGAGACCCTCTGTTTAGCAGCTTAGTTGAAATTGATGATAGAAGTTGATCAGAATCAACGGGCTGAAAATTAGAATCCAGGTTTTGTAATGGCTTACTCAAAGTCCAGAACTCAGTTCGATTGACACACTGAGTACAGGAGAGATGAATGTACCGTATTTTCGCGACCATAAGGCGCAACTTTTTTTTTTTTTTTTTTTTTTAAATGTGCCGGGCGCCTTAAGAAACGGTGCGCCGTGTCTATTACCTGAATTACGGTAATGTAAGGCCGGCCATGAGAACGGTAAAGGGAGAAGGGGGCGGGTGAAGCTGAATGAGACCATCCACTGAGCTGTTTAATGCGAAACAGAAGATGAAAACTTTTAAGGATTTGCTTGATGTGTAAAGTGAAATAAAATACAATCAAACTAAGTTTTGCTCCCGCTCTATTTAAATAAGCACACTTGTTCTGCAGCGTGCGTGTGTTTTGCATGTCGGAACCGGTGACTTTCCCCGGTTAAAGCAGCGGCTGGAGCAGCGCGGTGATGGGCGCTGCTGCAACCCGACTTCCTGGTTCCCCAAGCGGTCCAATCGACCTGGTTCCTGGCCGCTTTGCGAGCAGAGATTTCTGGGGTCTGTCTCAGGTCTGATCAGCTTCACCCTCCGAAATTTGCAGCCAAATCTGTCGGTTACAAACCCGGTACCGGACCCCGACATGCGCGGGTGTGTATTCGCGGCGACACACACAGATTCTCATTCATGTAGCGCTGGACTGGCGCAGCTGATGGACAGAAACCTATGGTGATTTTTAAAAGAAAAACTTTGCATAAGACGTTTCCAGCCGGAGTCATTATAAGGGCGAATGGAAAGGGGGGGCTGGATGAAGGGATGATGATGATCAGGTGGCTGAGACAGGTCTGGAAATTCGGACTGGAGCTCCTGTCGGATACAAACCCCGGTACCGGCTCCCCGACAGCGCGTGTGTGAGCGGGTCCAGCGCGGGGGAGCAGACGGGGAGCGGACCCGGGACCAGCGCGGAGCGGGACCCGGGACCCGGGACGCGGGACGCGGGACCCGGGACGCGGGACCCGGGACGCGGGACCCGGGACGCGGGACCCGGGACCGCTGCGGTCGGGATCCGCAGCACAACGCAGCACAACGGGGTATGAAACGTTTATTTTCTTACCTTTATTTATTCAGGGGTCTGTCCCAGGTCGGACCAACTTCACCCTGCGAGATTTTCAGGCAAAACTGTCGGTTTGATCTCCGGTAACCAAGATGCAGAGGATGCGCTCAGGAGCCGCCAGGCTCCCGCCGCGGGTTTGCCGGGCCAGGGCTCACCATCCCCGGGGCAGATCCGGCCGAAAGGCCGCTGGTCTTTCCCCGGGAGCCCTTGCTCACATACAGGTGGGTGGCTTCGGTCCCAGCCGGTCCGAACAGGTCACATTCCAGGTTAAAGCCGCTGTGACGCGCGCTGCTCCACCCCGCTGGGGAGAGACGGGCTTTGCGCAGTGGAGGATCCGCACAACGGGGTATGAAAAGTTTATTTACTGTTGTGCAGAAAGTGTCTGACACCGAGGAAATTCGGACTGGCGCAGCTGAATTAGCGGAGCTCTTTAATGCAGAAACAGAGGTTTTGCTCCCGCTCTATTTTTTAAATAAGCGCTTGTGTGCTTGTGTGTGCGTTCTGCATGTGTGTGCGTTCTGCAGCGGGTGTGTGTGTTTTCCGGCCGGCGTGTTTTGCGGCACGCGTGTGTGCAGCTCTGCTCTGTAGACTGCGCCTTTTGGGTCGGTGCGCCATATGTATGTTTTAAATCTAAAAATGACACACAAAAATGAGGGTGCGCCTTTCCACACGGTGCGCCGAATGGTCGCGAAATTACGGTAAGCGTAAATCTAAAAACCAACTGAAGCAACATTGTAAAAAAGAATGGGCCATAATTCCTCCACAAAAATGTTATGCTGTGTCAGAGGTTGTGGGAACTACTATAATAAGATAATTTTTAATTATATTCTTGAACTAAAAACAGATAATAAAAAATAGTGGTACTAAGCTTTTACAAAACTATATGAAACATGGTTGAAATTTAACTAATAGATATATTTTGGAACATTGCCTGTGCATTTGTGTAGATGAAGTTATGTACAAATATATGTTGTGCAGATTTTAAAACTGCTTGTATCTTCAAAGTGACATTCAGTGGGGCAAAAAAGTATTTAGTCAGCTACCAATTGTGCAAGTATCCCACTTAAAAAGATGAGAGAGGCCTGTAATTTTCATCATAGGTACATTTCAACTATGAAAGACAGAATGGGGGGAAAGAATCCAGCCAATTTTTTTCCCCACCCCTAATAACAAAGTAAATGAACTTTTGTTATTGACCAAATACTTATTTTCCACTTTAATTTGCAAATCTTTAAAAATCAGACAATATGATTTTCTGGATTTTCTTTCTTTCATTCTGTCTCTCATAGTTGAGATATACCTGTGATGAAAATTACAGGCCTCTTATCTTTTTAAGTGGGAGAATTTGCACAACTAGTGTCTGACTAAATACTTTTTTGCCCCACAGTAAATGTAGAAAAAGGACAAGAGGACATATGAAGGAAAGAAAAGCAGGTGCTTGGGAGGAGTCTTCCTCCTGGGAAATGCCGCCAGCAGCTAGAATGGGACAGAGTTCAGGCTACCAACTCTCTCCCTCTGTCTTGGTTTGTAATGTTTTCTCAGATGGCACCTTGCCAGTTTGAGCTGAAAAGCACATTAAGGTACTTAGCCGAGTGCAAACCTCAGCTAAGCTCTCTGTGCACATGCACATTGAAAGGCTGTACTTTTGCCTGTTATTTTGATCAAAAGGGTTAGGAGCCTTCTCATTCTGGGAGGCTCTCTTTTGTAAAATCACCTTGACCACAATAAGCAGTCTGTGAAAACAGCTTGTATTTGATAAATACAAAATTAGAGAATCTTATGGTCTTTTAGAACGTTGATTATTTGACAGTTATATATTTAAAGATAGTTTTTTTTGTTTATTTGTTGTTTTGTTTTTTTTTATCTAGCAATTTTACTGGCTGTAAACACCATTTATATGCCCGACTTCTTATTTTCCCTTTGGAATGATGCATGGCAAGATTGTCTCCATTTAAATAAGAAATGCAAAAATAAGCTCTTGACATGTTCAAAACTGTGTACAGTTACAACAGACACACAAAATAACTTATTTTCATACTTATGCGGACGACACAAAAAAATAATAAAGAATTGAGGTACTGTTTTACCAACCTGCCATTTAAATTGTTAATTTCTGTAAAACTAGACAGTGAAGGATGCATTGACGTCAAGGGGCATAAGTTACATATCCTCCTTACCCATTAAGTGTCAGCCTCTTTCACCCCAAACTCTAGTGTGGTTGCATCAGTTATCTACCAAAGCATTGTTTGGGTTTGGATTCCCTCTATATGTTCAAACTGTGTGTATGCACGGATGTATATGTATGTCTATTCATATATAGATACATAGATTTGTACAAGTGTTAACATTGTTGGTACAATGGTTTTAAAGGGGACTTATTATGAAAAACACGTTTTTTCTTGCTTTAACATTTATAAGGAAAATAAGCAACCAAATCCTGCAGTGTCTGTACAGCCGTCCGCATGAGCCATCCAGTGTGATGTGGATCTACGAGCCGTTCAGATTCTGCTCCTGTCGTGACGTCACGACAGGAGCGATGCGTGAAACCACGCCCACAACTAACTCCGCCGGCCAGGGCTTCCACCATTTTTTCGTAGCGGTGTATCGGGTCATTCAGGCAGCCAATCAGCACAGTGCCTCATTATTATAGCCCCGCCCCCTCAGAATCACGCATAGAGATGGAGGTTAGAAACGGGGAAGATAAAGACATGGCTTAGGCTGAATTTCTAATTTATTTAGCAAAAACAATCAAAAGCTTGTTTTTAAGACATTCGAGGCCTGTTTACAATAGGTATTAGATGCCATAATAGGTCCCCTTTAAGATGTCTGTAATGAATCAATAAACCACCATGCTCCCTGGCTGCTCTGAGTCCCCCCGGGGAATGCCACCACCGGCCATCCCCACCTTCGGCAGGAAGACCAGTCAAGCACCCCCACCAACAGGAGGGGGCCTAGGGCCATGACCATGGAGTCCTGTCCCGGACCCTCCCACACAGTCGCCCCCAAGTCCATGGCACACGGCCACGTGGCAATCCCCCGTACACAAGGATGCACCAGCCAGCAACAAGCCACCACACCACCCTACCCAAAAGTACTCCCAAGCACCAAAACTGTATATATTTGACGGATATATTTTAAGAGATTATGATAATTAACTTGTGCTTGAAATGACCCAGCCCCAAAGGATTACACTTGTAAAGAAACTTGACTTTTAGGGGCTTCAGTTGTGAAGTTTTAGCATATTTCTGTAATATCCAGGAAAAGTGCAGGGGAAATTAACTCATCATATCCCATGGGTGAGTAGTAATGGGTGGTTAATTTGATAAAGAAGGCCATCAATGTATCTAATGGTTTAGATCCCAAGTTCCTATAAGCTTAAGACTGTAAAATGCTAATTCTCATATTTTCATGACTTTTTTTTTCCTTTTTTTCTTGCCTCAAGTCATCAGTTAGCACCAACAAAAGAGAAAATTAAATGATACATAAGAAGAGAGGAAACACCCACAACCTACACTGTATACATGCACTGTGAGACACACCTGACTTTGTCAACACTGCTCAGACAAAGTTTTGCAGTCTGTACTATTTTATTGGCCAACACTGTTTTCTGGACAACAGAGTATTTCTCTGTGTTTCATCACCCCTCCGATGGGCTGACAAATGATCAGTAACTGCCAGCTCTCCATATGCAGGCTTCAAAACAATGTGATTCACAGACTTTTGGCAGTGTATATTTGTTAAAAGTCCGATGAAGACACTTTTTCAAAACACTCTCTATCATAACATGAACATGTCACATGATACACTGAGAATTAAAGATGCAAATAAGGGACTAAATGAGATGGAAACAGGAAAGTTTAGGACTATTGGTGCCCATTCAAGTATTTAACAGTAAAATCTGATACAGTAAAGTCAGCTTTGAATACACGTGCCGGGAAGGAGTCGTACTGGTAACCACCAGCAGTAGAGATGACTACAAAGCACAAGCACTATGTTAATATAAAAACTAATAGAAGACTTGTTTGTTCAGGAACTCACATTATAACCCCATCTTTCTTTTTACTAAGATGCTTCCTTTGAAACTGTTTGACATAAACAAACAGCACCGTGCAAGATTTCACTTGGTTAAAACATCCTTTTATATATGGCCTGGAGAGAGTGGCACTAAGGTTTAAAGGAAATGTGTTTTCCTGACTTAAAGCAACCCTCTTTAAAGGGATTGTGACATGAAAAACACATTTTTCTTGATTTTTTGTGTTTTGTTGGGTGTCTTGACATCAATTACACCCAAAAAACAACGAACTTTTAACATTCAGTGTATTGTGTGCTTTCTGGGATTTTCCGCATAACTGTGCAAAAACGGCGCATGTGGTTTGGTGGCGGATCGTTACGTAACGATCCGCTAAATCACCGCCCCCTCCACCGAGCTCCCTGTCTCCTCTCCTCTCCAGCGCACCATAAAGGCTGATTTATGGTTCCGCGTTACACCGACGCAGAGCCTACGGCGTAGGGTTACGCGGCAACGCGCACCATACGCTGAACCCTACGGCGTAGGCTCTGCGTCGATTTAACGCGGAACCATAAATGAGGCTTAACACGCCTCTTTTGTTCTAATCACCGGAGGAAAACTGCTAAGAAGACCCGCGGCCACTGACTGGACTTAAGATAAGGGGACAGTGCTGCTTGCATGCCTTTATTTTTATGATTGTTTGCTGTGGTTCGCCCTCCTGCTTTTCCGTGCATGCTTCGCCTGTCGCTCCCTCTCCGACGCCGCTGTGAGCGTATGGCTGGAGGAGGAGGAGGTTTGGAGGAGGAGCGGAGCAATGATTGACAGGAAAGGGGGGAAAGGAAGCATTTTTCACGGCGCAAAAAAACACTGTAATAAAAAGCCAGGAAAAGATTACTAGAGTGAAGTTTTTCTTGTTACACTCTTTTAGACACATTTGAGGGATGTTGCCCAAGACTTTTAATAGTGTTAAAAGCATGTTAAAAATGATGTCACAATACCTTTAAGATGGTATGGAGTGGAAACTTTCATGCTTGACAAAAGCAATGTGAAAAGCAGGTTTGATTGGAAAAAGTTCTGTAACGAAATATTCCTTTATATCCAAATGGCAATTAATGTTTGCACTTGCAGCCATCTATATTTTATTTAAATATTTTTTCTTCTTTGAGACTTTAAAAACATTTGACTTGTATACTGTTAAAGGATGCTTGAAAACTATTTGAGTTCCCTTGGCACAGTCAAGCATTAATGTATTTTAAACATCAAAACTACAACCGGCAAAAAATGCACAAAAAAAACACTATTGTTGGACAATATTTTAGAAAAATGTAAATCCCTGGTATTATTTTTTTACGATCAAGTGGAGGAAAAGAAACTTTGGCCCAGTTAGCACTTTGTTTCACCTCCACTGGCTCACTTAAATTCTTTAAGGCATGGATCTGACTTCAGAAATAACAAACACCACTCTTAATCTAAAAAAAAAAAATGGTTCCAAGGGTTGCAGACTGCAACATCTGTCAACTGCTTTACAAGGAAGTTAGTTTTCGGTTTTAAATTGGATTGCGATGTGTTTCTGGACAGTCATTTATTTGAAATGTCTTTCCTGAAGAACATTGTTAGCAAACTTTGCTCTTCGGCATCACCATCAAGAAAAATGTCTATCATCACTTAGTCTATGTGATCAATGAAATGAGGCAAAAAGCCAGAATTTTAGTGTACACAAGTTCATTTACTGAAGAATTGTCCTCCACAGATTTACTACTTCTTTTTAGCACAGTTTAACCTTGTTATCTTGTTAAATTTATCTTCCTGCTCTCGGTGAAGGTGGACGCTTTTCTTGTCCTCCTCCCTCTCTATCTGCCCTGCCCAAGACTTTGTCTTGTGTTGCATTGTCGTTCGATTTCGGAGCCTGTCTTTGCATATCCTCTGAAAAATTTTAAATCATGGAATTGTTTAGCTGGTCTCTCAACCGATTGACCAAATTTTCTCAACGAGAACACAGGGCAGAGTTCTTTTGCCCCGACAGGACGTTTGCGGATGGATACACGATGGACTCCTGGCAGAAGTGGAGAATCGTGTGTCTGTCCATATTGTCGGTCGAGGATGTGGAAGATGTCTACATAATTGCATTTCTGATACCAGGGTTTCTGCTATTTGGAGTTAGCGGTTACCTGGCATATCGCCAAATTCGGAAAACACCGGCCGCTATTCCGGCTATTTCAAGGCTGCCTGGCACCGGTGATGGATTATGTCGTGCTATCAACACTCAAACTCAGACGCTGTTTGAACAAAATCGCAAACTGCGATTCTCAAACAGAGTTGCAGGCTCCCCGCGGTTTTTCGAACTCATTGGTGTGATGGGAACCTTGGAGAAGTTGCAAGCTCGGCTTGGCAGAAATTGACAACAAATTTGACTGTTTGGAGTCGCCATTGAGATGTACCAGAGAAACCTTTAAGGCAGACATAAAATTAGTGGAGTCGGCCTGCCCCAAAAAAGTCGTTGATATCTGAATTTGGCTCCCACGAGTCCGGCCTTGGCAGGGTGACCAATGTTTGTTATGCTAACAAAACACTCCCCTTTCCCCTTATGACACCTGTAGAACAGAATCAGAAGTATACCGATGCAGGCTGATAACATTCCATCGCTATCAAGGTCTATGGCTGAAAGAACTGGAACAGAGTCCACAGACAACCTCCATCCCCCCAGCACGCAATCTACGTTAGATGTGCTGTGCCAGGAGTATGTTGCTTTTTTGTGCTAAGGTATTTTTTGCACCTTTACATGGCGTGAAGATGTTGTTTTCCCACTCTTTCCTGGTGTCATCCTTTTTTCTCAGATAATGAAAGGGTGGTGCCTACCCTTGGCTGCAGCCTCAGGCACCTGTCTACCCATGTCCTATGTTGTTTGTTTGTTTTTTTCTTTGTTCTCTTTGGACGGGCTGTACTAATGTTGTTCGGAAAGTTGCCTCAATAACAAATTAAGAATCTTGAATCTTAAATTGTGTGGTGTTTTTTTTTGTTTTTTTTTTTAATGTACAAATTATGGAACAAAACTACTAACCACTTCTGTTTTCATCCAGTGAGAACTTTTTGTATACCTCTTAGCAGTTTTCCACACATCATGTCTGTGTTTAATTACTCTCCTATTACTACTACTCCTGTCATTTAGCAGACGCTTTTATCGAAAGAGACTTACATCTGAGAGAACAAACACACCATTTCGCCATGGGAGCAATTAGGGTTAAAGGCCTTGCTCAGGGGCCCAAGGTGGTTCATCTTTGTTGCCATTCTGGGGCTTGAACCCAGGTCCTCCAGCCCCAAGCCCACCTCTGTAGCCACTAGACTACTATCCCCTATTATTGATGAATGTGAACCTATTCTCTGTGTTTTACTCACATTGTAAACTCGCTACAGATTCAAGCGTGAAGCAAAATTGATGCCCTTTTATTCATGTTTCATTTAACAAAACATTAGCCAAATTTCATACTTCAACATGATTATCTGGGTTACACATCACACCATCTCTGTTTTGTTTATGTTGCTACGTATTTTCAAAAAAGTATGAATGTGCTGGTGCAATTATTTGTGATCTGTGATGTTGCTGTGCTTGCTCTGGGAGTCTGGCAGCATTAAACTGTGACTAATTAAAATACCAAAAGCTGCGAATGGCTCAGATTAAGTAACCAAACTGAAACCATGCAGAAGATCCATTCAACTGAAAATATGTGAGGCCATGTTGCTAGGATTTTCAGTATTTTGTGTGTTCCTCATTAAGCATTTTGCCATTGGTCTTTGTTTTTTCTCCCTTCTCAGGCAACAGATCCAGACGCAGGAGCTAATGGCCAGGTTGATTACCGGATTGTGAATCATCCCGCTTTGTTTGGAATCACTGTTAATGGCAGCATCTACACAAGAGTGCCACTCGACAGGGAGTCAAGAAGTCAGTATGACTTGGTAATAGAGGCCTCAGATGGAGCAGTGGATCCTCGACGGACCACATTGACCGTCTCGGTCCAGGTTGAGGATATAGATGACAACAGCCCGGTCTTCTCCCAGCAGTCCTATGTGGTTAATGTACCTGAGAATAGTCCTGTGGGAACTGTGGTGCTGAGGCTAAGTGTAAGTTCTCATTTATAAAATCATGTTATTATTCAGGTGTTTGTATAAATCAGCTTAAAGCGTTTTTTAACCCCATGAGCTGGCAATTTTGTATTTAAAATACTAAATGTTTCCATATAGAGCATCTTCACAGATATACCTGAAGCTTTTTGTGCTGAGTAGAAAGACACATTTCTCCTGACATGGCAAGTCTCTGGGCACGTTTAGAAATAGTAAGACTTAAAGCTGCTTTTCTCAAGTCATATCCAGGCTACCTACCTTTGGTAGGGAATGGTTCAAAAAATTAAAATACTAGCATTATAACAGGGAAAATCTAACTCTACCATCAATGCTGTTAAATATCAGTCCACATGTTTGCACTGGTGTGTATTTGCAGAGCAAACAAGAGCACAGGGGCAAATGATTGCAGACATATTGTGAGTGAGATAACCCAGGTAATGATATAACTGAAGATGAAGAAAGTAAGAATAAGGTTTGAGTGACAGTATGTTTCCATGCACAATTTAGCCATGGTACAAGTATACTGCAGCTTGTCTGGACCATTTAATTAGACAACTGTCCTTGTCTGAGAATACAAGCAAGGAAGGAGAATCAGCTTATTGACCAAAATAAGTCAGACTCTGATAGATGGCAATATTCCCCTTCAGCTCATTAGTACTGGGCTTTTTCTGGCTGACCTATCACATCACAGAGTAAAACCACTGATAAATAGTTTAGGTGGCAGCAAATTGGCACCATGTTGAGCAGAGAATTGGACAGGGTTACAGCTCTCTGCATTTTGCCATGCTTTTACACTTGGGTTATTTATTTATTTTTATTTTTTAAGAAGAAAAAAAAACATCAAGCATCTTTGTTGATGCCAGCCCCTCTTTTTACTGGTTTTACTTTTACCTGCAATCAAAAGCTGGAACAGCAGATGTGTTGGATTTATTAGTCTGGCAGAGATATTTGATTAAGGACATCTTCAGGTGAACTAGTGTTTGTTTACTGTAAATGTAATTTTAAAGTTGCATGTCTTTAGGGTTGGATGACTTCTTTAACATCCCTCCGATCATTAGAAACAGCCACGTATTTTTCATAGGATTAAGATGTGGGTACAATCCAAAGTGTTTATTGTGTCTGCTGTGAGTCACAGTGCCAGCCAAAGATAAGTTTTCATACAGACTGCCCAAAGTTTCCACATTTTACTTGTAACTCTGGTTATCTCATTATACTGTTGATACTGTTAAGTTGAATAACGATGCCTGGCCCACAGGCTGAAGAAAAGAGAAGAAAAACATTTTATATTTCCTCAAACATTCTTGGCTGTTGACATAAGTGTCCTGTGGATTTAATGTTTCTCCTTTAACCTAATGAAAGGCCACCAAGCCTTGGTCTTCATGAAGGTGAGCTGTAATAGTGAATTAAAGTCATCCCCAGTGGCCGTGCATAGAGACTGGTGTTTTTCTCTCCCTACCAAACCTTTGCCTTGACATGATGACACTGGAATTGCTCTGATTCATCATGATGATGGAAATCCTTGGGTCTTTGATGATCTCAGGAAAGATAAGATCCTGGGTCAGTGGCCAGGAAATGATTTCCAGAGAACAACATCAGCATTTCTAAGTAGTGAACTCAAAGGATGGTAAAGAAAGACCAGAGAGATAGCAAGGGAGTCTACTAACCTCAGACTGGATGAGTGTTGCAAAGGGTCAATTTCCAGTGGAAATGAGCAAAATGTATTTCATAAGATATTCATAAATGCTCTGGCTTTCGTTGTCTTTACTTACAAAAGCATGACACGGAAATGGCGTTTTTCAAAATACTGTAGATATAACTGAGATTTTGAATAACCACCCCTCTAGCACAATGTATTAAAGTCAGTGTCAATCTGAAGAAATATATATCGTTTTAATGAAATGCCAACTACTGTATAAACCAAGTTTTTCATTAATCTTTGGAAATGCTATCTGCTTTCAAACTTAATTTCAATATAACTCAACTTTCTTTAGTTTCCTTATTTAATTAAAGACTATTGATTGACAGAAGTCACCCTGAGGAATAAATGTAACATAGAAATTAAGCATTTAATGTCATAAAAACTAGGTTAAATCTCCGTCTGTAATTAAGAAACACGTGTCTTTTCTTCTCTAACTTGTCAACGTATGTTCTGCACCTGCTTGCCCTTTTCTTCACTTTTATACCCCTCTTCTTTGCCTCCTCCTCCTCCAGGCGGTGGACGCAGACCTTTTCTCCAACGTCACATACCACATCAAGACTGAGTCGGCGAGGCAGCTGTTTTCTTTGAACCCTGTCACGGGGGACTTGGCTGTGCTGCAGACCTTGGACTTTGAGGACCTGGCAGCTATGGGCATGGGAACATCTTACACTTTCCAGATGGAAGCTGTCGACCAAGGAGGGACAATGCCCCCTGGGGTGGCTACCGTGACAATCCGCATTACGGTAAGAGCCCTCCAGTTCACCGGTCTACCATTATTACTCAGCGCTCAAGAAACTTTCATCTGTCCTCATGGTTCTGCTGGAGGAGGAGGAATCCCAGTGAGTCAGTTGCATAGTTTGCAAAGGTCATAACACAGACGAGAGTTATAGACAGTTCAGTATTGAAATGTCACCTTTATTGTGATATTTAATTTATTATAAAAGAACAGTCCTTTTTATTTGTTAAAGCACATTTTAGCCTCCTGACCTGCTTTTCCTCACTGCATCACAACTAAAGCAAAATTGACAGATTGGCGTTTCTGTTTTGCACAAAGAGCTATTCCAGACATGAATGACTCATTACCTTTGACAGCAATTACGTTAGGTTTTAAAGGAGCTTCTGTTTTCTTTCTAGCCTTTTAAAAGATTAACAGCGGGGTTGATAAAAAGGACTGAGTTGTGATACTTTTCACACATGCATGAGTTAATGCACGTGTATTTTTGACTGTAATTAATTCCTCCAAATGTGCGCACGTTTATCTCTGTTAATGAATTCAGTTCACTCTCCATTCTGCAGAATTGAGCTGTCAGGGTTGCATGGAAAAGGCGGAAGTGCCTCACTCAAGCAGATCTTGCAACCCCAAGAGTGGGTTTGTTCTCTGATAAGGACAAGCTTTGTTGTCATTCTTTGTGCTGTCACCCCTGAGAAGTGTATGATGGGATAAGGAACTGCTCAGCCACTGATGTCAAACTGGTTACTGCCATTTGAAATGACTTGGAATGAACATTATAGATTCACACTAGCTTCTAGGTGGATAGAGCTGGTTTATTCCAGTGATTTCACTTCCTATCTCATACAACGCCTCAACTCAATTATTTGAAGTCATTTTTATTTGATTTTTCCCCCCTCTATTGTTTTGTTGTTCTCTCTTTTATTATACACCTTGGTGTGATGAATTGAATGTTGTGCTTGTCTTGCTGTTCCGAATGAGTCTTTCAAACTTTCTCTTCTCTTCGCTTCGGAAATGTTTGTCTGTGGGTATGTGTATGCATCTGCATGGTTGGAGATAAAATATTGTGTACGCACATGAAGCAAGTGCATATTTTAAGCAAAACAAAAGCATGCCTGTGCATGTGTCTTGTCACAGTTCCCTCATGAACACTTGTAGCACAAGGGTTGGTCTTTGTTGTTCAAAGCAAAAGCTGGATCATACATTTTCTGCTTGGAAACATTAAATCTGTGTATAGATCAAGGTGGGGCTGCCCTCACCACTGAGTTTATATAACACACACTGTTGCCCAGGGCTCAGCCAAAACAGTGGAAGATAAAGAGAAAGCTCACGAGAAAGGAGGATCAAGCTCCCGCATTTATTTTATAGGGTATTATAGTTATTCCTGTGAGATATGTGATGGCTGAGTGGGTCTTAATTTTCACATGTAAGGATTGTACAGTTCACAAGATTTCATGTTTTTGCAAACCAACAATGTTGTCAAATTTTTGTGTGTGTCATCTTCTGGGAGAAGGTGGTTAAAAACTGGGGCAGGGTGATAAATTTCTCTCAGTAGTTCTGAATACTAGCTCAAAGGTTTGAGTGCCTTGAGATTTTTTTTAATGTAGGGGGATAAAATACCACATAATTCCACAGACTTATTGAATTCAGCATCACTGTCTTTTTGTAGTTCAAAGCAAGGGCAAGCATTAAAATGTATTTTTCATGTAATATTAAATGCTGAGCTATGCTGTCAGCCATCTCATTTAGGCTGTAAAATATTTGTGGCTAACGCTTTGTTCATTTAATGAAATCTGCCTTTTCAATCTAAAATCAGATCATTTTCATTCTCTGTCAATGGTCTCTTCACACGTAAAGTCACCCATGCTTTGAGCACCGATACATCCCAGACTATCACTGTACTTTTTCAGATAACAGCTTAGATGACCTTTCTTTGATATATAAAAAAAAAAAAAAAATCTTTATGTATTTAAAATTCAGTTAATATTAACGGTTGCAGCAGAGGACTGCGTGGAATGACCATGCCTTTTCTTGGTCCTCCTAAGCCCTTGTGGCTGCACTGATCGATGTGTCATTACGGCTTTTCATGCAGTGCCACGTAAGGGCTTGGGTGAATTTATCCCCAACTCTGACACCTTCTCCTGGCACCACTTAATCTGATGACTGGAGAATATTCCACAACTGTGTCACTTGTACATTCTTGTACATATTCAACCTTTCTTAGCATCTGCCTCAACAGTTGTTTTAATGCCATCAAATGGTAGATGTGTTTACATTTTCCAAACACAAAGGAATTGCTCAGTGTGTCTGACTAAAATCAATATACTTTGAGAAACACTGGGGATTGAACACAGCCCCGGGTCTATTATTAAACGTAGGGTTATTAGAATCCTATTCATGCAGTCACCCAGGTGGAATGACATTTTTTAGTCTTGTCAAAGGGTCAAAATAACAGTTTATTTTAACATAGCTCTGTTGCCCCAAGGTTAAACATTATTTGCCACATATTTTGTTCTCAATCAAAACAGCTTCACTTCTTGCTGTTTTAGACCATTGTGAAAGTTTATACTTATGGTCATCTAATAATAGACATGAATATTATATATCTGATTTCAGGTTTGAATACATTTTAGAAAACATACCCATTTCTTTTTTTAAATTGGGCATGTTTATAGGTGAACAAACGTCTTTTTTCTTTCACTCAGATTATTGTCTTTCCTAGCTGTTGCAATGCTCCACTCACTGAGCCGACCCCCCCACCCCCTCAATTTATCCAGATTATCTAACCCTAAAATCTTCTATGCGCCAGAAACGTGTGTGCCTGCATCTTCCACATGAGTCAGTTTTGTTCAGAAGTTTATTCAATCTGCAACAAGTTGCATACGGTATTAAAACATTTTTTTTTAATTATCCGAAAAGCTGCTAAAGCAAGGGATAACCTTGCAAAGGTAATAACACTCCACAAAGGCGTTTGTCACTGGTACATCTTGCAGTTAAAAGGTTCAAATTCTCAGTCATCGTGTGGGCCGTTTATTTTATTTATTTATTTATTTTTTATTTATTTATTTTTTTATTTTTTATTTTTTTTTCCCTTGTCTGCACACATATTAATGATTGATACCATGACGGTAGAAACCAAAAGCATACACATGTGCATTATTACTATATTTAATATATATACATATATATACGCATACATATGCGTACACATACATAAATATACACATACAAACCCAGTGATTTTTTTTTTTTTTTTTTTTTTTTTGGGGGGGGGGTGACGACATCCACTGCCAATCCAGGAAGCAGGAACACATGGAAACACACGCACTGGAAATTTGCAACAAAAAACCACAAACAAAACACGAAACCGGCACGGAGCCAACCAAAACAACAACAGCAATCGACCTAAATCTTGAGATCTGATCGCAGTCTGAGCTAAGCTACCGCTACCGCTACCTAACCCCAAAAACTACAGAGCAAGCGGGTCGTTTATTTAAGTCAATGGTGCACCATTTATTCCATCAAATCAGGTAATACTAAAGTTTACAGTTACCACAGGCTTAGAGTTAAACTGATATTTAAAAAATATATATTTGATAAAAAAGCAATATTAAAAACTAAGTAATGTCTGAAGCACTGACCTGAGCCAGAGGACAAGAGACAGGAAAAAAAGTATTGGTTTGGTTTCTACAATGAAATATTCAAATTTCCTCCAGGCACAATTTTATACTGGCGTGTTTTGTTTTCAACTATATTGGGATTATAGTGCACTGTATGTGTGTGTCTTTGTATGATGACAGTTAGCTCACATTTCTTAAGTGCTCAGCAGAATCTGACTGCTTTGTTGAATCACCAAAGTAGCTCAGCTTGGTAGAAATTTAAAGCTGCAACTGGAAAAATACAATCTGCTATCATTATGCCTGCCAGTCCTTTCATTACTGGAGAGCAAATAAAACATGTTGGTGGGATTGTAAGGTTTACTTTGTCCTCAGCGTATTCTTTGGGGTCAGAAGTTAAAGCACTAATAGAAACATCACCAGTGTTTTTCTGTTTGACTTTTCAGGACATGAATGACTTCTCCCCTATCTTCAATCAAGACCTGTATAAGGGTTTGGTGGCACCCAATGCAGAGAAAGGAACAGTCATCACCACTGTTTTAGCTGAGGACCGAGACCCACCAGTAAGTATGAACTCATAAATAAGTCACCCTTCATACTGATACGTAGTACCTGTGGTGTAACCAGCACATGTGGCCGAAATGTGGAGAAGCTTTGCCTGATGATTCTTGCCTTCAGAAGGCTTTTAGAACCCCTGTGACCCTGCAGAGCATTAACCGGGTATAGAGGGTGGATGGATGCTTTTAGAAAATGTACAATTTTCAGCTGCAGCATTTGACATTTTTAAAGATGTTTTCATCAGAGCCCCAGCACTGTGTGCATCTTATTTTAGTATGTTTTTAACTACAAGGTGATCTTGTTTTGCATCTCGTCCTGCATGCGTCATCTAGCAGTCGTCTCAAACGTAATCGTATTTCCTCACAGTCCTTTTTATGTACGTCACTACATCTGAGTAGCTTGTGGTTGTGGGGACCTTATTTTTTTCCCATTTCTTTTTTCGATTTGAAAACTAAAGAACAAAATGGAAGGATGCAGAAAACAGTTGGTGAACAGCCATTGAGACAGGAAGCTGCATAGATATTTTCTGATGGAATGCTAATATTTGGTTAAAGGATCTAAAACAAAAGTAAAAACGTTGCTACATCTATTTGTTGACACTGCAACCCAAGGATGCAGAGGAGACATCAGCCTTATCCAGTGTGTGTATATTTGATAAATGGGAAGGAGGCAAGGGTGTGTGTTAGTGTGAGTGAGAGGGAGAGGGGGAGAGGGCTGAATCCAAACGCAGCCTGCAGCTCCACGCTTGTAGATTTCAATATTTTGGTGATAAAACTAAAAATATGTCATTGAGTTTCCAAATGTTTTTTGTGCAACTCACCCAAATATTAATATCGTTTGAGGAATCCTGAGCAGAATATGAACACCCTGGCCATGTCCAAATAGCCTTAGCTCTGATTCTGTGTTTCATTAAAGTCTTTGTTTATTAGTGGCCCTCCTGCTGGTGGTGTCTCAGGACGCTTGGCTGAATAAGCTTTTATCCTTTCTGTTGGGCATGAATACTGAGGGATATGGATGCCTGTCAGTTCTCGCTGTGGGTGGTAGAAAAACTCCAGAATGTCACGGTAACTGCGGCACATCTCACTCTCTCTCTCAGTGGGAGACACCCCCTCCTTCTTGTGCCAGCATCGCACCATTGTTGCAACTCTGAAATAGTTCTTTTGAACTTACACATGTTATCATCATTTTGCATCGTGTACAGGACTTTTCTTTACTGAAGAAAACATACAACAGTGCCAAAGGCCAAAGTAGAAAACACAGTTCTGTTTCCGGTACCACAGTGCCAAAGTGAAAGAGATCGGGGTGAAAATGAAAAATGTTTTGACTTAAAGAGATATTACATTTCCGAGCTAACCCAGTCTTTAACTGTCCTGACATGAGTATCTTTTTGACAGTACAGCTTTCTTAAAAAGCTGTTTGACTTCTGAGCATTGATCTTGAGAAATGCTTGGGGAGACTGTTGATATCTTTGATATATGGACATGCCTGAATCACAATCTGACACTTATTTCATTTTGTCTTTTCTGTTCTTGTTTGTTTTAGCTAATCCTGATCATAGTCATCCCTAAATTCATGAATGGAAGGCGGCAGGACTTTCTCTTTATAATTCTTCCACGTCTGTCCAAACTACTTTATTGTTTTAGTTTTGACTGACAGCTGAGGATTTTAAAGCTTAGAAACTGTTTTTGGGCCAGTCATTCATGTGAATCACCTGACCCACCTGTGCCTGTCCTGGTTACATGGGGTTTTTTTGCCAATCATACATTGTTTACCTTGTCAACATGTGAGGTTTAGTGATCATATGAATCGAGGTGTGAAGGGTTGTCACAAACAGGGAGCTGGCTCTCTTGTGTTGTGTCAGCGTTTGCAGAGTTGTTTAGTTTTTCCCTAAATTAAGCCTATGCACTCTCCGATGCAATGGACCGCGGATACAACACCACTCTGGTTTTGTTTGGGTGTTTTGTAGGATAAACTGATTTTTGTCTGAGGATGCTGTCTGATTTCAAATGCAAAAGAAAGCTGTGTTTGGAGATGACCCCTCTAGGTGTCTCAGATACTGTAAAATAAGAATGGCTTTCGCTTGTTATTTTGCTTTCTGGTTGATCCTGGCTTTTTTTTTCATCCCTTGTAGATTTCATATCTGACCTCAGGAACTGCCTTCTCGATGTGTGTGTGTTGCTTCTCTTTTTCCTCTTTTATGGTGGAGATGGTCTCAAGCTGACAGTGTAGCGTTCTGATGAGTGGACACCTACATACAGACCAGTATCTGTTCTTTGATTTACACCACCCACTGGACCCCAAACTGTCCACCGCCACCACTGAACTCTGTGCATTCAGCCTGACACCGTCCCCACTCATATGGGGGAAGGAAAAGGAACACAAACATGTCAAGAAAGTACAAGAAAACCTACAAACACCTGAACTGGCCTGTTATCATTTTTTATATGACTCTGAATATAAAATTACCCGGAAGAGAAACAGCCTTTTAATTCTACAAAGTACTTTTAATGTGTTTTTCATTCACCTACACACATACAATCTCTAGAGAGGATGTCAGGAGCAACATGGGGTTCACAAAGATTTCTGGAACTGAAGGTAGATCCCCTGATCCCCAGATGACCCTCGCTATAAATCTGCAGTGATTCCATTATCCACGTCCATCTTTTTTTTTCTTAAATTAAAGTCATTAATCCATTTACAAAACTATCCGACTTTATTCTTTTCCAAACAGTTAGCACTAGCTTTGCTGTTGATTCTGAGACATATCTAAATTAAATTTATTCTAGAGTTGCTTTTTACTTCTTGCACAGACTGTTTCCTGTACCTTACTTTACATTTCATTCAGCAAGCGTGTTTATTCAAAGCAACAACTGAAGGAAAACAATCAGGCCACAGGGAACATGGTAAATTACAGAGTAAACGCAGTTTAAGAGGGCATGTGCAGTAGGAGTTTTATTGTGTATATATTTTATAATTGTTATTATGTGTTTATTATTTTATAATAATAGTGAAATATGATTTTTATGAATATCCTCATGATTATTATGATTGTCTCGGCCTGACATATTTTCAATGATATGTTACAAAATCATTTAAAGAGCTCTTAGGTTCTTTTTTTTTTAATCATCTTAGTGAATTAGCAAAGCTCCCAGAGGATCCACTAATACAGGATTTACGTCCATCTAGCCTCAGGTCTTTGACCCTGTCCCAGGGGAGGAAAATCACATGCAAAGGAGCAAAACCTCATAGAGCTTGTAAAAAAAATCTTGAGTGCAGAAAGATTAATCTGGAAAATGACGTATTGATGATTAGTAATCAGGACCCATGGTTGAGTTTCACCGAAGGGTTTTATCAGTCTATATATAATGTTGCTAATGAGTGTGAGTGTGTTACTCTGGACTAACAGGATGAAACTGATGGCCAAGTTTTAAAACTTGAAATGAAAAGGATGAGTTTGATAGAATCAGAGTTGATTTCTTTTTTGAAAACCTGATGAGGACTAATGACTAATTATGGAGTAACACTTGCCTTAACAGAATAGGAGCATGATGATGGGTGCATTTTTTTTTCAATTTTCATTTCTAAAGGTCTGCATGTGAACACAATTATATCGAAACTCTCTCCATGTTCTGCTTTTTTAAATTTAAATATGTTAAAGATGGTGTCCGTATCAGTGGATTCTTCTTAGACTAATGTGCCTCATGCTCTCCTTTGTTCCTTCTGCAGAGTACTCCAGCAAGTTTTGTGCGCTACACAGTGGACCTGGAAAGGTCACCATACAGTGGAAGCATCTTTGATGTGGAAGAGAAAACTGGAAGAGTCATCACGAAGGTCAACCTTAATGAAGAGCCCAGTGTCACCTTTAAGGTAAGTGCGGGGTATTTTAGTAACGATGTTGGTGATATGCTGTATCTGCTTATGGTGTTAACTTGTGGTTTTCCATATAAACTTCCTGACCAAAGAAAGTCACATAATATATTCCTGGCACCCGTTTAGCTTAGCTTACTGCTTGCATTTGTTGTGGCACATTTATTTCCATCCAGAGAGTCAGACTGCTGTAAAACATCTGCTCCAGCAAATCCAAAAGATTCTGATTGGGGTTACAGTCTGGACTCCATGGTGGCCAGTCCATGTGGGAAAATGATGTCTCATGCTCACTGAGCTACCTTTCTTAATTTAGAGCCTAATGAATTCTGTCATCATTGCTGGAATATGCCTGTATCATCAGAGACGGGCGTAAAAAAAATGATGGGAAATTCTGCACATTTGTTTTATTCAAATAGTCAGCCAACCTAATTTTTTGGGTACATAACATTGCTGAACCTGAACCTGACCAAATGAAACAACCTCAGATCCTGCCAATGCCCTATTACTCTGATGAGTGACTGATGAGTAGTTTTCTTTAGGTTATACAGCTGTTTTATCCCAATACCTTGTTTTCCCTTCACATTTTGTGTTGAGAATTGCTCTTATTTTCACTTTTAAAGGTCCAAAATGCTTTGCATGACTTAAAATAGAATTAAACTGTAATCTAGTTAGTTTTCAGGCTATTTAGCTGTCATTTTGAGATGTGCATGATTGATTAAGTGGTAAGAAAAAGTTTTGAAACACCAGGTATAGCAGGAACTTGTCTCTTCACTTAAGCATTTCTTGCATTTCCTGATTGGTCCCCTTAGATACAAGCAGAGCGCAGGCCAGCCCATGCACCCAACACCAGGTGGAGACGACCCTGCTCCTTCTCCAAACCTAGTTCAGTTAAAAAGAAAACAAAAAAAGAAAAAAGAAACACCCTCAAGCAAATCAAAATTAAAATAAATCAAAATAATTCTGCAAAGGTTTTTCAGTGAACTTGTAAAAACTGTTCAAATTTGCAGGACACAGTAACATCACAGACACAGATCATAAATTTATCCAGCATGTGGAAAGGGCCCAGGAGTCGAGTGTCTCTCTTCATCCTTTTAAAATCATTTAGTGCATGGTACAAACAGTGGCCCTCATACTACATTGGATTTCCCATTTTAAAGACATAAAATCGATATTTTTGTAAATATCTTCAAATCTCTAGGTGGTGTTTGAAGTAAAGAGCCCATGACTCAGCAGTTTTCATAGACTTTAATGAGCTTTTATAACAAGATCCTGCTCGTCGCTTTGTTGTCTGGTCACAACTTTTCTGTTCAAGCAGACTCAACATTCTCATGGCATTCTTATTTGCCCATAACAGACAGCTGTTTTCTTGAAAAAAAACATTTTGTACACTACCTGATGTGGCAAGCAAACGATTGGCAACAAGCTGGTGAACATAAAGTAGCACTTAACGGCCTAAGAGCCAGATAGTTCCCTCAGGAGTTTGTTGAGCGCTAAACCAAGGCTAAAACAGACTGAATATTGCATTAGCTTTATAATGAGACATACAACACCAAATAAAAAAGAAAATGTGTACAAAACATAAATGTTCTTCAGAGACTGCCTCCACAGATCAAATTATTCAATCTTCATGGACATTTCTCAATGGGGAGTTGGACTGCTTGGTTTTGTCACATATACTAAAGCAAAATACTGCTGCCCCATGAAGGACCTTTTGTGATACTGTAAATCAGCTCTTTGTGGCACTGAGAAGAATATTGTTATTCCAGCCCTGATCTTACCAAAGCTAAACTATCTAATGGTTTCATCAAAGCAAAAAATATTTTGGTCAAGAGCCAAGGAAATATAGCTTTTATCATAGTAATGTCAGAAGAATCTCTACTCAAGCCATGATTCTGTCACTGATTGGATGGATGGATGAATGAATGGGTGGGTGGATGGGTGGGTGGGTGGATGGATGGATGACTTTGAAAGTATATTTAGTAATTTTGTAAGATTGATGCAGTCCAGTGGTAGATCTATCAGATACAAAGTTACATATTTGTTCACAACCATAAATGTTCTCCAACATGATTGATTAAAGATTGAGAAGCTGCTTACCTCATCAATAAGGAGTGTATCATTGACAACTGACACATATCCATGATGGCTGTACTTATATGATGGGAGGCTATTACCTATTTTTTTAGTCAAATCCAGGTGATAACTTGTTTTAATTATATAACCTCTAATTTATATGACATATATATATATATATATATATATATATATATATATATATATATATATATATATATATATATATATATATATATAAATATACATATCAATGAAGAGTTATGTCACATTTGGCAGAAAAGATTCAGCTCTTTAAGCGAACTCCAAGCAGAGTCCCCCCAAAAAATACACATTATAGAAGTAAAAAGCTGATATGGTCGTGTTTCATCAAATAATGTTAATATAAACTTATAAGCAGTGTCATAGTAGAAACCATAAGGTCATCGAACAATTTTGGGATTAGTTGCCATCCGGTAGAAGAATCAGAGATGTCTATATCATTTGATAATATTCAAGTGATGATAGTTAAAAGCGTCATAAATAGTCTTAAATAGTCTAAAATAATGACAGAGTTCCTGTACACAAAACAAAAGCAGATACTTACATAAAGCTGTACTACCAACATTAATGAGCCTCGGCTCGAACTCTCAATATCTATTACACCTAAGCTCATCGTGTACCTTTAGTGATCAAGTTACAGTTCAGCTCATAGTACATGTGTGAACACACCTGGGTGATATCTAATATGCACTGAGATCCAGTTGCTGCGGCGCACATTCAGTGAATGTAAATTCACCCTGTCCCGCTTTGAAGGGCAACCTTCTCACTAATGTGCCTACACTCATTGACAGAGATTGAATTATGTTTTTTTTTTCTGATGGTCAGAAAAAGGTTATTCTACATTAATCTGAGTCCAAGAGCACCTTAAGGATGATTCATTGAAAACTTACTTTGTTTCATTTGTGATAATTCCTACAGTGACCCCAGGGTGCAGAGGCTGGACATAGACAGTAGTGCTACTTTTTACAGTGAACGGAGCTGTTTCAGCTGTTCTAGACATAAAGACTAACTTTAAAAAACAACCTATAGAAACATGGACATTTCAAAATATTAGTTTACCAACCTGAAAAATAATGCCGCGTTCCATTTGTCCTCGGAAGTGGGGATTTCCCAGTTCCCAGTCGGGTTTTTCAACTGGAACGCCCCTCGAAGTGGGATTTCCCACTGGGAAAGTGGGAGAGTCTTCACCACCCTCGAGTTCAGATTCCAAGATGGCTGCCCCGGTTGTAAACAGTAGAAGAGAGCTCTGTAAAAATTCGTAGCACTTCATTCTAGTTTTGGTCACACTAAATCAGTCGTATACAAGTATTGTTCGGCATATATATGCTGCTATAGTGTAATTTACATTTTTCATGTGGTATATGCGAACTACAAACTTGTTTACCTACTTTGTAACTGGAACGCTGATAACTCGGCTGTGACGCCATTCCCAGTTCCGAGTTCCGACTTCCGAGGTAAATGGAACGCAGCATTAATATACACTTCATATAAACTTCTTCTAAAATTCTTGGAGTTGATCTCCTCTGTTGGATCACCTAACCTATTCATTAATGCCAGGTGTAAACAAGTTCTAAGGTTGTTGTAAGGCAAGTGTTGGACATTATGTACTTTTGTAGAGTTTTCCCACCCTCTTGTCTTGTCTAGCTCAAGCTCTCTCTCTTTTTTTCTTGTCTCTTTATCTCAAACTCTTTTTTTCCTTGTCTTTTCTGATCCTATCTCTTTAACCATTCCTCAGATGTTCATTCACCCTGCTGATCTCTCACTTTCCGTTGGCCCAATCTCCCTGCCTTGCTCCAGCCCCTTCCACCAGACTCTGAATGTCGATCAATACATTCATACTCACTCTCTGTAGGAGCTTTTCAGGCTGCTTGCCAGATTCTGCTTTTCCAGTCTGTCTTTATTAGGATGCTGAACATATCACCCAAAAGAAAAGAAAGAAAAAAACGCTGCCAGGAACCTCATTAAGGAAATTACAGTATGCATTCTGTGTAGATTATTGGTTTGGTTATACATACTATTATCATATTATTAGTATTTACATGCGTGTATTCTTAACGTACACTTCCTTCCCCCCTTTTTTTGTTTTTTCTTTTTTTTTAGTTGTTTGTGATTGCCTTTGACGACGGGGAGCCTGTGAAGACTAACAGTACTGTGGTTGAGATCACTGTCCTCCAGCCTTCTCGCATTCCAATCTTCACTGATGAAGAGTACAGGTAACTCTCCTCGACACATTGTTGATGCAGCTCTCTGCTTCTGTAGCATCAGACACCTTTTGAGAATCTTAGGCTGTACAGCCAGACAAAAGGAAGGTCAGTGAAAAGGGTTGAAAAACACCTTAGCACACATGCTCCATATGTTGTCGCATATTAATTTAAGCTCCTCCAATACTTTCATCAGTATTTAATGATTTGGTAAACTGAAGTTTCTACTATGAACTGCTGTTAAGTCACTTCCTTATACATTCGTGTTTTGATGATGATATGTATCTGTATGTAATTCCCCCGTTGTTGCCAGTACTTAGCACTAATATCTCTGTAATGCTTCATTTATGTGCATGACTAATCAAGCTTCACATCACATATCTACATCATAAATCTTCAGGGTAGATGCTCCAAATCACCTTTATGTACCTTTTCTTTTAACCAGAAGGGAACAACAGGGCTTCACTGAGTAGGTTACAGCTCACTTTGGACAAGATTAACTGTTTAGACTATTACAGCAGCAGGGAGAGCTGCAGCATGAGGAACCATAATCCATACCGTTCTGAAATGGCAGGCTGCTTAAAATGCAACACGCAGCCTTAGTGGGCCATGGCTGGGTGCTGTTTGTCTGTGCTGGTGATGCTGTGGCTTGGAAGGAAGCCAAGAAGCAATATATTACAAATAAATAAATACAGGTGATTAAAATGATGGTTAAAGCTGCTTTAAAAAATATTCTGTGATGAGGCAACAGGAGAATTAAGCATAGCTTTGTATTGTGCTGTGGTACAGTACATACCTGTCAGCAGTATTACATGGATCCTCATCAGACTGAAGCTTTAAGGTTTCACAGCAAAGTTAACTCACACAAAGTAGTCATTAGGAGATGAAAGTAAAGCCGTCTCTAAATGGTTTGATGGATGAGCTTGTGCATGTGGAGTCTCGCCAACTGTCTTTTGTCACAGTTTGATACACTTTAAAGTATAAAACAAGGAATGCAATTCCTGCCCAAGCTGTCAACACTTCGCTCAGGATTTTCAGTCAAGGTTTTTTGTGCGGAGGTTTGTCTTATGGTACATGTTGCTGTCTGTTGTTAATCTATGCCTGGTTAAATATGTGTCTGTTTGTGTTTAGTTCCTCCTGCAGATCAGTTAATTTGTGCCTGGAATAAAATACTGTCCTGATGGTTTATAATCAAGTACTCTTTGTATGTTCTCGTTCTTAAATTTATTTTTCTTCAGTTTTTCCATTGATTGCTACATCGGTGTAACAGCTTGATCTCGTTAAATGTCATTGATTAACATTTTGAATAAGTTGCGTCTTAAACACACACAAAGGGTCTGGACCACAGGCACACATGGTGCAGTAAAAGGGAGTAAATTTAGAGTATTGAGCAACAGTCAGAGACTGTGTTCTCTTGTTGTATGTTGTATGTTGCACCAAAGCCGCCTACTGATCTGGCCAATGATAAGGTGACGCTGGCAACTGAGTGGCTAGAGGAAGCTAATGCCTGGGTCAAATGACGAGGCACCGTTTGTAGCCTTGGCTCTTTTTCCAGCCTGTGACTGTTACTATAATCTCAAAGGCAATTTGCTTTGCTTTCTTGCAGAAAAAAATATATTTCCGCTCAATAAGCCTTTTTATTGAAATAAATAAACAGAAAAAGTGGGATATATAAGCTGCATTTTTACTAATCCTACTCACTAAAAACACACACCAACAATAAATTATATCCACTCAAGTACACAAAAAAGCTGCCCAATGATAGCATGTGGAGGCAATGTCTGTTTTTTTTTTGCATAAGCTTATGAAGATTTATGTTTATTTCAATGAACAGCTTCCTGAAATATAAGTAAAAAACAAAAAAGCAAGGGGCAGTTTATGTTTGGACAGTGTTATGGTAGATCCCATTCATACTTAACATAAATTAATCAAGGAATTGTGTTGGCCACATCAGTAATTTGAATCAGTAGGATAGCCCCCAACTACACGTATGTCACTTCTGCTTACTGCTTGATAGGCTTAATTTAGTCTCTCTTATTGCAAAGGCACAAGCCTCCTTAGGGCATCACATTGACCAACCACACACAGAACTACATCACCTCTAAATTATGAACCGTGAAAGCATTAGCCAGGTGCTCAAGTTTCTGCTACTGGACCAGCTTTTCTCAAGTGTAGAAGTGTAGTATTCTTTTTCTGTGATTTACTGTTTCATCATTCCTTGCTTGTTTATCTTTAAACATTGTCCCCTCCAAAATAAACTTTACAAACACTAATCACTTTGTAAACGTTCACAAAAGATCTTGTCTGCCTCTGTGAAGGCAGTTAGTTATTGCAGTAATCAGGTAAGCCATGCCTATAGCTGTAGAGTATGCTGTAAAAACAACTCAGCAGGGCTCTGGCTGACTTAATGGCTTCCACTCCTGCTTTATGGTTGCTCTCCTCCATCTGTCAGAGGAAAATGAGGGGCTCTCAGTCACTGTTGGCTCATATAAATGCCTTTTACTCTTGTTGCTATCGTAGTACTAAATTGCTACCTGTTTTCAAAAAATATGGAGCAAAATGCTTTTATTTTTAATTAACATGCATATATCTTGTTTGTTTGTTTGTACCAAGTTTATTTCAGGTTTAGTAAAACCTCCGATTTAATAGTGAACCATTGTATATTTAATCTCTGCTGAAAGCACCAATTATCACCAAAACCTTGCTGCGATATACTGCTTCAGAGATATTCAGAGCAAACACTACTTGGTGAATTTAAAGGGGACCTATTATGAAAAACGTGTTTTCTCTTGCTTTAACATATATAAAGTGGTCTCCCCTCAGCCTGCCAACTCAGAGAAGGAGGAAAGCAACCAAATTCTGCAGTGTCTGTACAGCCACCCGGATGAGCCATCCAGTGTGATGTGACTTCTACGAGCCGTTCAGATTCTGCTCCCGTCGTTACGTAATGACGGGAGCGATTTACATCGGTTGGCCTCCGATGCGTGAAACCACGCCCACAACTAACTCCGCCGGCTGGAGGTTCCGCCATTTTTTCGTAGCGGTGTATCGCATCATTCAGGCAGCCAATCAGCACAGAGCCTCATTATCATAGCCCCGCCCACTCAGAATCCCACATAGAGAATGAGGTTAGAGAATGGGAAGATAAAGACATGGCTCAGAGGCTGAATTTCTATTTATTTAGGAAAAACAATCAAAAGCTTTTTTTTAAGACATTCAAGGCCTGTTTAAAATAGGTATTAGATGCCATAATGGGCCCCCCTTTAAGGATACAAAAACAGATATTTTTCAGCCACAAAAGAAATTATTAGTCTTTCTCCAAGTATTGATTAAACCCGTAGAATCTAATTATTGTTCATTAAAATTACATATTTATTTTGTTTTTTCAGATGAAACTAATCCTGTTATTCATTAGAATGGCTTAATGTTATTTAAATGCAATTTAATTTAAATGTAATTTATTCATTTAATTCGTTTAGTAGCTGGGTATCTATGAATACAAAAATATTTTCTGATGCACTGGGGATCTAATCTAGATACCATGGAGACTGCTCTATGACCCTGAACAAAATGAAAGTGTGTGTATAGAAAATAAATGAATCAGTAAATGAATACAAAAAATGATCATACCTCTTCTAATTCCTAATCCATTCTCCTCCTTTTAATGTAAAAGAAAGCCTGGTTGCAGCACCAAAAGGCATACCCGTCATACAGGCCTTGGAAATAACCCAGATCTTAATATTTTTTTCAATGATGGCACACCCCTTGAGAAACACCTCGGCCTCTGGATCGACCCATTATTTTCTTTTAAACATCATATTGAGTCCATCACAACCAAGTTACATCGCAACCTAGGCATCCTTTACCGTTCAATAAACTGTTTTACTCTACCAACAAGGAAAAGAATTGTCACGCAACTATTATTACCCATTTTAGATTATGCTGATGTTGTCTACCAGAACACTTATGAATCACATCTTCAACCTCTCAATGTCATTTACAACAGTCTCTGTAGATTTGTGTTAAGGTGCCCATATCGAACTCACCACCTGCTCCATGTATCATTTATAAAACTGGTTCCCCCTCAGCTCAAGAAGACAATACCACTGGCTCCAACTCATATTCAAATGTATCCACTTTAGTTATCCATCTTACTTAAAACAATATCTGATTCCATATACATCCTCATATTCTCTTAGAAACACTCAGCAACCCTTCTTTTTTGTTCCTTTAACCTTTAAAGAAATTGGCAGACATGCTTTTAAGTTTAAAGCCCCATCAGACTGGAACAACTTACCCATTAATATAAGAAAACTTAATTTGTTACATCTCTTTAAAAACTCACTATATTCCAACCTCAATAAACCATGTAGTTGCCTGTAGTGGTATTGCCTTCTCATTTTATTTTTATTTATTTATTTTATATACAATGTATCTATTTCTTCATATACTGTATCATAATGATGATGATAATGACTATTATTAATATTAATATTGTTGTTCTTGTTGCTATTACTGCATTATATGCAGTATTTACCTGTGTTCTTCGGGTGTGGTAGGTCTTGGCGACTGGTGTGTGGGCGGGTTTGTGTGTGAGAGCCTTATGTATGTATTATGTATGTTGTATGTAACTGTTTTGTATGTTTTTTGTTGGAACGCCTCAAACGAGATGATTCATCTCAAGGGGCTATCCATTAATACATTTACTTACTACTACTGGTCAATACCAATGAAACAGGTAAATTAAGGGTTAAGGGTTCAATTTAAGAATCAGGAACTCCAGCTATATATTGAGTGTTTTATCTTTGCAATTTCCTTGTTTCTTTCAATATATCACATATGTGAAAAGAAAGGAGAAAGAGAGCAGCGGAAACAATAGATATGCAAACTGAGCTGAAATGTGTACACGGTTAATATGACTCAGCTATGCTAGCACGCCTCTGCTCTACATTATTTGTAGTGCATGATCACAGTTTTTTTTTCTGTTATCAACTCACAGATTGAACAAAACAAATTAAGGTTTTATTGTTTTGTTTTTTTTGATTGCAATGTTATTTTTTTCAGAAACGGGACATTTATAGTTGCTGCAATTTCAAAACTCAGCACTGTACATCATAAGTTTGGTTTGTGAGTCTCATCTAGTCTTTCTTTTTTTTTCACAAGAAGGACTGTATGATTTTATTTGTATACGTTTTCAAAACAGTTTCACAATCCATAGAACAAGAGTATAATTGACTTTTTCTTCCTGCCACAGCCTTCTGTTATTTGCTTATGATATCCTTTGATGGAGTCTTACTTGAAATATACCTCAAACTGAATTTCCGTTGGGCAACTCATGCTACAATGACTGCATATGGTTCATTATCATTATTATTACAAGTACTTATAGTTTGGCATATATGCCTCCATATCAGCACTTACTAAAAATAGCTACACTGACAAATTGGGAATGATGAATGACTTAACCAAGGGTGTAGAATTGAGTATAGATGTGAGGGGCATGTTCCTACCACTACCTGGCAACTGCTGAATTGTTCCTATCAATAATTTTGGTTGGGAGAAAAAAGAGTTTGGTCAAATATAAGTCCAATTTCAAATATATCATGGCCAATTTCCTAAATCGATTCGATTTCAATTCACAAGGTTCTGAATCGATTAATCAAGATTTGATTCATATCAATTCAGTGTGGTCTTAAATAATTAAAATGATTCAACTGTGTTTCAAAATACAAATGTACTAATTGGACGGCTTAAACTTGAACTCTAAACAAAACTGTCTCAAGTCTCTAATTTTGAGATCCTTGTGCAGAAAAAGGACTTGATTGACATGATCTGGGGTGACGCAGCTCCTTTTAGCAGTGACAAAATCACCCTCAGTTGAAAACACCCTCTTTGATGCAATACTGGTCCCTGGGACACAAAGGTATTGCTTCGCAAGGCGAGCCAACAGTGGAGAATTGGCTGGCGATGTTAGTAATTCCCTCAGTTTCTTTTGTTTTTTTCCGGATGGCTTGTTTTCGGAAGCTAACGCTAGCGTACCATGATACCTTGTCAAGTGGTTTCTGAGGTTTGTAGTATTTTATAAAAACTGATCTCCGCTTGTCAGATCTTGCATACTACTTTGGTTTTATCCAGTTCTTTGTCCTTTGTTGTTTTAAATCCGAAATGGTTCCAGACATCCTGCGCGGACTTTTACTTGCGTATACCTTTTTGTGTATGTACACTCGTGCGCTTGAACGTCAACCTGACATCATGCACGAGACTGATGGGATTAAAGCGATTGGGGAAAAATCGATCTCATGCCCTGTGAATCGATATTGCAAAATTTTAATGAAATCGATCCAAAATCAATTAAATAGATTTATTGATTAAAAAAAAAATAATAATTTACCCAGCCCTAGTCAAATGTAATATGTCAGTGTCAAGTATACAAAGGACTAAAATCCTTTTTTCTCTGTTCGAGTCCTGCTGGCAAAACAGATATGCTAATGTGAGAGTTTGTTTATTCCTGCTGATGGACTGGCTCTCATCGTGCCGACTGCTGAGGTCAGGTGTGCTGCCCAGTTGTCTGTATCCATGGAGTCAGGAAAGGACCCTGGATGTTTGGAGCTACTTGGAATGCAAAAGTGTGAGTCACTTGATAAAAATAATGTTTTGAATCCTTATGAGTCTATGATAATGGATCAGCCACTCAGTCATTGCCCCTGATTTTCCATGTGGATCTTGTTTTGATCATTTGTGCTTCTCAAAGGCAGAGCTGTAGCTTTTGGGGGCCCCAGACAAGAAACTATTTAATCTTTCTCTTTAGGGGGCCTTTTTGTACAACTACAATCTGTCAGAGTAAGATGTTACATTGTAACATGTTAAATTGTTTTCACTTTAAGCGTAAAAAAAAGACTAGATTTCTGAATCTGAAGTCGATATTCAATTTGAACATCGAAAAATAAGCGTGGGTAGCTACAACTAACGGAAATGAAATTTGCTGAGGTTGAGAAAAAAATAATTTCAGTCAGTCTTAAAAAAGTTAGATCAATCACATCTGCAGTCATCTGTTGGGGGAGCAGCAGCAGAACCAGTGACTTAAAGAAACTGTGCAAACTGATAAAGAGGCCGTGCTCTGTTCTGGAGCCTCTGGAGCTGCCTGTGCAAAGTAGGATATGTCATAAAATGAAGATCATCGACAAGCCTGAGCATACTCTTTTTAGTCAGAGGTTGTTTCTGTTGCGCTGCAACACAGACCACTACGGGAGATCCTTCCTGCTCACACCAATAACCCTCTACGATGACTCCTTGACGGACTTAAAGGGGACATATTATGGCATTTAATGTATATTTTAAACAGGCCTTGAATGTCTTAAAAACAATCTAAAGCTTGTTTTTTCTACCTAAATTAGAAATTCAGCCTCTGGGCCATGTCTATAGTTTTACAGATAATAAAGCCTTTTTCTGTGCTTCATTTTCAGGACGGGGGGGGGCTATGATAATGAGGCTCTGCGCTGATTGGTTGCTTGAATGACGTGTAGCAGGAGAGGAGACAAAGCGTTGCTCCGGGCAGAAGAGCAGCGGCTGCGTAGCAAAGCGTGTCCACGGTTCTGCGTTAAATCGACACGTACCCTACGCCGTAGGCTCTGCGTTGGTGTAACGCAGAACCATAAATCAGCCTTTAGTCACCTCGTCTGCAAACAGGAAGATTGAATTTAATTCTAAACAGGTACACCACGGTTATTTACTCCGATTCCTCATCATTTCACTTCTTATGTTACAAGACAAATGAATCATGTTAACTGTAAAGAAATCACAACACTGAATTTTCACAAATGGCAACTTTATTGTTAAAATATATAAATAAAATGTATGCACTATTGCTGGCTCAAGGAAGGGCCGCGCGTCTTCTGAATGTGAACAGCTCCAGGTGCTTGAAAGATCTGAAACCACAGAAGAAAAATGTATTACGGTACTAATGGAGCCCCGAGCCCGGGGCTCCTCGACGGTCCGGTCCATGAGCAGCCCCCGCAGCTCTGTATGCGGCGCCGGGGCTCCGGAGCTAAGCTAAATACTTAGCCCTTGCAAAGATCATACAACCGCAACCCCACGGCGGGCGCCCGGCGCACAGATCGGCTCCGGGGCGCATCCTCTGCGCATCGTCAGTTACCGGGGATCAAACCGTCAGATTTGGCTGAAAATCTCGGCGGGTGAAGCTGATCCGACCTGGGACGGACCCCCGAGGACCCAGCTCCCAAACCACCCGGGAACCTGGATGATTTAACCCGGATCCGCTCCGCTGAGTCCGACTGGCTCAAGGAAGGACCGCTCCAGCCTGCGGAGAGAGCTGGTTGTGGGCGTGGTTTCAGCAGCGGAGGCCAAACCTCTGCACCTCGGGTGACGTCACCCTAGGCGCAGATATTAATCGGCTCAAAAACAATCACGTGACACTGGGGGATTCTGTAAGGCGGGGGTCAAAGACCTTGCAGAAATTCATGGTATTTTGTCTCCCCCGTGCTGGCAGGGTGAGGGGAGACCACTTTATATATGTTAAAACAAGAAAAGACGTGTTTTTCATAATATGTCCCCTTTAAGTGAAATGACAACTGTAACAATTAATTTCCCTTTGGGGAAACTTATAAATGAACTTATTATTGTATTTAGAAAATTAATAAAACAAGTGTCCATTTGATAGCATTGTTTGTATCAAACTTAAACCAGTTTAATGATGTACTATGATTTATCAAGAAGTAAATGTAGGGGTTAGTGTCAAAAATAAAGAATTTAACCACTCAACAACAAGGAATCAGAGTGCAGATGTAAAGTGTTTATGTGGATATGAAGTGGAACCTCCAGAATGGGGGGGTGGACATGGTGAGGACTGTCATGTGAGACCAGTATACCAGCATTTGTAAGGCTGGTGGAATAAGGAATAAGAAATACATCCAGCAAATGAAAGTACATGCTTAGAAAAAATCATTGTTTAACCCAGCAACCACTTGATGGCAACAATATCTTGCTGTTAAGTTACAAGCTTTCCTTTTGTGAAGTGTGACCAAGAGACAGGATAGAGTTGGAGGATGACCAGTTGCAATTCAGAGTTGGGCCGATCAGGTGAAGAGCTTCTGTAATAGCTGTGCCAACTTTTTAAGAGTGGGGAGAGAAGTGATTGTCTGATGGACAGACCACATCTTAGCTGAGGCTGTGTAGCTTTGACCTCACAAAAGGAGTTTAGACTGCAGTTCCCCGGCACATTCAAACTGTTTGTGTCTTTGCTATATTTTCCTGACTTTATTTGTTTATTTCTAATTTGCATCGGAAATGAAATTTCGAAGGAATGCCAATGTAGCACAGCAGTGAATATGGCATATTTACAGTTAAGATAAATAAGATAAAGAGATTAATATATTTACATAGTGCAGGTACAAAAATGGGATGTGATAGCATATAGTCCATATGTAATGTCTGTTTCACAGCAGTATGGCAGAGAGATCCTGAGTGAGCTAGGTACTCCTGTGTAGGCGGGGTGGGGGCATGGTTAGTGTTCAGCAGTCTTATGGCATGTGGGATGTGTTTGAGAGTCTGGCTGTTCTGCTCCGCAGGCTGCGGAATCTTCTTCCAGACGCCAGCAGTGAAAACAGTCCACGGTGGGGGTGGGAGGGGTCTCTGGAGATGTTTTGAGCCTTGGTCAAGCAGCGTTTTCTTGCAGTATCCTGGAGGGGGAGGAGTGAAGTCCCAATAATTTTCTCCACTGTCCTCACAACCCTCTGTAGGGACTTCCAGTCTGAGGCACTACAGGCCACCGCCCAGACTGAGATGGAACTCACCCGCACGTGCTGAGGTCTGTTTGTGAGGAAATCCAGCAGCCAGTTGCACAGGTGGTTGCTGAATTCAAGGGGGGGGGCAGTTTATTTATCAGGTGTTGTGGAATGATCATGTTAAATATAGAGCTAAAGTCCAGAAAAACGCATCCGCACATGTGTGTCTTTCCCCTCCAGATGTTCTAGGCTCCGATGCAGTACAGTATAGAGTAGATGGCATCCTCCATGGTTGAATCGAATTTTAACCACTGATCAATAAGAAATAAGTTGTTCATCAATTAATAATTTAAAGAAAAGTATCCCGCAAAATCATTCTTTGTCCATATTTCTCCAAGTATTGGTATTTTTAGTGAAAGACCATTATATCTGTAATCCAAACTTGTCATTTTTGTTTAATTAGGCAGATCACATGATGTCATAGTATCTCTTTTTTTGGCTTCCTTCATGGAACTGACTGGTGTTTTTCCAGACGAGTATGTAAGTGATAATAGGACTACACGTATATGCTTATTGCCAAGTATTTTAAAAGTCAGCTAGAAACCTAAAGGTGAACTCCCCCACACCGGCAGAACGCCTCACTGCAAACCTAGATACCGTACATAAGAAAACAACCCCTATTTCTATTTCTATATGTTCGTCAGCATATAATTCTATGCTGTGATCCTTCCTCCGCTGAATCAAAGCTGCAGATTGTGGACGTCTTTTGTGTCCCAGAAGGGATTGATTTTCATCTGTTGGTCTGAACCTGCTGAAGTGAGCCTTAAACCTGGAAACACCAAAGGTGTGCTGGCCTTTCAAGCGTCTCTGATAAATAGGCAGGCATCACTTGGCCATCTGACAGACAGAGTTACAGTACATGCATCTCAAATATCAGATAAAGGTCAATCCAAAGAGCCAGTAAAGATGAGAAGTATGGCTTACAGTACCGTTTCCAAGTGAAAGGAAAAGAAAAACAAAAAGAGATTTCCAAAGTTTAAAGAAAATGTGAGGGATAATAGCCATTTAAGTGTGTATTTAACTATATTTGCATTAGTTTGCTTTACAATAAATGAATTATGAACCTTTCTTTAAACTGAGGATGAGCAATCTTCCACAGTAAACACACACAATAGCAAAAATCGACAAACTTATAATAACATTAAACAAGTCAAATAAATGTGAAAGATTAACTGTAAATAGTTTACTTCTCTGTATAATTTAAAAATAAAATTAATATTTGGCATTGCTTGTGAAGTTATAATGACATTTTTGAGCTCTCAGCCAACAATACCAACTATTTATTGATAAGTCACCACCCCGACTTTTCACTCGGCTACAAAAATGCAAACTCAGGGCACAAATTACAGTAAGAACAGGATATCTAGCAACAAGAGGGAGCAAATAGGGTTTTCATTTATACTTTTTATTTTCTTTAAATTTTCCCTTGGTTTTCCAGTTTTTATTAGCAGTTTCTTTATTTTCACTATCTCACACAATTTGATGAGGTTTTGCGATTTAGGCTTCAGGTTCTTGGCAAAGAAAACAAAACATCTTACATAACAATAACTCTCTACATTTAGTGTGCCTTTATTTTTCTTTCTGCCTAATTTGCAAAGGACAGAAAACATGGTTCTGGAAAAAATAAACCTCAAACTAAACTACATTAAAAGAACTATGCAAGTAGTCACACTGCATGCATTAAATAATTTGTTTTGTGCGTATTTTGCGATTAGCTATGAGATCAAGCTGAGCTATCAGCATATCCATGCCTGACATGCACAACAGCCCACTGTTCAACATAATTACAGTATACTAAAATGTAGCAGATACTATTGAATCAGTTTTTCCCAGAGCTTTGACTTTCACACACAACATTCAAAAAGGCTGTTTGCTGCTGCAGTGGACAGTCCAATACAATTTCTGTTATTAATTTGCTTTCTGTCTTTCTTCCTGGATTCAGTTTGTTGGTGGATTCAGTTTCTCTTTGATAACCCTCTCGGTGTTGGCATTGTAGGGTAGCTATTTGGACAGTTCCAGTGATTGCACAGTGAGATTTGCAGGAAAGCATCACTATGTGGCACAAAATATATACATTGCGTCTGAATATCACATGACAGTTGGCTCAGTTTCGAAGACGTGCATCATCAGTCAATTCAATTCAATTCAGTTTTATTTATATAGCCTCAATTACAACAGAAGTTGTCTCTAGGCACTTTCCAGGGACCTAGAACATGACCCCTGAGCGATTATTACATAAAAAATGGCAAGGAAAAACTCCCCTTTAGGCGGGAAGAAACCTTGAGCAGGACCTGGCTCAGCATCCAGACATCCCTGTCTCGCTGCTGTGATCCTGTGATTGTTTTATGTGGAGGGTTTACATCGCTAAGATGTTCTGGCTGGCTGTCCCCAGCGACAGTTCTACTGTTTTGATAGATTTTTTTGACATTGCCCTCTTGAAGATGCACTGTGTCTGGTTGAACATTGCCATCATGGCACTTTGTGTCTGGTGTCGTAAAAAGTAAAAAGATTATTTGTGAAATCAGTGGTTCTCAGTCAGAAAAGCTTCGAGAGCCCTCTCCAAGTTGGGAGTTGGGTACTATCTCAAGTGGGGAGGAGTTCAATTTTTCTGGGTCTTGTTCACTATTGAGGAGGGAATGGATTAGGAGATCAATAGGCGGTTCAGTGTGACTTCTGCAGTGCTTCAGAGTCATAATAGTGTGGAATTTTTTAAATTGCGTGTATTTTTATTTTAGTTTTTCAGTTTGTTTGATTATTTCATTTTATTTTAGTGAAAACAAGCGCAACAGTAGTTTTAGTTTTGAAAAATTAATTAGTTTTAGTCTTTTCTTTTTAGTTGTTGACTTAAAGATATTGGCAAAATAATCTAGGATGAAAGAATCCCATCAATAATGCCATACCGAAGAAACTGAAGAAAAGTCCTTCATTCTTTCTTTTGGGTAATTAGAAAAGTTAACTGCCAAAGGTAAAAAGGTATTGGTAGTCGGAATGCAGTGCAAAAATCATGGATGAATAGACGTCAAGAAACAAGACACAAAACAAAAGTGCAAACAGAGGTCATTTCTATTTAGTTTCAGCCAGTTTTGCATAGTTCATTCTAGTTTTCATTTCATAAAAAACATTGTTAATAGTTTTTCTTAATTAGTAATAACTGGTCCAGTTGGTCTTTGTCCCTATCCTCATCAGCGGTCATGCATTTTTTTTTTATTAACATACAGTACAGTACAATACAGTGTGTGTGTGTGTGTGTGTGTGTGTGTGTGTGTGTGTGTGTGTGTGTGTGTGTGTGTGTGTGTGTGTGTGTGTGTGTGTGTGTGTGTGTGTGTGTGTGTGTGTGTGTGTGTGTGTGTGGATAAGGTGATGAAAGTAGATACATAAATTGACAATATTAATTCGAAAGTAAATAAGTTAAACAAATAAATAATTATCATATAGAGTGGTGTAGCACTATACAATGTAGAATAATAATATAGTAATATCCTTATATATATATATATATATATTATAACATATAACCAAATTATATCACCATACTATTATATATAACGATATAATAATACTATAGTTAAACATCCCATGAGATTTCATAACTTAATACAATAATAAACTATGTAACAATACATCATGATAATGCCAAGAATAATTATTAGAATTAAAATTAATAATTTATGTATTGCAATGAGGGGTGAGGTCAGACTGGGGCGTCAGGGAAGCGAGCGGCCATGCATTTTGGACAAAAGAATGAGACTGTAAACACAGGCAACTGAAATGAACAACATCTGAAATGTTGCTGGATTTTTTCCCAGAGAGAGAGAGAGAGGGGGGGGGGGGGGGTTGGTCATCCAGGAGGGAGTCTTGAGAGCAGCAGCTCCTCCACATCAGTGAGATGTCAGTTGGGGGTGGTTGGGGCATCCACTTAGGAAGTGTCCTGGCCGCCTCCCTGGGGAGGTATTACAGGCATGTCAAACTGAGAGAAAGCCCTGAGCAAACCCAGGGCACATGATCCTTCAAAAGAGCTCTGAGCATGTTCTTTTGTGGAACAGGATAGTTCACCACAAAAGCTTGCTTAAGGATTGCTTCATGTGCGAAGCATTGGATTTCTTTTTCTTTGTTTTTGATCAATCCTCTCAGCAAATGTGACTCTGCAGCTCATGAACACATGTGCTAATACGTGTTCAATTTGGTTTCAGACTGAAAAAGCATTTGTGACCAAAAGGTAATAGACTATTAACTTAGTCACAGATTTGAGGAAGCCAAAGCTGACATAAGTAAAAATATAGTCTTGAACGGACTTCATGATAATTTAGTGTCTTGATGCTGCAGGGAATTCGCTATTTGCATATGATATGCACTGCTAGGAGGCCAAATGGAGAAACATTATCTGAGCAGCAATGAATACAAAGATTCAGTGAAGACTTAAATGACCCCAGGTCCCTTACTGAATAATAACCTTCCCAAGACACCTCAATAGAAACATCTGGGTAATATGTAAATCACTAGCTGTAACTTTTAAAGATAAATATTTTCCAAATCTTACTTTAAATATGCGTTTAGCTGCTCTAAAGCTCAATTTTCACAAAAGGCTGAATTTTTTCAGCAACTTTGCACTTGAACTAATTTATTATCAGGCTGTTGTGTTCTATTGTAGAATTTCACAAGGCATTGTTTTAATGATATAAACTGAAAAATTTACTGACAAAAATAAGCAGCGTATGTAGCATATGTTGCTCCAGAGTCTGTTTTTATCATTCAGCAATAATGGTGATGATGCCCTATAAAGTGCAATTCCCCCATGCATGTGCACTTATGAGCCCCCATGCTATTATGGATGCTGGCTTTTGAAGTGTGTGCTCATAACAATCCAGATGGTCCCTCTTCTACTCCCTAATTTCAAGTTAAATTTAAAATTTTGATTAATAAGACCACGGGGCAGTTTTCCACTTGAGTTCCTCTCAAATGAGGTCAGGCCTAGAAAAGGATGTGCTTCAGTATGTTTCTTCAATGGTTCTTGGGTTATAGTCGTAACTGGTACTGTAATCGCAGATAGTATTTTTGAGATAAAGTTTGAGCCCATACAAGGTCTTATTTCACGTGTTTTCTGCAGTCGCCCGAGGGCTTTAAGAGATCATGACCTTTCGATATGTTTTTCTCAAGCATGTTCTAAACTTTCAGAAATCATAACTAATATGTATCATAACTACACCTCCAAATTCTTCACATTCTCATGTCCTCTACATTATGTTATACTCTGTTTGCATTCGGACATATTACTGACTTATACAAACTAAGCAAATTACTTTTTTTTTTAATACATGAGATGGATTCGGAAGGCAAAGTATCACTATGGCTTTTAATCAATACAGTATTATTAAAAAATCATGTGCTTTTGATCAAGACATGAACCATTAGAAAAGCTTTTAGTTGCTCACAGATACAATTTGTAGCTCAAAAGTGATCCTAAACATTACACTTGTTTTTTTTTTTAGCTTAAAATAGCTGTGTTCGTCTTTCATTATTATAATTGTTGATGCTTTTTACTCGTATTTCTAATGTCTAAATCCCTTTGTGCACTCCATTGTAAATGAGATTGGAGAGTGACTACCGGGGGTTCATAATAAATATTGTGCAGCATTAAATTAAAATTCACAAAATAACGACTGTATTGTTGTCATATAGCTGATAGGTAAGCTGTTGCCCATTTAATTCTTATTAGTTTGTATACAAGTGCACCTAAAGTCAGAGGCATTATTTTCAGTGAACAAAGATGCTTTGAGCTGTAGAATGAAATAGTTTTCAGGCGGAAAATGGTTTATAATGTGTTTATATTGTTTGGTTGGGTTTGTTTTTTATGCATTTGGTTGATTTATCAATCAAACCAAAATATTATTTAAAAATAAGAGTTAAAGAGCATTCCCATTTTCAAATTAAGCAACAACATTTAAAGACAT